>NW_024070207.1:131197667-131248210 GCF_014754425.2 Oryx dammah | reverse complement strand
CTCTGGTCCTTATGATATCTGAGGAGACGGGGGTCTTCATGGTCTCTAGTCCTTATGATATCTGAGGAGACGGGGGTCTTCATGGTCTCTGGTCCTTATGATATCTGAGGAGACTGGGGGGCCTGGCTGGCAGGTCTTTGTTCAGTCGCTCAGTCGTGTCTGACTCTTTGTGACCCCGTGGACTGCAGCATGCCAGGCCTCCCTGTCCATCACCACCTCCCAGAGCTTACTCAAACCCATGTCCATCAAGTCAGTGATGCCAACCAACCATCTCATCCTCTCTCGTCCCCTTCTCCTCCCACCTTCAATCTTTCCCAGCGTCAGGGTCTTTTCCAAGGAGTCAGTTCTTCACATCAGGTGGCCACAGTATTGGACTTTCAGCTTCAGCATCAGTCCTTCCAATGAATATTAAGGACTGATGTCCTTTAGGATGGATTGGTTGGATCTTGCAGTCCAAGGGACTCTCAAGAGTCTCCTCCAACACCACAGTTCAAAAGCATCAGTTCTTTGGCGCTCAGCTTTCTTTATGGAGAAGGCAATGGCAACCCACTCCAGCACCCTTGCCTGAAAAATCTCACGAATGGAGGAGCCTGGTAGGCTATAGTTCATGGAGTCGCAAAGAGTCGGACATGACTTAGAGACTTCACTGTCACTGTCACTTTTCTTCACGGTCCAACTCTTATTTTGGGTTGATGGCAAATCATCATTTCCTGAACCTGCACCACTTCTTTCCTCTGTTCCCAGGGAAGTTGCAATAAACTCAACCCAGCATTTGTTTGTAACACTTTTGTTTAAAACGATCATTTATTTATTTGGCCTCAGTTGCCTTAATGTGGGATCTGGGTCCCGGACCAGGGATGAAACCTGCGCCCTGGGCATTGTGAGTAGAGTCCCAGATGCTTGGAGCAACTCAGCAGTCTTGATGGCCCTTTTTAAAAACAAGTGTCTTTTGATTTGTATGTGCTGTGCTAAGCCACTTCAGTCGTGTCTGACTGACTGTGACCCCAAGGACTGCAGTCCCCCAGGCTCCTCTATCCATGGGATTCTCCAGGCAAGAATACTGGAGCCGGTTGCCAGCCCCTCCTCCAGGGGATCTCCCCGCCCCAGGGATCGAACCTGAGACTCATTATGTAGCCTGAAGCTCACTGTTTATGTTCAGTTTGCTACTATTTCGTATAAATGTTTTTGTCTTTGTCCATAAATGAGCTTTTCCTTTAAAATAATTCCCCACTCGGTTCCAACCTCAGAAAAATGACTTTGGAGACTCTGGAAAAGTTGCATAAAGTTGGCCATTTTTTCTTCCTTAAGTATTCATTAAATTTACTAGCAAAGATATCTGAGCCTGGTAATTTCCCTGTGGCGAATTTTTAAATTATACGTTAAGTGTTTTGAATTCATGTTTTTATTTCTAAGAACGCGTCTGTGGTATCTATGTTTTAAATGTGGGCACGAACTTGTTTTTGAATCTCTTTAGTTTTTGAAAAGAAATATAAAGGCTCTACAGACATATCTTTCTTCGGACATTGCTTTTTAATGTTGCTTCTCTGTCCTTTATTTTCCCTTGGTTAGTCTTGTCAGGGGTATACGATTTTCATTAATCTTCACACACAGTTTGGTTCTGTTGATTTTTTTTTTTTTTTTGCTGTTATGTTCATTGTCTAATTGATTCATTTCTGTTCTTCCTTTGGGTTTAAGGACTTTTCTGACGTTTTAGATAACAGCTTCATTGAGATATAATTCACATATCATAAAATTTCACCATTTTAAAGTGTGCAATTCTGTGATTTTTTTTCCCCTCTAAGATTACAATATATATTTTCCAATTATACATACAAGTGTGTCTATTCTTTTTAAAATTCTTTTCCCATTTAGATTGTTATATAATCTAGACAGTGCTGTATTTAATGTGGATAACAATCAAGGACCTATTACAGCACAGGGAACTCTGCTCAACACTCTGTAATAACCGTATGGTTCCCAGGGGGAAGGATGGGGGAAGGGATAGTTAGGGAGTGTGGGATGGACATGGACACACTGCTGTGTTTAACATGGAGAACCAGCAAGGACCTGCTGGGCAGCACAGGGAGCTCTGCTCAACATTTTCTGACTTTTTGAGTGGGGTTTTTAACTCACTCATTTCCAGCCTTTCTTCCTTTCTATACAAGAACTTAAAGCTGTAAATCCCCACCCCCGAATCTGCTTACACAGTCCTTTGGTTTTGATAGCTCATGTTTTTATTACCATTCGGATTGAAACGCTATCTAGTGTTTGTTCTGATTTTCTCTTTGGCTCGTGGGTTGTTTGAAAGTGCAGTCCTGAGATTCCAACTCAAGGCATTTTCTAGTTATCTTTCTGTTATTTATTTTCAGCTTAGTTGCACTGGAGTGGGAAAATGTACTCTGTATTATTTCAGCCCCTCACGTTTGAAGACTTTTGGTTAATGGCTCGGCATACATTTAAATGGACGGCAAGGCAATGGTGGGGGCATTTCTGGAACCTTCTGCACTTGAAGTAAGATGGGGGTTCTGGAGGCATTCCGCCTCGATCACTAAAACCTCCCAGGAAAGGAGGAATTAGGCAAGGCTGTGTTGTCTGCCTGCAAATATCTGAATGTCGGCCGTGCGGAAGGGCCATGTGAACTGCCTTTCGCGGTCTAGTGTGTGGGATAAGGAATTGTGCTCTCAAGGGACCGACTTCAGGGGCACACGGAGAAAGAGCGTCCAAACATCAGGGAGAAATAGCTTCTTTAAAAAAAGAGCTTTTTATTTTGTGTTGAGGTATTGTGGCTAAAACAGTAAAGAATCTGCCTGCGAAGGAGGAGACCCCAGTTCAACCCCTGGGTCGGGAAGACCCCCTGGAGGAGGACGCGGCGCCCCACTCCAGTCCTCTTGCCTGGAGAATCCCAGGGACAGGGGGGCCTGGTGGGCTGCGGTCCACGGGGTGGCAGAGAGTCGGACACGACCGAGTGACTATCACTTTCCCTTTTTTTCGTGGCTGATTACCAACGCTGTGATAGTCCCAGGCAGACGGCAAAGGGACTCAGCCACACGTACACATGTATCCACCCTCCCCCAAACTCCCTTCCATCCAGGCTGCCACATGACACTCAGCAGAGTTCCCTGTGCTGCCCAGCAGGTCCTTGCTGGTTCTCCATGTTAAACACAGCTGTGTGTCCATGTCCATCCCAGACTCCCTGACTATCCCTTCCCCCACCCTTCCCCCTGGGGACCATAAGTTTATTACAGAGCATTGAGCAGAGTTCCCTGTGCTGTCCAGCAGATCCTTGCTGGTTCTCCATGTTAAATCCAGCAGTGTGTCCATGTCCATCCCACACTCCCTGACTATCCCTTCCCCCTCCTTCACCCCTGGTGAGCATAAGTTCATTCTCTAAGTCAGTGAGTCTGTTCCTGTCTCCTAAGTTTATTTGTATCATTTCTTTTTAGATTCCACATGAAAGGGATGTCACGTGAGCCTTGAATGTCTGAATGCATTCAAGTGCAGCCTGGACCCTGGTTCCGAGAACACTGCAGACAGGTCCGAGCAGGGCTCAGAGGCTCAAGCCCAAGACCCAGCAGGTCTCTTCCAAACCCCCTGCAGAGGACGGTTCATCTTCACAGGCGCCAGCATCCTCCACTCGCGTCCACGGAAGCCAGATGCATCTCTCAGGCACTGAAGCGCTGCTCTGCATCTTTCTGGAGCACAGCACGTCTCCACTGGAAAGAACGGCCCGGTCACCCGGGCAGAGCCAGCAGATTCCTCATAAAATGAACAATTGTGCAACACGCCACCGTCTGACTCCGGACATTATCCTTAATTCGTCCCCGAAGGAGACAGAACCGTTTGTAGCCATGCAAGAAAGGCACCCCTTCCCCAGTTTCATTTCAATCCACCACCCTGCCCCGCCAAAAAAAAAAAAAATCCTGAAAGATCACATTTTCTCCTCTTAGGATATCCATTTAAAAGCTCAGTCCTGAGTCATCAAGTTATTTCTTTTTTAAAAAAGTCTGTATTTAATCTGTATTTAATCTGCGAAAGTCGCAAGGGCCTTCAATTTGCAACGTGAAGCTGGGGTGACTTTCGGAGCTTCCTACGGCGCTGTTTACGGTGGAACGGCCAAGCACATGAGATTTCTCGGGTAATTTCCTGCAGTAAATGGCTCAGGGGGCGACTCAGAGAAAGAAGGGGACCTGTCATTTCACAGGGGATTGGGGAAAGGTAGGTGGCTCAGTGGGAAAGAAACTGCCTGCCAAGGCAGCAGATACAGAAGACACCAGTTTGATGCCTGGGTCAGGAAGCTCCTCTGGAGGAGGAAACAGCAGCCCATTCCAGTCCTCTTGCCTGGAGAGTCCCACGGACAGAGGAGCCTGGAGGGCTGCGGTCCACGGGGTCCCAGAGAGTCAGACGTGACTGAGCGACTAAGTACGTATATACACACATCTCATATATATGTACCTTTTTTACACACACACAGACGTACACACACGTACAGACGTACACACACACACGTATCTGAAAAGTGGCTTTGGTTTCCAGCTAAGAAACAGAAGATATGTGAAACCTATTTTTGAAAAAAACCACATCCACCTCCGTCCCCTCTCAACCTTTCTTCTCACTTGGAGTCCATGTGTTTGAATAAATGTACCCTTAAACAGATACTTTTCAGAAGCTGCGGTCAGTGTAGCTTGGACTCCGGGTCGAGTTTTGAGGGTAACTGACATATTTTCTTGAGAATCCCTTTTCCCTCTGAGCCTCCTGCTTCGTAGATGTTAAATAAGTATTATTGGAGGCAGCGATCATTCCCGTCTGTTTATGCAGCTTGCTAACTTTAAGCGAGTACAGAGTGCGTTTATAAACGCCCGGCCCCCTCGTCGCAAGAAGCACAGGTTTGTCCGTCCCCACGCCTTCCCCCGGCATGTCTGCATTTTTAAAATACAAGTCTGACCGAGATCTCCGAAAGGCATCTGAAAAATGTCTTCATGTGTATAAAGCCTTCATCTCCCCATGGCCGGACGGCTCAAAAATAGATGAAATGGGATTTCTGAAACGTTCCCAGAAAATCCCTTTTGGGCTAAAACTAACATTCGGTGCTAGAAAAGAATGGGAAGTCATGAAATACCGAAAGAAAGGGGGCTTAGGCAGGCATCATAATTTCAGTCGAAAGAATAGCCTTGTTATACTGACATGAAACTCATACTTGCGGTAGCGTTGGGAAATGTGATCGGGTGATGTGGAAAGTAGACAGCCTTTCAGTGACTTCGATCGCAAATCCAAAGCACACCGCCACAGATGTATGGGATTCAGGATCCCCTACTTTTGGCAACAAAATGTTTTCATTAGGGTTTTTTTTTTTTAATAAACTTTTATCAGAGAAAGAGTTACCAGCCTCTCAATGATCAAAAGTCACAGTTTTATATGCCGAGCCGGCCCTTGCCTTGTTTTATCAAGAAAAATTGAATGTTGCCACCTTTCTGAATCTTGCCAGCTCTGGGATAAGACGAGCCTTTCTTTGAGCTCCACGAGAGTTAAGATTGGGAAGAACTTGGTAACAAGAAACCGACAGTGAGAATTCGAACGCAGAGAATGTAACACAGGAAACAGATTCATCTGCTCCGTATATTTTAGACGTTGAAAAATGAAGTGCTTTGGACAAAAAGAAATATCAGATTTTCTCTCCTCCCCACCCCCCACCCCGCCACTCCTGGAATGTTCTGCTAACGCTGAACTGAAAACCAATCGAAGGAGAAAAGGAAAACTTAAGAAAAATAATACACATACTTTAGAGTCTGTTTGGAGGGTGAAACGGCATTTAGAAACAAATTGGGGAGCTGGGATGTTTCTATTTGGTTGCACGCTGGCCGCTGATATCACCAGAATCTTTTTCATGCTTAAAAAATTGGGCTAGGTTACCGGTCTTCAGTTTCGATTAGATCACTGCAAAATGAAAAATCCAGGCGCACCAAGCTATTTTTAAGGTGTAGTATTTCCAGCGTGCACAAACATTTACCCTGACCTTCCCTTGTGGGATGGAGTTTGTATTGCTCTCTGTGCCTCCTTTTTCTGCTGATCTGTTTCCCATCTCCGCGAGGCCGCTCGAGTTGTTACCCGTGTCCAAGTAATTCTATATTTTAGACAGGTGAGGTTAGAAATGACCAGTTTATCCTGCGGCCACGGGATACACCATCTATATTAATTTCCTCTTCATTTCTCCTGGCGAGTCGACTATTTCTCTGAAATATTTTTATTATGATTAAACATGAGTCTTAAAATATTTAAACCACCCCCAAGAGTGTGTATGTTAATTCTGAAAACTGTGGCTGTGTTTTCCATCAATCTTCCCACGGTTTTTCTTTTTTTTCTTTCCTTTCTTTCTTTCCACTCCTTGCTTCAACCATCATCCTGGCATTGGTTTAAGGAATCCAAATCTCACCCTTTCTGTGGCTTGAACCGGTGTCTGGAGTTTGGGTTCTACAATTCCATCTGTTCTGGGTACATGTGCCTGGGTAGCCTGTGTGACCAGTAAACTCAAAGCTCCCTGGGACTTTTCTGTCTCTCTTGGACAATAAGAATCCTGAAGGTAGGCTGCAAGGTTGGGGCAGAGGCTCAAAGACGTTGTGTAGGTCTTTCTGCAGTTTTTTTCTTTCTGGTTTTTCTTTTCCTCGGTGGCTTGTCAGGCTTCCCACGTGGCGCTGGTGGTAAAGAGTCTGTCTGACAATGCAAGAGACATAACAGATATGGGTTCAGAAAGATCCCCCGGAGGAGGAAATGGCAACCCACCCGAGTATTCTTGCCAGGAAAACTCCATGGGCAGAGGAGCCTGGCACGTTCCCTGCAGGTGCAAGAGAGTCAGCCACACCTGAGCAGCACTGGACGTGACTGAGCAAGTAAGCACCAACGGCTTGTCACAAAACGGCTACTGTAGCTCCTGCCATCACGTCAACATTCCAGATGAGGCGAATAAGAAAAAACCACCAACGACATGGCAAAAGGGGGGTGGGGATTATTAAGAGAAGCTATTCCCCTTTTATAGAATTTGTCTGTAAGCCCCACCTGACACCGTGGCTGCCCCAATGGGGGCGGGAGACTGGAAAAGCAAAGAGAAGTGTGTATATAGTCGGGTATCTGGGGAGTCCTACAAAATGGGAGCTGAAGAGCGAAGACGGTGGGGGAGACAGGAGAGCGCGCAGAGCTTTCTGCATGCTCAGGTGAAAATACCGCCCTCCTGTTTCTTCCATCCGTGTAACACTGGTGCTGGGAGTTTAGTCGCTCGGTCGTGTCTGACTCTGGAGGGGCCGTGGGTGACGCTTTGTGGTTTCTTTCAGGACAGAGAAAGTAGATGGTCTGAAAGCAACAGACCTGAGAGGCCCATTCCCTTTCTGAGTCCTCTTTCTAGAGCAAGACAAAAACATTCCCTAGAGCAGGACAAAGGTGGTGTGCGTCTCCTTTACCTTCAAGGACCTGTCAGCACAAAGTTTGCAATTATTTTCCAATTAAGGAGTCAGACCAGGGAGAGAGGGTAGCACGGGCGTAGGGTCTGGGAATTAATCAGCCTGGAGAAAGCTGGGTGACTCCTTGGACCCACGGGTGGCTGAGCCCATGGCCCAGGGAGAGCCCTGAATTTGCTTTATTCTCCTTGTCACGGACGCAGGATGACTTAAACATAGCGTTTGCATCCGAAATGCTACCATTTGTCTTCCTGAAAGACTCCAAATTTCCCCAAACCGTTGCAAAGAGCTGGATTAAAAGTCCGGCCATCAATCCTGACCAGGGCACTATACCTCAGCGATATGTGTTTCCAGGAAGGCTTGGTGGAAGACATTAGCCGGGCAAGTGTTCAGTCACTCAGGCGTGTCCGGCCCCATGGACTGTAGCCCTCCCGCTCCTCTGGACATGGGTGTCTTCCCAGGCAAGAAAGAACACTGGAGTGGGTGGTCGTGCCCTTCTTCACGTCAGCTAGGAAAAGGCGCTCCTGAAAATGTATTTCCCCGGTGGGTACATCCAAGGACCCTCACTGGCCCCCGGGCCTGACTCGGTAATTCCCCTTAATTTTGCTTCCGGTCTCACAAGCTTTCCATGGCATGAAGGAAAATTATCAATGTTCTTAATGCAGTATTTATTCACAATATTTTCAGTGGGCCAGGAGTTAGGTTCCCTGAGATGAAAGATGATTTTAAAAATTGCTAAAGGTAATGATTTTTTATAGCTTAATTTAGATTATATTGAAAATTATGAGAGGGGGGAGAGAGTGGAAAAAAAAAAAAAACAACTCAGGATCTCTGATACCTTAATAAACATCTCCTCGTGTTTGCAATTTAAATACTAACCTCCGTCATATATTTTGTGTATTCATATTTCAACAATAAGCATTCCTAGCATAGTAATATCTTTATTTCCATACTGTGGCTTTAATATACCACGGAGGGGCTGGGAGCAACGTTTCACCCAATAATTATTTCCGTTAGAACCAGCAGGCTGTGAGAAGGGCTGTGGCATTTTTTTCCTAGGTGGAAAAAAAATTTTTTTTTCTTGCCTCCGCTTTAGATGAACAAGTGAAAAAAAACTGACTCGAAGTCAGTCATCTTTGGTCATCCCAAACTCCTAATTTCTCCCTTTTGCACACTGCCCCTTTGGCCACCACAAGTTTGATTTCAAGAACTGTAAATCTGTCTTTGCTTTGTAAAGAAGTTCATAGGATCTACAGAGACACAGGACTATATATAAAATACACATAGAGCAAGGACCTACTGGTAGGGCAGGGAACTCTACTCAATACTCTGTAAGGAACTCTGTGGGCAAAGAGTTTAAAAAAGATGAACACGTGTTTATGTACTTATCTGTTAAACCACAAATCTAAAGAAGAATGAAAATGTGTATCAAGTGAAGTGTTGGTCGCTCAGTTGTGTCGGACTCTTTGCGACCCCCAGGGACTGTAGCCCGCCAGGCTCCTCTCTCCATGGGGTTCTCCGGGCAAGGCTACTGGAATGGGTTGCCATGCCCTCCTCCAAGGGATCTTCCCGACCCAGGAATCTAACCCAGATCTCCCATATTGCAGGCAGACTGTTTACCAGTGAGCCACCAGAGAAAGCCCAAGTATAACTGAATCGCAATACACAATAACTCAATATGCTTTAATAACCTATATGGGAAAAGAATCTAAAAGAGAATAGATACATGTCTATGTATAATTGAATCAAGAAAACACTCTCTGATGCTCAAAAGCTAGGGGACCACTAGTTGAGAGGAATGGAAATACATCAAGAAAGAGATGGAAGGAAAAAGATATCAGGCAAGAGACATAATAGGGAAAGACGGCGGGTGGGGGTGGGGAAATGGACCTTGTTTTAAAAACTAAACAGAGGTACAGGGGAAGATTCAGTCAGTTCAGTTCAGTCGCTCAGTCGTGTCCGACTCTTTGCCACCCCATGAACCGCAGCATGCCAGGCCTCCCTGTCCATCACCAAGTCCCAGACTCCACACAAACTCACGTCCATCGAGTCAGTGATGCCATCCAGCCATCTCATCCTCTGCCGTCCCCTTCCTCTCCTGCCTTCAACCTTTCCAAGCATCAGTGTCTTTTCCAATGAGTCAGCTCTTTGCATCAGGTTGCCAAAGGACTGGATTTTCAGCTTCAGCATCAGTCCTTCCAGTGAGTATTCAGGACTGATCTCCTTTAGGATGGACTGGTTGGATCTCCTTGCAGTCCAAGGAGCTCTCAAGAGTCTTCTCCAACACCACAGTTCAAAAGCATCAATTCTTCGGTGCTCACCTTTATTTATAGTCCAACTCTCACATCCATACATGACCACTGGAAAAACCATAGCCTTGACTAGACGGACCTTTGTTGGCAAAGTAATGCCTCTGCCTTTTAATATGCTGTCTAGGTTAGTGGAATATTACTCAACGATTAAAAAGAAATAATGCCATTTGCACAACACGAATGGACTCAGAGGTTGTCATACTCAGTGAAGGAAGTTAGACAAAGAAAGACAAATATCATATGATATCACTGATACGGAGACTCGAAAACCGGAATGGTACCAATGAATTTACTTACAAACCAGAAAGAGACTCACAGACCTAGAGAATGAACTCATGGTTGCTGGGGGGACAGATGGAGGGGAAGGGAGAGTCAGGGAGTCTGGGATGGACATGGACACTCTGCTGTGTTTAACATGGAGAACCAGCAAGGACCTGCTGGACAGCACAGGGAACTCTGCTCAACGTCATGTGGCAGCCTGGATGGAGGGGAGTTTGGGGAAGAATGGATATAAGTATATGTATGGCTGAGTCTGTGAACCGTGAACTTCCAGATGTTCGAGCTGTATGTAGAAAAGGCAGAGGAACCAGAGATCGAATTGCCAACATCCACTGGATCATTGAAAAAGCAAGAGAGTTCCAGAAAAACATCTATTTCTGCTTTATTGACTGCGCCAAAGCCTTTGACTGTGTGGATCACAAAAAATCTGTATACAGGTCAGGAAGCAACAGTTAGAATTGGACATGGAACAACAGATTGACTCCAAATCTGGAAAGGAGTACATCAAGGCTGTATATTGTCACCCTGCTTATTTAACTTCTATGCAGAGTACATCATGAGAAACGCTGGGTTGGAGGAAGCACAAGCTAGAATCAAGGTTGCCGGGAGAAATATCAATAACTTCAGATGTAGATGACCCCACCCTTATGGCAGAAAGTGAAGAAGAACCAAATAGCCTCTTGATGAAAGTGAAAGAGGAGAGTGAAAAAGTTGGCTTAAAGCTCAACATTCAGAAAACTAAGATC
Source organism: Oryx dammah (assembly GCF_014754425.2). Taxonomy (NCBI): domain Eukaryota; kingdom Metazoa; phylum Chordata; class Mammalia; order Artiodactyla; family Bovidae; genus Oryx; species Oryx dammah. The sequence continues at coordinate 131,237,431 of NW_024070207.1, read as the reverse complement.
ATGGCATCTGGTCCCATCCCTTCATGGCAAATAGATGGGGAAACAATGGAAGCAGTGAGAGATTTTATTTTCTTGGGCTCCAAAATCACTGCAGATGGTGACTGCAGCCAAGAAATTAAGACACTTACTCCTTGGAATAAAAGCTATGACCAACATAGACAGCATATTAAAAAGCAGAGACATTACTTTGCTGACAAAGGTCTGTCTAGTCAAAGCTATAGTTTTTCTAGTAGTCACGTATGGATGTGAGAGTTGGACTATAAAGAAGGCTGAGTGCCAAAGAATTGATGCTTTGGAACTGTGGAGAAGACTCTTGAGAGTCTCTTAGACTGCAAGGAGATCCAACCAGTCCATCCTAAAGGAGGTTAGTCCTGAATATTCATTGGAAGGACTGATGTTGAAGCTGAAACTCCAATACTTTGGCCACTTGATGGGAAGAACTGACTCATTGGAAAAGACCCTGATGTTGGGAAAGATTGAAGGCGGGAGGAGAAGGGGGTGACAGAGGATGAGATGGCTGGATGGCATCACCGACTCGATGGACATGAGTTTGAGCGAGCTCCGGGAGCTGGTGGTGGACAGGGAGGCCTGGTGTGCTGCAGTCCATGAGGTCGCAGAGTCGGGCACGGCTGAGTGAGTGAACCGGCAGAACTGATGGCTGAGTCCCTGTACTGTTCACCTGAAACCATCACAACACTGTTTACCAACTCTGCTGCTGCTGCTGCTAAGTCGCTTCAGTCGTGTCCGACTCTGTGCGACCCCATAGACGGCAGCCCACCAGGCTCCCCCGTCCCTGGGATTCTCTAGGAAGAACACTGATGACTCTACCCGAATACAAAATAAAAAGCTGAAAGAAAAAACTATCCATCTGCTATAAAGTAGGACCTTGTTTGTCCATTGTATTCAATATCCATGATAAATCGAGATAGAATGCTAATATTATACTCAATGGTTAAAGACGGGCACCTCCTCACGGCAGATCCACGTTGCTTTACTGCAGAAACCGGCACAATGTTGTAAAGCAATTGTTGGGCAGTCGCTAGGTCGTGTCTGACTCTTTGCAACCCGACGGACTGTAGCCCGCCAGGCTCCTCTGTCCGTGGGATTCTCCAGGCAAGAACACTGGAGAAGGTTGCCGTGCCCTCCTCCAGGGGATCTTCCCGACCCAGGAATTGAACCCGGGTCTCCTGCACTGCAGGCGGATTCTTTACTGTCTGAAACACCAGGGAACCCGCTATACTTCAATAAAAAAAAATAAAAAACCCAAAACACTAAAAGCATAACACGATTCATCTCCATTCTGTTTCTAAAGCAATGCTGGAGGCTTGTCCTGACATAGAGATTTGTAGATGATGGAAACAGACCCTTGATGAGGGGGTGGTCAGCAGGGTCCAGATAAACACCAGAGGCTCAGCCCCTGCCCGTCTCAAAATGGCCTGTCTTGTTTTTTCTTTTGGGGAGAGTTTCTCAGTTCTGTCTGCTTTGCTTTGTGGGTGACTTCACGAGAAACCCCCAGCTCACTGACTGACTCATTTCTGTGCTCAGTGAGGCCAAGCGCTAGCTAAATACTTGAAGACTTCACTTTTCTGGAGAAGGAAATGGCAACCCACTCCAGGATTCTTGTCGGAAAATCCCACGGACAGAGGAACCTGGTGGGCTACAGTCCATGGGGTGGAAAGAGTCGGACACGACGGACGGACTTCACTTTCATATATGTGTGTGTGTATATATATATAAGCACTAACATGATTCTCCCGGAAGCCCCTAGTAGGGACTCAAGAAAGTCACAGTTTCCCTTTTCATCCCTAGAACTCAGAACGCCTGTAAGGGGGACCCCACATGAATGGGTCTGGTGTCGTTATGAAGCGTTAGTCGCTCACTGAGGTCCGACTCTGTGTGACCCCATGGACTGTAGCCTGCCAGGCTCCTCTGTCCATGGGATTCTCCTGGCAAGGATATGGGATTGAATAGCCTTTCCCTTCTCCAGGGGAATCTTCCCGGCCCAGGGATTGAACCTGGGTCTCCTGCACAGAAGGCAGATTCTTCACTTTCGAGCCACCAGCTGGTTATCGGCTTGGAATGAATGAGTAACCACACAGGGTCCCTGAATCTCATTTTCCTGTGGCCAAGATGAGATGCTTATTTGTTGTTTCTCTCTGCAGGAGGAAAGAGAAAGAAAAAAAAAAAACCAATATAAGGTCCCATAGAGCTGGCAGAGTTTGGCAGTGATGGTTTCATAGGAGGGCTGGGTGGTAATTACATGAGGTGAGCTCGGATCAAAATTCTCTGCGGCAGGTGCGTCCTGCCCTAGACCTGATGAGAAAGAAGTGGCTCCCCTCGTCTCCCCTTTCATTGGAATGTGCCTTTGAGTGGAAATAACTTCCCCTGGCACCCCACCCTCCACACACACACACACCCACACATATACACACCCACACACAGACACACACAGAGACACACACACATGCACACGCACACACCAGCATGCATCTGCACCTCCGGTCTCATCCTGAATGCTCCTAATGCGATTCAATCTCCTTCTCCCGGCGGTACCATTAATATTTTAATTTAATCAGAATTTCTTGAACTCGCTTGCCATCCCAAGTAACCTAGTTACCTGTCAGCCTGCATCAGCTTGTCATATTAGAAGGAATTGTCCCCTGAATCTAATCTACTTTAAATGATTCCGGGGTGTGCATGTCTATAAATCATAGCACAGCCGTGCTGACACGGGGAGGCGTGCGTGTGGCTAAACACGGCAGGCAGGTTCTGCACCAGCCGGGGCGGGGGCAGGGGACGGGGCCTTATCTCTTTCTCCTCAATTCCTTTTTGGCTTTTCATTCTGTTCCTGGGGTTCTCAAGCCCAGAATACCGAAGTGGTTTGCCAGCCCATTTGCCAGTGGACCACCAGAGTTTTTGTCAGAACTGTCCACCATGACCCGTCCATCTTGGGTGGCCCTACATAGCATGGCTTGTAGTTTCGCTGACTTATGCAAGGCTGGAAAAGATCCTGATGCTGGGAAAGATTGAGGGCAGGAGGAGAAGGGGACGACAGAGGACGAGACGGTTGGATGGCATCATCGACTCAACGGACATGACCTTGAGCAAACTCCAGGAAATGGTGAAGGACAGGAAAGCCTGGCGTGCTGCAGTCCATGGGGTCACACGCAAAGAGTTGGACACGACTTAGGAACTGAATAATACACTGATCTCTGACCTCCAGGAGGAAAGAATGTTCTGTTTATATAGAAAAACACCACAAAGGTGAGTGCTGCATGGGGTTGCCCAGGTAGGATACGTTGACTTTCCATGGTGAACTTGGGGACAACTGTCTAGCTCAGGAACACGGTGGCCCAGCCTCTGGGCTTCTCACGTGGTTCAGTGGTAAAGAATCCGCCTGCCAATGAAAGAGATGTGTTTGATTACTACGCTGGGAAGATCCCCCTGGAGCAAGAACTAGAAATCAACAGTATTCTACCCTGGAAAATCCCATGGACAGAGGAGACTGGTGGGCTGGACTTCATGGAGTGAAAAAGAGTCAAACACAAGTAAAATATGACAGAAACTAGGCGGTTCTGGTGAAAATTTGACAGAGACTAGGGGGTTCTGAGGGAAAATCTGACCAAAAGGAGGAGGATCTAGGTGAAATTTGACAGAAATTAAAGGGTTATGAGTTAAATTCTGACAGAAACAACAAGGTTCTGAGGGGGAAAATGACAGAAACTATGGGATTCTGAGGTAAAATCTGACAGAAAGAAGATTCTGAGGTAGAATCTGACAAAAACTAGGGGGTTCTGAGGTAAAATCTAACAGAACGAGGAGGTTCTAAAGTAAAAGATGACAGACATAGGGGGTTCTTAGGTAAAATATGACAGTAACTAAGGGGTTCTGACGTAATATTTGAAAGAAACTAGGGAGTCCTGAGGTAAAATATGACAGAAAGAAGAAAGTTCTGAGGTAAAAACCTGACAGATATTAAGGGCTTCTGAGTGAAAATCTGACAGAAAGAACAAGGTTCTAATGTAAAACATGAGAGAAACTATGGGATTCTGAGGTAAAATCTGACAGAAACTAGGGGATCTGGAGGTAAAATCTGACAGAAAGAGGTTTTGACGTAAAATCTGACAGAAATGAGGGATTCTGAGGTAAAATCTGAGAAGAAACTAGGAGGTTCTAAGGTAAAATTTGATAAAAATTCAGAGGTTCTGAGGTAAAATATGACAGAAACTAGGAGGTTCTTAAGTAAACTTTGACAGAAACTAGGGGTTTTGAGGTAAAATCTGACAGAAACCAAAGAGTTTAGAGGTAAAATCTGACAGAAATGAACATTCGGAATACTAAGCTCATGGCATCCGATCCCATCACTTCATGGCAAATAGATGGGGAAACAGTGGAAACAGTGGCTGACTTTATTTTTCTGGGCTCCAAAATCACTGCAGATGGTGAATGCAGCCATGAAATTAAAAGACTTACTCCTTGGAAGGAAAGTTACGACCAACCTAGACAGCATATTAAAAAGCAGAGACATTACTTTGCCAACAGAGGTCTGGCTAGTCAAGGCTGTGTTTTTTCCAGTGGTCATGTATGGATGTGAGAGTTGGACTATAAAGAAAGCTGAGCGTTGAAGAATGGATGCTTTTGAACTGTGGTGTTGGAGAAAACTCTTGAGAGTCCCTTGGACGGCAAGGAGATCCAACCAGTCCATCCTAAAGGAGATCAGTCCTGAATATTCATTGGAAGGACAGATGCTGAAGCTGAAACTCCAATACTTTGGTCGTCTGATGCGAAGAGCTGACTCATTGGAAAAGACCGTGATGCTGGGGAAGATTGAAGGCGGGAGGAGAAGGGGACGACAGAGGATGAGATGGTTGGATGGCATCACCAACCTGATGGACATGAGTTTGAGTAAACTCCGGGAGCTGGTGATGGACAGGGAGGCCTGGCTGTGCTGCAGTCCATGGTGTCGCAAAGAGCTGGACACGACTGAGTGACTGAACTGAACTGATGGACAAAAAGAAGGTAGTTCTGAGGTATAATCTTGTTTCTGTCAGATTTTATCTCACAATTTCTTTCATTATGTCACATTTTCCTGCAAACCTAGTTTTCCAAAATTTTCTATCAGAACTTCCCTCTCTTAAATATTACCTCACAGCCTTCTTCTTTCTGTCATTTTTACCTCACAACTTTGTTCTTTCTCTCATATTTTATCTCAGAATCTTTTTTTTTCCCCAGATTTGACCTCACAGCCTTCCACTCTATTCACATTTTGCCTCAGTGAAGTTGCTCAGTCATGTCTGACTCTTTGCGACCCCATAGACTGTAGCCTACCAGGCTCCTCTGTCCATGGGTTTTCCAGGCAATAGTACTAGAGTGGGTTGCCATTTCCTTCTCCAGGGGATCTTCCGGACCCAGGAATCAAACCCAGGTCTCCCACGTTGTAGACAGATGCTTTACCGTCTGAGCCACCAGGGAAGTCCATCCAACTATCAAAGTTTACCTCTGTACTTCATTATTTCTGTCAGATTTTTCCTCTGAATCTTCTAATTTGTTAGTTTTCACCTCAGAACTGCTACTTTCTGTCAAATTTTACCTTTGAACCTCCATCTTTCTGTCATTTTTACCTCAGAATCTTATTTCTGTCAGATTGTACCTCAGTATCCTCTACTTTCTATCGGATTTTACCTCAGAACCCCCTTGTTTCTGTTACATTTTACCTTAAAACCTCCAACTTTCTGTCGGACTTTGCCTCAAAACTTCTTTATGTCTGGTTTTACCTAGAATCCACTAATATCTGTCAGATTTTACCTCAGAACCCCTACTTTCTTTCAGATTTTACCTCAGAACCTCCTTCCTTCTGTCAGTTTTTATCTCAGAACCTCCTTCTTTCTGTCGGATTTTACCTCAGAGTCCACTATTTTTTGTCAGATTTTACCTCAAAGCCTCCAAATTTGTGTCACATTTTACCTCACAATCCGATAATTTCTGTCAGATGGTACCTCAAAACCTCTTTTTTTTCTGTCATTTTTAGCTCGGAACCTCCTTTTTTCTGTCAGATTTTACCTCAGAACGTGTTTATTTTTTCAGATTTTCCAGAGAATCTCTTTCTTTCTGTCAGATTTTACCTCAGTCCTCTTTTTTTCTTCCTGGCAATACCTCAGAATCTCCCTCCTTCTTTCATTTTTATCTCAAAACTTCCATACTCTGTCAGATTTTACCTTAGAAACTCCTTTTTTTCTATCAGATTTAACCTCAAATCCTCCTACTTTATTTAGATGTCTGTCAGATACACACCAACACAGACTCGTAAAACTAGACCCATTTTATATCTTCCACCACTCGTTCTTTTAGTATTGCTTTCCTGTTCTGCAGAAAGAAAATTTTTAAACCGGGTTTGCGAGAAGGAATTACATTAGTTCTTTCCCTTCAATTGCATTTTTGCAATGATAACTCCATTTTTCAACTTTTCCAAGTTTAACGGTAAACTGGACCATTTTTTACCAGTTTCACCCTTAGTTGAATTTCCACCTCACTTGGGGAAAATTATTTGCAGGGTTTTTTTTTTGGCTGATACAGTTTTTAGAACCCACTTTTGCCTTGGTGGGTCCATGGTGCAAAAGGTAACTATATGGATTCAAACTGGTTATTTTTATCAAGGTGCAAGACCAGAAGAATTAAGCATGTGTATGTGGCAGCAAGAGCACCTGATCACTTTCTCTGGTTGTGTATTATTGGTTCATCCTAGAATGAAAGATGGAGAAGGCAGTGGCACCCCACTCCAGTACTCTTGCCTGGTGAATCCCATGGGCGGAGGAGCCTGGTGGGCTGCAGTCCATGGGGTCGCTAAGAGTCGGACACGACTGAGCGACTTCCCTTTCACTTTTCACTTTCATGCACTGGAGAAGGAAATGGCAACCCACTCCAGTGTTCTTGCCTGGAGAATCCCAGGGACAGGGGAGCCTGGGGGGCTGGCGTCTGTGGGGTCGCACAGAGTCGGACACGACTGAAGTGACTGAGCAGCAGCAGCAGGAGGAGGAAGTGACTTGGTGCTATAGTGGATAATTAATGTGAATTTCATTGTTTGCCTTTCAAAAACTGGGTCAACCTCTGAAAATACTGTAAAACAGTCAGGCACCCACCAGGAACTGAAGTTCTACCGGCATGGATGTCATGCTGTGCTCCAGACCTGCACCATTTCCACAGATCTGCACAGCATCCCTGGGAGATTCATTTGGAAAACTGAGAAGTCCTCTCCTCTCTGTGGATTGTGTTACAAACGAGCTTCTTCTCTGGGGGTGCCACAGAATTTAACCTTTCCTCTCTCCAGGCTTCCTGTGTTTATGAAGCCACACAGATGAGAATCAGAAAATGCCACAAATTGGTGTATATATATTTATCATCATGCAGATATGTTTATTGGAGAAGGAAATGGCAACCCACTCCATATTCTTGCCTGGGAAATTCCATGCACAGAGAAGCCTATAGGACTACAGCCCATGGGATCACAAAGAGCTGGACACGACTTAGAGTCTAAACAACAGCAACAGATATATTTATCATCCAAAATCAAAATAACTGCAGCCATGAAAGTAAGACGCTTGCTCCTTGAAAGTAAAGCTATGAGAAACATAGACAGTGTGTTAAAAAGCAGAGACATCACTTTGCCAACAAAGGTCCATCTAGCCAAAGCTATGGCTTTTCCAATAGTCATGTATGGATGTGAGAGTTGGGCCATAAAGAAAGCTGAGCACCAAAGAACTGATACTTTTGAACTGTGGTGTTGGAGACTTTTGAGAGCCCCTTGGACTGCAAGGAGATCCAACCAGTCCATCCTAAAGGAAATCAGTCCTGAATATTCATTGGAAGGACTGCTGCTGAAGCTGAACTCCAATCCTTTGGCCGCCTGACGCGAAGAACTGACTCATTTGAAGAGACCCTTATGATGGGAAAGATTGAGGGCAGGAGAAGAAGGGGACGACAAAGGATGAGACGGCTGGATGGCATCACCGACTCAATGGACATGAGTTTGGGTGGACTCTGGGAGTTGGTGATGGACAGAGAAGCCTGGTGGGCTGCAGTCAGTGGGGTCGCAAAGAGCTGGACACGAGTGAACGACTGAACAACAGCGTTTATGATCAGAGGTGGCTTGGTCCAACAAGATGACTGGGTTGTAAACGTTCAAGGTGGCTCGTGGAAAAAGCGTGTTTCTTCATGCAGGGGCTGGCACATGCATAAGACCATCAGGACTCCATTCTGATGCTGATGACCTGTTTCCTGGGTATGAGTAGGTGGTCAATTCGGCACACAGGACTCCAGGCGTCCGAGACAAAACCCAGTGCATAAATTATTTGCAAGCTCAAGTACCAGCAATTTTCCTTTTTATGAGCCCGTAACAATGTCCCCAGGGATGTGTGTATGAATTTCTGGAGATCATTGCATTTTCATAGCCTTGGCAGAGGCCAGAAGGTGCTGCTTTCGATTTGGAATGTCTCCACTCATAACTAAGAGTCATTTGGGTGGGTTTTTTTTTTTAATGTCTGATTCTTTTTTTTTTTTTTGCATGAAATATGGAAAGCCTAATCCGTGCTGAGAAGTCTTCAAGGGGGCTTTTTTTGGGAATGAAAATTAGACTCCGGTGCTTTCAAAAACATGTTGGGTGCCAGAGTCTGCTATCAAAGCTTCAAGTGTCTGTGTGTTCCCGTCTGTCTGCTGATTCCTGACGACGGGTTTGCAGAACTCAGATGCTCCGGGGGTTGAGGGAGATTTATTTCAGAACAAGGAGGGTGAGCCGGGCTGCAGGTAAGAACCCAGGGCGGGATAGCCGGAACCCTGCCTGCTGTCTTCACAGGGCAGTTGTTGTTTGCAATACCACTGATGGGAAAACTGACCAAGTGCAGAAGGGGAACCCTGTCCCCTCTGGCAGATGTCCCCCAGGTCCCGGGCACTGATTTCTGAATATTGAAGATGGCCGTATAGGAGGAAGTGGCCGTTGAGAACGAGGACCCCAGTCTTGGAAATTTCATGGTCAAGACGTGTAGCTGCTGTGTTTCTTGAGGCTGCCGTGAAAAAAAGCGTCACAAACCAGGGGAATTAAACAAAAGAATTCCATCTTCCCTTCACCCCTGGGGGTCTTCCCTGGTGGCTCCATGGTAAAGAATCTTCCTGCAATGCAGGAGACCTGGGTTCGATCCCTGGGTCGGGAAGATCCCCTGGAGGAAATGACAACCCACTCCAGTATTCCAGGCTGGGAAATCCCCTTGACAGAGGAGCCTGGTGGGTTACAGTCCGTGGGGTCACCAAGAGTCGGACATGATTTAGCAACTAAACCACCACTGGTATACAACAGAGAGCAGTGTATCATGTCTGCCATTCATACGTGTAACATCACACATGTATGACGTGTGTGTGCACGTCTGTAGATGCACATACGACGGACACACAATGAACAAGCGAAATAAGGAAGCTCTCACCATCTCCAGAAACCAGAGCACCACTGAGGTTCGTCCAGGAGATGCGGACCCAGAAGAGGCACTTCGGACCTTCCCTTCTGGCTGTTGGAACCAATCCATTTCTCAACACGAGCAACATAACGAGAGGTCGTGTGTAAACCCTGCTGGGCTGTGCACGGGGATTTCTGCACCTCTATGTTCAGTCGCTCAGTCGTGTCAGCTCTGTGGGACCCCATGCAGTCTAGCCCACCAGGCTCCTCTGTCCATAGAATTCTCCAGGCAAGAATACTCGAGTGGGTAGCCGTGCCCTTCTCCAGGGGATCTTCCCAACCCAGGGATCAAACCCAGAGCAGTGGGGTACTACCGTCCCTAAGCCATCTTCTGCACCTGGGCCAGGCTGCCTGGACGGAGGACAAGACATGAGATTTCGAGCAGCTGAATAGCAAATATGGCGTGTGCGCACTCCTGCACTCTACCCCATCTTTCTCTCGATTGCAAAGGAGAGATACAGACATGGAGAAGGCACACGAAGTCACGGGAGGGAGGCGGCCACCAGCCCAGGGACGGACGCCTGGAGCCCGCAGAAGGCGGAAGAGGCGGAAAGGAGCGTCCCCTGGAGCCTCTGCAGGGAGCGCAGCCCTGGGACCCTCTGACCTCAGACATCTGGTCTCCAGGCCTTGGAGGGAGATGGATGGAGGTGGATTTAAGCTCCCCAGTTTCGGGGGGTTCTGTTATGGCCGCCCACCTGCCACAGAGCATGAGTGTTGATGGCCAACTTGCCCCACAGGAGATGAAAATCCTGTCTCCCCGCCGCCAGCTGAAGGACCAGACGTCCCTCCCCTCAGCCCTCTCAGGGATGACAAGCATCTTGCTGAGAACTGAGGCGCTTCCAAAACGCACCAACACTTCGGCTGCCTGATGCAAAGTCCGGGCGATAGTGAAGGACGGGAAAGCCTGGCGTGCTGCAGTCCACGGGGTCACAAAGAATCGGACACGACGGAGCTACTGAACATCAAGAACAGCCACAAATCCCAGCACGCCCTCACGACTGTCTTATTTTCGTGAGACATGGAGACCCTACACTGTGGTCACTTATGACAACACCACCGTGGAACCAATTTTCACCGCAAAGAAAACAAACCACACGTGTTCCTCTACTTATGTGAGAACCAGCAAATGAGAAATAAAATTCCACAGACACACGGGTCATGACAAACGGGAGAACGGGTCACACCCCTTCTTTACAGATGCTTGCACCGTCTGCCCTGCGAAAGCAAAAGGGTCTGTTCTCACACGGTCCCCAAATATTTGTGTCTTTTCTATATCAAAAGTAAGACATAAGAAAAAAAAAAAATTGCAGGTCTTGACGCAACAGAACACAAAATATAAACCCTGAGACGAACTCTGAGCAACGTGGTTTCCACCAGCCGCACAGCAAGTCCGTTGCGTCAGGCCCCGCCCAGCCGCAAAGCAAGTCCGTTACGTCAGGCCCCGCCCAGCCGCAAAGCAAGTCCGTTACGTCAGGCACCGCCCAGCCGCAAAGCAAGACCGTTGCGTCAGGGACCGCCCATCGCCACGTGCGCCTTCCCGGGCAGCCGGACAGGTGGAGGAATTTGAGCTTTTTTCCTAAAACCCACGAGGACCACGGCACTGGGAGGTGATTAACAAGTACAGACTGGATCTAACTGGTGTTCTAGAGACTTCTGACGAAGGAGAGGAGAACAGCTTGCAGGAAAAACACCAAGAGCAGAGCAGTCATCAGGGGGAGGTGTTTGCTCTAAACCCATGGCAACAAAAATTAATACTTGAAGGAAAACTGTTTCTCTGCTCAAAGCTCTTTTGACACCCAAAGTGTTTTCCACACAGAACGATCTTCTGGTTCTCTTCAGACACTTGCTGGGTGCCCTACCATTCAGGTCAACCCTGATATGACCTGACTTAGTGCAGACCCCACTGCGGTAAAGGGCTCAGCCCCCCAGGACGCCCCCAGTTCAACTCCAACCGGAAGGAGTGGGTCCCCAGGTCACTCCCTTCTGTCCAACGTGGCTACAACCATAGGGTCCCCAGGACTCTCTTCCTCGTAGAACTTAGGGAACGCTTGACTTACTGTTTATCCTCAAGGGATGAACAGCCACAGGAAGAGATGAAGGCGAGATCCGGGAGGGTCCCCAGTGCAGCGGCTTCTGTCTCCGTGGAGTCTGGGGGCAACACGCTCGCAGCTTGTGGGTGGGTTCCCCAACCCTTGAAGCTCCCTGAACCGTGGAGCTTCCATTCATTAGGTAAGACTGAGTAAATCCCTGGCTGGCTGTAGCAACTCAATCCATGGCCCCTCCGCCCTCCATGGAGGCTGAGGGCCGGGTGAAAAGGGCCAACCCTCTAACCACGTGGTTGGTTCCTCCGGCAACCAGGCCCCACCTCCCAGAGCCGTCTATTAGCATAAGCCCAGGTGCGCCTGGGCCTGTTCTGAGTAACCAAAGATGCTGTCTCACCTGCATCTCTCAGCAAGTTCCTGCGGCTTCCCTGGTGGCCCAGCGGTTAGCACCCCATGCTTCCACTACCTTGGGTACAGGTTCGATCCCTGGTCAGGGAACTATGATTCCCATATGCTGCTTTGTGAGGCCAAAAAAAGAAACAGAAAGATGTTTAACTTATGGACACGTCATTCACTCAAACCAATTGCAGTGGAGGGGGATAAACTTTCCTATATCATCTTATGTTCTGACCTGCTGCTGCTGTTGCTAAGTCGCTTCAGTCGTATCCGACTCTGTGCGACCCCATAGACGGCAGCCCACCAGGCTCCCCTGTCCCTGGGATTCTCCAGGCAAGAACCCTGGAGTGAGTTGCCATTTCCTTCTCCAATGCATGAAAGTGAAAAGTGAAAATGAAGTCGCTCAGTCGTGTCCAACTCTTAGAGACCCCAGGGACTGCAGCCCACCAGGCTCCTCCGTCTGGAATGGGGTTCTGACCTGAGGGCTGCAAATTAAAGTGACAAAAAAGCTTAACTGGAGAAAAAACTTGTTTCAGATGCATGTAAGGCCTTCCAAAATAGAAGGTTTTTAACCTCAAGGAAGTCTGGCCTGGGGGATGTCCATACCATTTAAACAAATGATGATCAATTTAGAAGCAACAAGACTCAGGAAATGGAGTTTTGGGGCTTCTAGGAAGGTACATTATGGGAAGTTATATATTTAGGAGAATCTAATGACTGATAAGGGTCAGTCCTAAAGGAACTCAGTCCTGGAAGGACTGATGCTGAAGCTGAAGCTCCAACACTTTGGCCACCTGATGCAAAGAACTGACTCATTGGAAAAGACCCTGATGCTGGGAAAGATTGAAGGCGCAAGGAGAAGGGGACGACAGAGGATGAGATGGTTGGATGGCATCACCGACTCGATGGACATGAGTTTGAGTAAACTCTGGGAGATGGTGGACAGGGAAGCCTGGCGCGCTGCAGCCCATGGGGTCGCAAAGAGTCGGACACGACTGAGCAATTGAACAACAACAGGTGTGAAGTGGCTGGGTGTGAGGTCGCCACAGACAGAGAAGTGACTGAGCTTCTCCCGTGGCTACTTGGCCACGGTAGGCAGAGAGACAAAGCATGCAGAAGGAAACAGGCTTCCCCCCGAACTAAATATCCACTGGGTTTAGCGAGCTGCAAAGCCCCTGCCAGCGAGTACTCATGGATCGACGCCAGGCTCGAATCACATCTTTGTAAGTCCTCGGTGGGTCAGATGAAAATGCACCCATATCCCCGGCTACTCACGGTGCAAAGTCACCTCTCGGCTTAGCTGGAGTCCTTTTATTTTTTTTTTTTTTCCTCAAAAAGTTACACTTTCCCCCACCCTTTTCCTCCTTGCTGTCATTAGCTGGGGCTTGAAAAGGGCCATAACTCTAATTGTCGTTCCTGTTTCGGGGCGGGGGCAGGTTTTGGGAGGCGGGGCGCCCAGCCCTGTCGTGACCTTGCTCCCCGTGCCAAAGAAAATGCTGGACTGCATCCCATTTTGTTCATTCTCATTTTCCTGCCCACTTAACAAAATTATATTCAATGAGCTGTGGGAGAAATCCACAATTACGGGCCATGTAATACAATTTCTGGTATATATTCAGGAAGGAGGTGGGGGGGAAAAAGTCCTACATTTTCTTTCATTTCTGTCAAAATCAATCAAATTGTACGAAACGGAACATAATCTCTTAGAAAGAGAACGCGCATTTCCAGCGAAATAAGCCTCCTCTACATGGTAACACGCACATATTTAAGAGGTGTCTGTTTTAGTTTTTTTAATCATGCCTAATTAGTTTCTTTCTTTTTTTTTTAATCACGCACACAACGAAGGCTCTTGCCTGCATAATTTATGACATAGAGGGGCTGGTGTCAGAAATCAAATGTTGTAAATTAAAAATAACAAGTTTGAGGCGAGTGATTCAATTAAAACCCGCGAAAACATTGGATTATGCATAATTGAGAGGTTGTACGCGGGCCTGCGTGTCACGCTTGTCAGTTTAGATGGAAAGATTGGATTGGGGATGTCAGGGGTGTTTAAATCAAGTTGGTTAAAAAAAATGGGAAAACAAAGATGATATTTATTATTAACTTCCAGTTTCAAAAATGACACCAAGAGGTCTTTAAACTGAATGCTTACACGGGCAGCCTTTATTTCGAGGGTAAAGTCTCAACACGTCAGCCACCAGCTGGTTGAGTGCATGCTTCCGACTGGGGGGCCTTGAGCATATAGGCAGGACCTCTCTGCACAGACTGTAAAAAAAACCGCAGAATCTCCCATCATCCGTTCAGTCCCACCTCTGCCGTTTCTCTGAATAATGAAACCGTCTCTCAATACTTTTTTCCAAAAACTAGTATGCAGGGTCTTGGCAGAGACTTATGACTGTCTGGATTGCGTGGCAATTTCCCAACTGTGAAGAGTCAACTCGTTTGATCGCAACTTGAAAAAAACAAAAAAAAAAAAACAGGGAGAAAGTTCTGCAGGAGGACAGATTCTCAGAAGATGGGACCATCAGCATTGGGGGTGTCGCTGTGAAGAATGGGTTGTGGGCCCCAAGGGAGACAGGAAGGCGGGAATTTGTTCCCACCAAAGGTGGTCTGAAGGGGCTAATGGGAAAGAATCCGCCTTCACTGCAGGAGACACAGGCGACCTGGGTTTGATCCCTGGGTCCGGAAGACCCCCTGGAGGAGGGCATGGCAACCCACTCGGGTATCCTTGCCTGGAGAATTCCATGGATGGAGGAGCCTGGCAGGCTACAGTCCACGGAGTTGCAAAGAGTCAGACACGACTGGAGTGATTGAGCATGCACGGTTCTTAAGTGCCTGATTCAGTTCAGTTCAGTTCAGTTGCTCAGTCATGTCCGACTCTTTGCGACCCCATGAATCACAGCACACCAGGCCTCCCTGTCCATCACCAGCTCCCGGAGTTCACTCAGACTCACGTCCATCGAGTCTGTGATGCCATCCAGCCATCTCATCCTCGGTCGTCCCCTTCTCCTCCTGCCCCCAATCCCTCCCAGCATCAGAGTCTTTTCCAAAGAGTCAACTCTTCACATGAGGCCAAAGTACTGGAGTTTCAGCTTTAGTATCATTCCTTCCAAAGAACACCCAAGACTGATCTTTAGAATGGACTGGTTGGATCTCCTTGCAGTCCAAGGGACTCTCAAGAGTCTTCTCCAACACCACAGTTCAAAAGCATCAATTCTTCAGCGCTCAGCTTTCTTCACAGTCCAACTTTCACATCCATACATAACCACAGGAAAAACCATAGCCTTGACTAGACGGACCTCTGTAGGCAAAGTAATGTGTCTGCTTTTTAATATGCTGTCTAGGTTGGTCATAACTTTCAGTAGTAGATATAATGGTCGTCTGAGTTAACTTCACCCATTCCAATCCATTTTAGTTCACTGATTCCTAGAATGTTGACGTTCACCCTTGGTATCTCTTGTTTGACCACTTCCAATTTGCCTTGATTCATGGCCCTGACATTCCAGGTTCCTATGCAATATTGCTCTTTACAGCATCAGACCTTGCTTCTATCACCAGTCACATCCACAACTGGGTATTGTTTTTGCTTTGGCTCCATCCCTTCATTCTTTCTGGAATTATTTGTCCACTGATCTCCAGTAACATATTGGGCACCTACTGACCTTGGAAGTTCCTTTCAGTATCCTATCATTTTGCCTTTTCATACTGTTCATGGGGTTCTCAAGGCAAGAATACTGAAGTGGTTTGCCATTCCCTTCTCCAGTGGACCACATTCTGTCAGACCTCTCCACCATGACCTGCCCATCTTGGGTGGCCCCACAGGGCATGGCTTAATTTCATTGAGTTAAACAAGGCTGTGGTCCCTGTGATTAGATTGACTAGTTTTCTGTGATTATGGTTTGTGTGTCTGCCCTCTGATGCCTCTTGCAACACCTACCATCTTACTTGGGTTTCTCTTACCTTGGACGTGGGGTATCTCTTCACAGCTGCTCCAGCAAAGCGCTTGGTAGAATATAAAAGGTAAAGCCTTTGGGGTCTAGAACCCTTTGTGTAAATGGGTTTTCTCGCTGCAGAGTCCAGGCGGCCCTGATCACTGACCTCAGATCGTGACTGTTTCAGGGCAGGTTCTCAGCAGGGCTTCCGAGTGGGTGGATTCTGTGTTCCTGCGTGTGTCTGTGTGTCTGGGATGGGACCGGCAGACAACGGTCCATGGGAAGCACCGTCTTCAGGGGGTGAAACCTCAGACGGGGGCTCAGCTTGCCCACAGGCGGGGAGGATGCCTCCCTTGGTTGGGTTCATGAGGATGGAGCGCATGGAACGCTTGAGGCTGTCGCCAACTCTCATGTAACGAACCCAAGCTTCAGGGAGACTCCAGGTGAGGAGGTAAAGGAGGGTACAGGCGGTTTCAGGTAGAGGTGAGCTGTTGGAGTCTACCGGGCTACCGTCCGTGGGGTCGCAAAGGTTTAGATACGACTGAAGCGACTTTGCACCCACGCATGCACAAGCTCTGGGAAGGACGTGAAATCTCGAGAAGAGTCCCTGGATGTGATATCTCCCTCCATTTATTATATCTGCTTTCCTTTCTCCACAGAATAATTCACAGGTGTCAGGCTAGACGTCTTGCTATGTTTGTTAGACTAAATATCCCATCTTTATGCTGTTACGAGAAAGCAGAGCTATCACCTTGTGACAAACGTCTGTATGAACAAACCTATGGTTTTTCCAGTGGTCATGTATGGATGTGAGAGTTGGGCTATAAAGAAAGCTGAGTGCTGAAGAATTGGTGCTTTTGAACCGTGGTGTTGGAGAAGACTCTTGACAGTCCCTTGGACTGCAAGGAGATCCAACCAGTCCATCCTAAAGGAGCTCAGTCCTGAATATTCATTGGAGGGACTGATGCTGAAGCTCCAATACTTTGGCCACCTGATGCGAAGAACTGACTCATTAGAAAAGACCCTGATGTTGGGAAAGATTGAATGCAGGAGGAGAAGGGGACGAGAGAGCATGAGATGATTGAATGGCATCACCGGCTCACTGGACATGAGTTTGAGCAAGTTCCGGGAGACGGTGAAGGACAGAGGAGCCTGGTATGCTGCAGTCCATGGGGTCACAAAGAGTTGGACACGACTAAGCAACTGAACAGCAAATGTTCTCAAAATTAGTTATTTGTGACTAGGACTTACGACTAGCATGAATGTTTTGTATCGATTTGTTTTAAATCCAGTGACCTTGCTAAATTCTCCACATTAATTCTGATTTTTATCTGTAATTGTTAAACGGTTATATCAACATTTATATTATGCATGAGGAACGAAGGTTTTACTCCTTTTCTGGTGCATATATTTTTAATAATTTTTAGTTTTTATGTTTTTAAGTAATTTGGCTGAGACCTCCAATACCATATTAAAATGAACCCGGGGAGAGTTGGGTCCTTACCTGGCAACTCATCTTTAAGGCTCTAAAGATTCAAAGTGAAAGAGAAAGTGTTAGTCGCTCAGTCCTGTACGAGTCTCTTAGAGACCCCACGGACTGTAGCCCGCCAGGCTCCTCTGTCCATGGAATCCTCCAGGCAAGAACACTGGAGTGGGTTGCTATTTCTTTCTCCAAAAGAGAGGGAAGACAGAGTCTTGGGTCTGGCGCCTTTAGACCACTTGGCCATCCTGACACGACAGTAAACGCTTTGTGGTTATAAGCTTTCAGCATTTCGCCGTTGTGTGTGACAATTACTGTAAATCTTTCATAAACATCTCGTCAGATCCAGGGCAGCAGCTACTATTTCTAGCTTGTCCAGGTATTTATTTATAGGTTGATTTGCTTGTTTTCGTCATGAATAAATGCTGACTTGAATCCATTTATCTGCCCTCGTGGAGATAGCTGTGTGATGCTTCCCTTTTTATTCTGTTAATGTCATCATCTATTCTTCATTCTGGAGAAGGCAATGGCCCCCCACTCCAGTGCTCCTGGTAAATCCCATGGTCGGAGGAGCCTGGTGGGCTACAGTCCGTGGGGTCGAAAAGAGTCGGACACGACTGAGCGACTTCACTTTCACTTTTCACGTTCAGGCATTGGAGCAGGAAATGGCAACCCACTCCAGGGTTCTTGCCTGGAGAATCCCAGGGACGGCAGAGCCTGGGGGGCTGCCGTCTCTGGGGCTGCACAGAGTCAGACACGACTGAAGCGACTCAGCAGCAGCAGCATTCTTCATTCTGAGAACAAACCTGACTCAGTATGATCTATTATCTTTTTGATATTGTTAATATTTTATTGATTATTGTTCTATTTTCGCAAGAGACATTACGCTGCCTTTTTTGTTCCTAGGTGAACAAAAATGCCAGTGAACAGGCTATGCCACTAACATGAAAAAGGGCTGTGACTGAATTCTCTTTTCCTAACTTCTGGAATATTTTGAGTAATATTAGCATTTTTAAATTCGTAAGTATTTGGTAGAATATAAGGGTAAAGCCTTTTGGGTGAAGAATTCTTTACATAAATATGTATAATTACAGATTCTGTCTTGTTTGTGGTTGTCGAACGTTATATTTTCCATTTCTTTGGGTGTCAGCGTTTGAACTGTGTGTTTTTACAGATGTGTTCATTCTTGCTACAGTTTCAGTGTGATCGGCATAACATTTTTCATACCCCTCTCGTGAAATTTTTAATGTTTTCAGAGTCTGTAGTAAGTTCCCACTTTTGAAAAGACCTTTTTTCGATGTGGACCGTTTTCAAAGTCTTTATTGAGTTTGTCACCTTGTTGAGTTTTTATTTTTCTTTCCGTTTTGGTTTTTGGTCTTGAGGCCCGTGGCATCTCAGCTCCCCAACCAGGGATCGAACTCACATCTCTGTACATTGGAAAGTGAAGTCTTAACCTCTAGACCACCAGGGAGTTCCCAATTTCCTGCTTTTTATCCTTGATTTTATCCTTCTCTGATTTCGCTGATCAATATTATCAGGGTTTCCCCCATGCCGTTGGTCTACAGATTGCAGTGTTGCAAATTAGGCATTCATTTCCCTCTTGATTAATTGAGTTTTTATTATGTAATTCCCACTGATTCTTGTGGGGGTTTGCCATTCTTTTTCTAATTTCTTAACAGGCTGTTTTGCACAAAGATTTTCTTTTTCCCCTCAAATATTTTCTGGTTGTTTTTAAAGTATACATTTTATACTCAGCATGGTTTTTTAGGTGATCTCTCTACTGTTTTGGTGTGTTTTATTTTAATTGTCTTTCAGCTTATACTGTTTCCAAGTGTCTATTATGACCCACAGGTTATTTGGAAATTTAATTTCCAGGCACGTGAATATTTTTCAATAATTCTAATATACCTTTACTACCTGGCTGTGAGCTTTGTACTTGTCCCTAAGAGGTTCGTGTGTTTTCTCTTTTCCTTATTTAGAAATATTGGAGGTTTTCGTGGTTTATTATTACGACTCTCACGACCACCATCACTCATTCCGAGCTCATATTTCCTTTCATTATTTTTGAGAAGATTGTCCTTAATATGACAACACACACCCATGGGTGTTCAAAGTCTAACATTCGTCACTGTGACTTTATTACCAGAACAATGCAAGTACCTAGAACACGTACGTTCACTTACTTACACACCACTGTTCTCACGCACCGTAATTCTTCCTACATCTTAACTCCCCGAAGAGGGTGTCGTTTCATCACGCCAATATTTACTCACAGCTATCCACGCTCTCAGGCATCTTTACCGCTTCCTGATAAACATTCAACTTCATTCCATGGTGCTTTTTCATATACGATTTGGGTCACGCCCCTGTGACTTTAGAGAGTTTCCTTTGGTGGAAGTCTGTGGGTGGTATATTTTGTCAACTTTTCTGTCCTGAAAACTGTGTTGCTTTGAGCCCATTGGGATTTTCTTGACGGATGCCCTATTTCCCTGTCTTGTTCGAAAGAACCGTTCTGAACGGAAGGCAGGCTTCTCGGGACTAAAGGGACAGACCTCGCGAAGAGAAGCTGAACACGTGTCCTCAGGCTTGCTGTGTGTTTCATGCGCTTCCCTGGTAGCTCAGCTGGTAAAGAATCTATCTGCCTGCAATGCAAGGCAGGAGACCCGGGTTCAATCGCAGGAGACCCGGGTTCAATCCCTGGATCGGGAAGACCCCCTGGAGGAGGAAATGGCAACCCACTCCAGGATTCTTGCCTGGAGAATCCCATGGACAGAGGAGCCTGGCGGGCCACAGTCCATGGGGTCGCAGAGAGTCGGACAGGACTGAGCGACTGACACTTACGTTCTGTGGGTGTGGATCGAAGCAGAAACTCACATGTGATCCACCTCGCAGGTGAACACAACCAGAATATCCTGGTAATAAGAGGGAGGGAGAGAAAAAACTCGAAGAGATAGACAGTGAGGTGGGGACTAGACAGATAGAGAGACAGAGAGCGGGGAAAGAGAGAGACGACCAAGGCATCTCTGGTTCTCAGATAACGCTTCCCTGCTAGCATCCCCTGGCCAAAGTTTACAGCTAGGGTGCAGTTAGACCTCACTTCTGAGACTCAGACGCTGTTACTGCAGGCTTGGAAAGCAGGCAGATCCCTGCGCAAGCATAGCGGGGCTCGCTGTAAGCGGACAAACTGCAGAGGGTGCTCACAGACACCCCAAGACCCCAGAGTCAGACCATAAAGAAGGCTGAGCACCAAAGAATTGATACTTTTGAAATGTGGTGTTGGAGAAGACTCTTGAGAGTCCCTTGCACTGCAAGGAGATCCAACCAGTCCATCCTAAACGAAATCAACTCTGAATACTCATTGGAAGGACTGATGCTAAAGCTGAAAATCCAATGTATTGGCAATGTGATGTGAAGAACTGACTCACTGGGAAAGACCCTGATGCTGGGAAAGATAGAGGGCAGGAGGAGAAGGGGACGACAGAGGATGAGATGGTTGGATGGCATCACCGACTCGATGGGCCTGAGTTTGAGCCAACTCCGGGAGTTGGGGATGGACAGGGAGGCCTGGTGTGCTGCAGTCCGTGGGGCTGCAAAGAATCGGACACGGCTGAGGGGCTTAACAACAGCAACAGACCTCCCTGGGGCAAGCAAGAAAGTGACAGGCTCTGGAGGTGTCAGTCCACATGCCCAGCCACCACAAACTCCTGTAGACCAAAGGGCAGCAGGTCCTTAGCAGCCTGCAAAGATGGTGAGGTCCCGATTGGGAGGCTTGGGCCTCGAGAGTTTCTCGAGCAGAGGGTGGGGGTAGGGGTGGGTGGGGGCCTCAAGATATGTTTTCTCTTCTCACAGGCAGCCCTCCTGTGAGCAGGGGGGAACCTCCGCCCCCCAGCCTGCTCTCCAAGCCTGCAGTTACACTTTTTTGATTTTCAGCCTCTGCCCAGTAACGCTAATGAGATGAAAATGGGCAACTGCCTGTCCCCCCGACCCCCCACCGGCTTTGATAACCAGCAAAGGCGATTTTAGCAGATTGTTCTGTGGTGTGTTAACTCTTCCCGGGGCCCTTCCAAAATCATGACCCTCTTTAAACATTTCCTGTAAACTGGTCATGCCACGGGAGGCATCTGAGAACCCACGTGGGCCCCTCCGCACCCCTTTCGAGCTCCGTTTCATCTCCCTTTGATGTTCGTGCGACTTGCTAAGGTTTACTCTCGGAAATCCTCACGTTTCCTCCTTGAGTGAAATCAAAGTGTGAAACGTGTTAAGCCGTAAGGGCGTCTCGAATTTCTAACCACCCCCGCCCCCAACCCTCAGAGGGGAGGAGGGGAGCTTTTCATCAGGAACGACAGGGAGACGGAGGGAAAAACGAGATGGACAGCAAAAGTGGCTGTAATTTCTGCTGTCCGTGAAATCTGGGTGTTCTGGCTGAAAGGTTAGAGGGGAGTGGAAACGCTATACCGCCCTCAAATTAAAAGCAGTTTCGCGGGGCTGAAAATTGCACACACGTTGTGGCGACGAGCTTCGTTCCCTTGCCGTGATGAAGGGATGCTGAGATTCCATCCCGGGTTCTCCAGTGGGGAAGGACAGAGATCAGATAAAGGTCAGGATCTCAGCAACGGGGCAATTAACAAAGAACCCTTTCCCCTAAAGACTCAGATCGGAGTAAACATCGCAAAGGAGTTTCCAGGGACCAGAGGAAAACCCAGGATGTCCCTGCTTCAGGCAACTCTCTGTAATTTCTGCAAGCCCTAAGAAGACTTTCAGACCTTTTTGAGAAGAAAGAAATGTTAAAAAGGGTGTGATATAATGGCAATATGAAGTATTCGTTTGGGTGTTTATTTACTTTCATGCCTGGGAATTCCAGCATTGTATATTTTTAATTGATTTTAATCGGAGGAAGTTGAAGCTCCAATATTTTGACCACACAATGCGAAGAACCGACTCATTGCAAAACACCCTGATGCTGGGAAAGATTGATGGCAGGAAGAGAAGGGGGTGACTGAGGATGAGACGGTTGGATGGCATCACTGACTCGATGGACGTGAGTTTGAGCGAATTCCGAGAGCCGGTGAAGGACAGGGAGGCCTGGCGTGCTGCGGTCCATGGGGCTGCAAAGAGTCAGACTCGACTCAGCGGCTAAGACACACAGAGCATGCAGGCAGTGTGAGCGTTCCACCAGAACTGACCCTGAGACGTAGGGTCAGGAAGCCGTCTCCACTGACCGAAAATAATGAATGCTCAGAAACCGATCCCGTCTGGAGTGTCCTGGGACGACTGACAAGACCTCAGCACCCCGGACCACGAAATAATTGCTTACGAGAGCAGGTTCCGACGTCCGAAACTATGCCAACTGCAGCAGTGTTTGGAATTCCCAAAATACAAATCAGAAAGACTTCAAAGAAAGCCCGTCTAACCACCGACAACTAGAACAGTGCTAATTAGCAACAATGCTCTTTAATCTATAAATAATAAAGTGATCCCAGAGGTCCCCAGAGAGGTGTAAAAAGAAAAAAAGAAAAAAAAAGCAAGCACACAAATGATTTCACAGACGGAGGTCAGTGCTTGACACCAACTTTGGCCAGTCCGTTGGAAATCCTGTCTGGCATTCAGTGAGAGAGACCCTTTTCAAAGGCAAAGGAAGCTTCCCCAAATTAAGGTCTATTTGAACGAGGTCATCTTCACTTATGGGACTTTTCCTGGCGGCTCAGATGGTAAAGAATCTGCCTGCAGTGCAGGAGACATGGATTCAATCCCTTGGGTCAGGAAGAGCCCCTGGAGGAGGGCATGGCAACCCACTCCAGTATCCTTGCCTGGAGAATCCCATGGACAGAGGAGCCTGGTGGGCTGCAGTCCATGGGGTTGCAAAGTATCAGACAGGACTGAGCAACTGAACAATAACCACAATAAAATAAATAGTTTTTTTTAAAAAGAAACACACAAGAATAAATACATGTCTCTGTATAACTGAACCACTTTGCTGTACAGTTGAAACTAATACAGCATTGTAAATCAACTCTGTTGCTGTTGTTCAGTGGCTAAGTTGTATCTGACTCTTTGTGACCCCATAGACTGCTCTGCATACTAAGTCAATTCAGTCATGTCTGACTCTTTGCAACCCCATGGACTGTAGCCCACCAGGCTCCTCTATCCATGGGATTCTCCAGGCAAGAATATTGGAGTGGGTTGCCGTCCCTTCTTCCACCATGGACTGCTATACTCAAGTGTAAAATAAAAAGTTAAAAAAAAGAATAAAGATGAAAAATAAAAAGGCCAGAGCGGCCCACGTAGCAGATTCTGTAAAGCTCTCAGCAGGGGTGTTGTTAGGAAAGCAAGACTGGGTCAGACCACAGAGGTCCAGGAACGGTTCACCCCATGAACCGCACCACACCAGGCCTCCCTGTCCATCACCAACTCCCAGAGTTCACCCAAACCCATGTCCATTGAGTCAGTGATGCCATCCAACCATCTCATCCTCTGTCGTCCCCTTCTCCTCCTGCCCCCAATGTTTCCCAGCATCAGGGTCTTTTCCAATGGGTCAGCTCTTCGCATCAGGTGGCTAGAGTATTGGAGCTTCAGCTTCAGTCCTTCCAATGAATATTCAGGACTGATCTCCTTTAGGATGGACTGGTTGGATCACCTTGCAGTCCAAGGAACTCTCAAGAGTCTTTTCCAACAGCACAGTTCAAAAGCATCGATTCTTTGGTGCTCAGCTTTATTTAAGTGTGCTTTACGTGTGGGTAATTTCTGGAAAGTTCCCGGCTGTGGGAATGACTGTACTGTCCAAAGTCACGCAAGGTCCCATGTGGCCTCACAGACCCGAGGGCTCTTTGGGAGACTAAAGATTCTTGACTTTGATTCCTTTGCCTTCAGACTGTGTCGTCGTGGCACCAGGGAGAGGAGAGGTGGGAGACGATTTGACAGTCAGGAGTGGGGAGGTGACAGTGATGTTGTAGGGAGACTAGTACATGCGGGAGGGGGCTGGAGTAGGAGAAACTGGAGGGGGGACCCTCAGGAAGGGGCCGCTCACTCGTCCAGCCAGGAGGTGCTCACGACCAGGAAATTGTTCTTGCTTGGCCTGAGTGGCCACCACCAGTGTAAAGAAAACACACCCCAGAGGTCTTTGAAAGCCTCGTTTGCTCACTGCCTCCCAGGGAATGAGAGTGTTTATTTTACAAACACAAAGGGTAAGGACGTTCATTCAGAAGCCGTTCTGCAAAGCACCGAAAGCGAAGCTGAAGGGCAGACGGCAGTTTTGTTAAAACGTTTCTAGGCACCACGTAAGCTGTCACGTTCCTGGAGCCTGGGGATGCATTGGACACAAAATAGGTGGATAGACGGATAGATACATAGATAGATGATGAAGATGGGTGGATTGATTGATGATAAACAGACATGATAAAGATAGGTTGATAGATGATAAAGACAGGCAAATACATAGATGATCAGCTCAGTTCAGGCGCTCAGTCGTGTCCGACTCTTTGCAACCCCATGAATCGCAGCACGCCAGGCCTCCCTGTCCATCACCAACTCCCAGAGTTCACTCAGATTCACGTCCATCGAGTCCGTGATGCCATCCAGCCATCTCATCCTCGGTCGTCCCCTTCTCCTCCTGCCCCCAATCCCTCCCAGCATCAGAGTCTTTTCTAGTGAGTCAACTCTTCGCCTGAGGTGGCCAAAGTACTGGAGTTTCAGCTTTAGCATCATTCCTTCCAAAGACAGAGAGAGACAATAAAGACAGATAAATAAATAGCTTGATAGATGATAGAGACAGATGATAAAGATCGATTGCTTGACTGGGAGATGATATTGGTGTTATCAATACAGATATAGATGGATAGATTCTCTAGTATTAGGATTTAACAGATAAAGGTAGATTGATAGATGATAAGGATAGATATACTGATAGATGATATAGATAGATGATAAAGATGATTGATTGACGGCTAGATGATATTGATAAATACAGAGATAGATAGATAGATAAATGGATAGATATTCTAGTATTGGGATCTAACAGAATATTATGGAAACAAAACAATAAGTTAGTAAGTCTTAGTCGCTGAGTCGTGCCCACCACTTTGGGACCCCATGCACTGCAGCCCATCGGGCTCCTCAGTCCAGGAGATTTTCCAGGCAAGGATACTGGAGTGGGTTGCCATTTCCTTCTCCAGGGGATCTTCCCAACCCAGGCATTGAACCCAGGTCTCTTGCACTGCAGGCAGATTCTTTACTGACTGAGCTACAGGGACTTAAGTGAGATGACTGTCTACTTCTCTCTGATGTGACAGGAAGCCAGAGTGAACCGTTCAGGGTTGCTATGGAGATCCAGGATGTCAGGCATCCTCCACGTTATGGCTCCACCATCCTCAGTATGTGACCTTCTACTCATGGTCCAATGTAGCTGCATGGACTCCAGCCCTCGTGCCTGCATTCCAGTCAATGGGAAGAGAGGAGAGAACAGCTCACACTTACTCTTCAGAAAGTCTCTTGAGAGATCAAACCAGTCCATCCTAAAGGAAATCAGTCCTGAATATTCACTGAAAGGACTGATGCTGAAGCTGAAGCTCTGATACTTTGGCCACCTGATGGGAAGAGATGACTCAGTGGAAAAGACCCTGATGAAGGTGGGAGGAGAAGAGGTCGACAGAGGATGAGATTGTTGGATGGCATCACTGACTCGATGGACATGAGTTTGAGCAAACTCTGGGAGGTACTGAAGGACAGGGGAGCCTGGCGAGCTGCAGTCCGTGGGTTTGCAAAGAGTCGGACACGACTGAGTGACTAACACTTTCACTTTCACTCATAACGTAAAGTTTACCGTGTTAACCAGAGTAGACAAGTCAGGGGCATTTAGTGCGTTAGCGAGTTTTTGCCAACACCACCTCCGTCTGGTTTCAGAACCTTCTCAGGCCCTCAGAAGCAGACTCTGACCCCATGAGCTATCACGCCACCTCCCCCAGCCCCCTCACCATGAGCCCCATTTCTGTCTCTGCACTCGCCTGTTCTGGACATTTTCCATCCATGTCATCACACACTGCGTGTGTTCTTCTGGGTCTGCCTCTTACACTCTTTCTGCTGTCAGCTTTTCAAATCACAGGAAACCAACACCCCATTCTGAGAAGATTCTAGAAGGTTCTAGGTTTGCAAAATGGAGAGGTGGTCCCCAATGTGGGTGCGGGTATTCCACGTCCATCCCAGGGAGCAAGGCATCTCATCACCTTTGAAAAATAAGTGCTTGTGCTTTTCCCAAGATTATGCTTTTTTTTTTTTCCAGTTAAATGATCCTCATCCCATGATATCATTTGCTAAGTTCCTTCAGTCATGTCTGACTCTTTGCGATACCATGGACTGCAGCCCGCCAGGCTCCTCTGTCCATGGATTCTCCAGGCAAGAATCCTGGAGTGGGTTGCCATTTCCTGCTCCAGGAGATCCTCCAGCCTCAGGGACTGAACCCACGCCTCCTACGTCTCCTGCACTGCAGGCGGATTCTTTGGTGCTAAGCCACTCGGAAAGTCCTGTTAAATGGAAACAGTTTCGAATCACTTCTGACAGTGTTCCCTGAAAATAGCCACTTGTCTTTTTTTAAATCATTGCACTTATTTTTCTGATTGATTCATTTCCTAATGTCGCTGGACCAACTTGAACCTCTTCTCTGAATAAACCGATTGTGTCTCTGCATATATTTCTTTTAATAAGATCAATATTTTTTAAAGATTTTTTTTAATGTGGACCATTTTCAAAGTCTTTATTGTATTTGTTACAATACTGCTTCTGTTTTATGTTCTTAGTTCTTTTGCCCATAAGGCATGTGGAATCTTGGCTTCCCAACCAGGGATCAAACCCACAGCCCCTGCATTGGAAGGTGAAGTCTTCACCACTGAATCACCAGGAAAGTCCCAAGTTCAATATTTTTAGGTTGAGAAACTCTAGAAAGTTCATAAATAAGCCAAGACATTTTGCTGTGCAAGCCACTTGTGGTGATTGGCTCCATTCAACACCAGTTCATCGTCATTATTATTCTTTTTTTCATCAACATCAGTTCATTTTTTTCCACCCAACACTGCTGGTTTGTTCAGCAGACAGGTTCAGCATCTTAGAAATAACTGGTTGCGAATTTAACCAGCTGGACACAGAGCAGTGCTTCCTGCAGGGTGACCAGCCAGCCCCGCCCACCGCGTGGTCCGGGGATTTCAAAAACACTGAAAGTTCTGGTCAGTCAGTCATGGCTGACTCTTTGCAACCCCGTGGGCTGTGGCCCACCAGGTTCTCCTGTCCTTGAAATTCTCCAGGTGAGAATACTGGAGTGGGTTACCATTCCCTCCTCCAGGGATCCAGGGATTGAACCTGGATCTCCCACGCTGCAGGCAGATTCTTTACCATCTGGGCCACCAGGGAGCCATCAGACAAGCACAATGGCTCTGAAAGCTCAGTCCAGGGATAAGGAAGCATTCTTACCCAAAGGGCTCAAGATATGCAGAAAGCAGAGAGAATCCCACAGAGGAGACCAAGGTGGGAGTTTGAATAGTCTAAGCCAAGGGAATGATGCTAAAGCTGAAACTTCAGTACTTTGGCCACCTCATGCAAAGAGTTGACTCACTGGAAAAGACTCTGATGCTGGGATGGATTGGGGGCAGGAGGAGAAGGGGATGACAGAGGATGAGATGGTTGGATGGCATCACTGACTCAACCGGACGTGAATTTGGACAAGCTCTGGGAGTTGGTGCTGGACAGGGAATGCTGTCCATGGGGTCGCAGAGTCGGACACGACCGAGACACTAAACTGAACTGAACTGGAGCCCACTGGAAGCTTGGAACTCTCTTTCTTGCGTCAGGCCCGTGGGGTCACTTTGGGAGTATCCTGAGACTTCTCAGAGAGGCCTCCATGCAGCCAACACCCTCCCCCTGCCCCTTCTTCCTTCTCGGGGAGGGGTGGGGGACGCACGTGGGCAGAGTCCGTTCCGGCCCCCAGCAATTTCAGGGTGAGTAATTTCCGAGCTCGCAATTATAAGTGACTCCAAGACCAAGTGGTCCCTGAAGCACTCTGGAGATGCCTGGATCCCGCCCGTAATTGCATCCAGATCTTAACCTCAGTGTGGCCTGTGTCCTGGCTGTAACCCGGGGCCCCCCGCTCCATGCTCCAACATATGGGAGGGTTTTGAAAGTTGATTGCTATGAGCTGATGAAGGGGGGTTATGCAGCATTTCAGGAAGGCCCTCCAACAGCTGCTCTGGGAGAGCATCCCTGCCCAATTAAGCTCAGCCTTGTCCTTCGGAAGGAAAGTGACACCCCCCCGGGGTGTAGGGGAGGCAAGAGCTGGAGTGGGTAAGGGTGAAATGTAGTCAAAGAAACAAACAAAAAATTCTCACTGTTTCCAAAAGGTTAGGGTTAGGAGGAGGTGGAAGAGACGGAGGAGGAGATGGAGAAAGAGGTGGAGGAGGAGATGGAGGAGAGGATGGAGGAGGAGAGGAGAGGATGGAGGAGGAGAGGAGAGGATGGAGGAGGAGAGGAGAGGATGGAGGAGGAGACTGTGGTGACATGAAGGAAGACGGCTGATGGGGAAGCACTGCCTGCTTGCCGTCCGCACTCTTTGCCTTGTGGCTCCGTCACGCCACCACCTCCCTCGTCCCTTCTTGGTTTCTCCTCTGTGCCCCTGTCTGTGACCAATCTCCCCCTCTCACAAGGACCCCAATCATATGGAATTAGAAGCCACCGCCATGACCCCATTCTGCATCAGCCATCTTTACAGAGACCCCCATCTCCAAGCAGAGTCCCAGTCTGGCATTCTGGGGATGAGGGCTTCTTCACATGCATGTGGGTCACAGGATCCACTCCCTGGAGGGCGTCCAGGGCACAGACGCTGGCAGCTGCATGAGAAGTCTCCCCCCGGCTCGTCCACGATGGCGGGAGTTCCAAGTGTGAACACCTATATGGGGGCCAGGAGCTTTGCTGGGAGAATCATACGGGCCAGAGACCAGATGTCAGAGTTTGAAGATCCCACGCCAGTGGATTAAGGGTTTTGTAGAAGGTGACAGATCTAGACTGTTCTCAAAGTGAGAAAGGAGACAGCCCTTCTTTGGGCTTTTTTTTTCTATTCTTTTTTTTTTCCTATGCTCTGTAGGCAAAGAGCTGGCTCATTGGAAAAGACCCTGATGCTGGGAAAGATTGAGGGCGGGAGGAGAAGTGGGCGGCAGAGGATGAGACAGTTGGATGGCATCACTGAGCAAACTCCAGGAGATGGTGAAGGACAGGGAAGCCTGGTGTGTTGCAGTCCATGGGGTGGCAGAGAGTCAGACACGACTTACCAATTGAACAAAAACAATGCCAAGTCAGAAAGCTATTTGCAGAGACCTGAGATCCTTCCCGATTTTTCAGACCTGGACAAATACACTCACTTTTTCTTAATGCTGTATTTAATTTTAATATTTTTATGGTAAAATGCACCACACAGTTATATCCTGTAAAATACACCTTATGGTATATAAAATGTATCATAAAATTTAGCACTGAAACTGTTTAACTTAGCTGCGTTAACATTCACGCTGTTGTGTAAACTTCCCCACCATCCGTCTCCAGAAATTTCTCGTCTTCCCCAAATGAAACTCTGTCCCCATTGATTACTATTTCTTCATTCCCCTCCCCTGTCCCAGATCTCTTCTAGTGTTTGTGTCTATGGATCTTAAGACTCCTGGGGGCCTCTTGTAAGTGAAATCCTGTACCATTTGTCCTTTTGCACGTCTGATATTTCATTCAGTATCACGTTCTCCAGGTACATCCACGTGGTAGGCATGCGTGCTGAGTCACTTCAGTCACGTCCAAGTCTTTGGGACCCCGAGGACTGCAGCCCGCCAGGCTCCTCTGTCCACAGGATTCTCCAAGCAAGAATACTGGACCGGGTTGCATGCCTTCCTCCAAGGGATCTTCCCGCCCCAGGGATCGAACATGCGTCTCTTAAGTCTCCTGTATCGGCAGGTGACTTCTTTACCACTATCGCCACCTGGAGAGCATCTGTACTCCAATGATTAAATTAAAAACAAACAAACAAAAAATAGGAAACAGAAAAACCAAAACCAACATAGGAATTCCCTGGCAGTCCACTGGTTCAGACGCTGAACTTTCATGGTTGACGGTGTCAATTTGATCCCTGGTTGTTGGGGAATTAAAGATTCCGAAAATTGCACGATGCCGCCAAACACACACACACACTGAAAAATGGGCAAAGTACCTGAATTTGTCTTTCTCTGAAGAAGATATATAAGCAACTAAGAAGCACATGAAAAGATGCTGAACATCTATCGATTCGTGTTGATGTACGGCAGAAAGCAACGCAATACTGCGAAGCAATTATCCTCCCATTGAAAATCAATAGTTTTCTCAAAAGGTGCTCACCATCATTAGTTATTAAAGAAATGCAAGTCAAAACCGCTGTGAGATACCACTTCACATCCATTCAGGATGGCTATTGCGAAAAATCAAAATCAAACAAGAAGGGTTCTCCACGTTGAGAGCGTGCAGCAAGGGGCACGTTTGTGCACTTCTGGGGGGAATGTAACATGGAGCAGCCCCTGTGAGAGACAGGGGGACTATCCTCAGAATACTAAACACAAAACCATCAGGTGATCCGGAAACTGTCCTGGGTGTACGACTTCTAAGTGGGGACTTGGACATTTATTTGTACACCTACAGTCCCAGAAGCACTAGCCGCAAGAGCCAAGAGTTAAACGCAACCCAAGTGCCCACTGATGGGTGGCTGGCTGGATGTGTGGATGGATGGATGGATGGATGGATGGATGGAAGGATGTGTGGGTGGATGGATGAGGATGGATAGATGGATGGAAGGTTGGGTGGATAGATTGAGGATGTGTGGATGGATGATGGATGGATAATGGATGACGGATGGATGGATAGATGATGGATGGATGGTTGGGTAGATGCGTGCATTCATGGATGAATGGATGGATACATGATGGATGGATGGATAGATGATGGAGGGATGGTCGGGTAGATGCGTGTATACATGGATGGATGGATAGATGATGGATGGATAGATGGATGGATAATGGATGGTGGATGGATAGATGGATGGATAATGGATGATGGATGGATGGTTGGGTAGAAGCGTGGATGGATGGATGGATGGATGGAAGGATGTGTGGGTGGACGGATGAGGATGGATAGATGGATGGATGGATGGAAGGTTGGGTGGATAGATTGAGGATGTGTGGGTGGATGATGGATGGATAATGGATGACAGTTGGATGGATAGATGATGGATGGATGGTTGGGTAGATGCGTGTATACATGGATGGATGGATAGATGGATGGATAATGGATGACGGATGGATGGTTGGGTAGATGCATGGATGGATGGATGGATGGATGGATGGAAGGATGTGTGGGTGGATGGATGAGGATGGATAGATGGATGGATGGATGGAAGGTTGGGTGGATAGATTGAGGATGTGTGGATGGATGATGGATGGATAATGGATGACGGATGGATGGATAGATGATGGGTGGATGGTTGGGTAGATGCGTGTATACATGGATGGGTGGATAGATGATGGATGGAGAGATGGATGGATAATGGATGATGGAGGGATGGTTGGGTAGATGCGTGCATTCATGGACGGATGGATGGACACATGATGGGTGGATGGATGGGTGGATAACGGATGACGGGTGGATGGTCGGGTAGATGCGTGCACACATGGACGGATGGATGGACATAACAGTGTGCTCCATGCACACAGTGGAACATCACTCAGCCTGAAAGAGGAAGGGAACTCTGACACCTACTACTTCATGGATGCCCGGAGGAGGACATAGCAACGCACTCCAGTGTTCTTACCTGGAAAATTTCATAGATAGAGTAGCCTGGCGGGTGACAGTCCATGGGCTTGCAAAGAGTCGGCCACGACTGGAGTAACTTAGCATGCATATAATTGGAGTATAATAGTTTCACAATGTTCTACTGGTTTCTTCTGCACAACAACATGAGAATCAGACATGTATACACAAATCACCTTCCTCTCGAGCCTCCCTCCTACTCATCAACTGAGCAAGCTTTTGGTTAAGACACAAAAAAATATGGCTTGCAAAAAAGCCCAGTATGCCAGCATCAGTGTGGCTCTGCGTCAGAGAACCAGAAATATGAGTTAACCATTTAAGCTGGCCAGTAAGAAGGTAAGACCTTGCAATTGCCACTCATGGGTAGAAATGTGAAGACCCCTCCTCAACACTCTCATCGGACACTGAAGGTTCTGGGGGGGGGGAGTTTATTTCCTTTAATGCTGTACATGGACATGTACAAAGGAAAGAGAAATTTTATTTATGATGACATTGATTGAGTCATCACTGAGCTATGGTTCTTGGGAACCATGTACCTTGAGTCCTCTTTGATGGCGGGGGGAGCATGGACCATACTCCCACTTTCCAGAGAGACACAGGAGACTCGGAAAGGTCTGATGACTGATGCCCACTGTAAAGTGTCCAGGCCGATACTGGACAAGTGAAACTGCTAATCGCTCAGTCGTGTCCGACTCTTTGTGACCCCATGGACTGTAGCCCCACTAGGCTCCTCCATCCATGGGATTCCCCAGGCAAGAACACTGGAGTGGGTTGCCGTGCCCTCCTCCAGGGGGTCTTGCTGACCCAGGCATCAAACCCGGGTCTCCTGCATTGCAGGCAGATTCTTTACCAGTGAGCCACGAGGGACAGGATCCTAGGGAATTTTCCTCGATGGACATTATTTTTTTTTCATTGCATCCAAAATGATCTCCATCCCGAAGTTATCTGGAAAGAAAATGTTACATTCACAGCTACGGAGAAAAGATAACACTTTTCTTTCTACGGAGGGACTAATATTTATATAGCCCTTTCATGTGAAATTTTCAGCGCAGTCCCCAGACAACCGTGAGACATTTCAGAGAAGCACGCCGGCATTTTAAGGAAGAGGCTCGGGAACTTCAGAGGCGTAGAAGGGGACTGCCCAAGGCGATTCACAGGGTGAGTTGTAACGCTCAGGAGACTAGAAGTTCTAAGTCTAAAAATCGAGCCTTATTGAGTCATTCTGTTTCCTACACCCGACTTCTTATCTGTTCCTCCTCCATAAAAACCACTATGATTCAGAGGGACACTATGGTCCTTAGGAAGCAGTGGCTCAGCAGTAAAGAATCCGCCTGCCAGTGCAGGTTCCATCCCTGGGTCGGGAAGATCTCCTGGAGAAGGTAATGGCCACCCACGCCAGTTATTTTGGCCTGGGAAATCCCATGGGCAGAGGAACCTGGTGGGTTACGGTTTCATGGAGTTGCAACAGGGTCAGACAGGATTACGACACATTGTCCTTACAGTTTTACAAAAATGCCAGATGTCACCTGACGTTTTCATGGGCTCTTTGCTGAGTCCTGCAAAAGGGTGAGAGGGTGATGGTTGGAGCCCCTCTGTGTTTCAGCATCACAAACGCCATGGCTATTAATCAGGGCTCACGGATTCCGGGGAGTTTTGGCAAAGCATCCCTGTTTGCTCATTCCTCATCATCCGTGAAGCAAAACGGACTTTTCAAGCCACGTTTTAAAGGATTAGTGTGTTCACTCAAACAGAGGTTAAGCCCCAAATGGAAGTGGTTGGAAAATGCTTCCAAGTGTTGTAGCACTCACAGTGCTGCAAATATTATGCCAAGCCACATAGAGACGGTGTTTTCTCCAAAGCGCTTCTTGACCTGGAAGTTGAGGAGAACCAAGTGGGCAACGTTAGGAACTTTGTGTGGGCTCTGTTGTCATTCAGCCGCTCAGTCATGTCCGACTCTTTGCAACCCCACGGACTGCAGCACGCCAGGCCTCCCTGTCCGTCACCAACTACCAGAGTTTACTCAAACTCACGTCCATCGAGTCGGTGATGCCATCCAACCATCTCATCCTCTGTCGTCCCCTTCTCCCGCCTTCAGTCTTTCCCAGCATCAGAGTCTTTTCAAATGAGTCAGTTCTTCACATCCAGTGGCCAAAGCTGACTTCAGCTTGAGCATCAGTCCTTCCAGTGAATATTCAGGGTTGATTTCCTTTAGGATTGACTTGTGTGATCTCCTTGCTGTCCAAGGAACTCCCAAGAGTCTTCTCCAAAACCACAGTTCAAAAGCAGCGATTCTTTGGCTTTCAGGCTTCTTTACGTCCAACTGTCATATCCGTACATAACTACTGGGAACTACGGCCGTTTGATGAAGACTCGCTTCGGGGAAGTGAAGGTCTGTGATCCAATCAGTCCTGACTCATGAAAAGACTAAGGATAGTCAGGGAAATCACGGGACTGGATTCGCAGGTCAAGTCTACAGCCAAGGAGTCTTCAGATGAAAGTGTTCTCTCTCAGCTGCTGGGTCAGTATCACTTGTCAGTATCCATCAATATGGGCTTTCCAGGCAAATGGGGAGTGATAGGAACGCACATCGAAAATAACTATCGTGGGCGTTACGATCGCCATGAATTCGTGGCATGGTTAAGAGGTAATAGAGACTCTGGCATCTACACGAAGTGCTTTCGTCTAATTAATTTATTTTTATTTATTTGACCCCACTAGGTCTTGGTTGCAGGATGTGGGATCATCGATCTTCGTTGAGGTGTGAGCGACCTTTAGCTGTGCTGTGCAGGTTGTAGGAGCTTCCCACTTGGCACTAGTGGTAAAGAACTGCTCGCCAACACAGGACACGCAAGAGACGCAGGTTCGATCCCTGGGTTGGGAAGATCCCCTGGAGGACCTCTTTGAGACCCACTCCAGTCCCAACCCACTGAGAGGCATGGCAACCCACTCCAGGCTTCCTGCCTGGAGAATCCCCTGGACAGAGGAGCCTGGCGGGCTACAGTCCACGGGGTCACAGAGTCAGACACTACTGACTCTGTGTCAGCTAGCACGCACGTGGGATCTAGCGTTCTGACCAGGTATCAAATTCGGGCTCCCTGTGCTGGGAGCCAAGTGTCTTAGCCACTGGGTCACCAGAGAAGTCCCTGCAAAGCCGAGGTTTAAGAGAGAGCAATAATAATTTCCTAGAAAGCGAACAGAGGGTGCAAAGCCCTGGAACGAGAACCACCCTTCCGTCTTTCTGCAGAGCACCTCTGTGGACGGAGGCACAGGAGCAACCCCCATCTTTGTCTGTGGCCAGCTGCTTGCAGGAAGGAAAGAGCAAATCTGGCTGCACATTGGAATCTGTTTCTTTTTACTTCAGCCTTTACCTTCTACCGCTTTTATATCTTTCTTGTAATATAAGAATGTTGCCTGTAGCCTGAAATAGACAGAATAGCCCATTCTCAAGACTCTGATCATTAAAGGTGTAACAAGTGTTCATTCATAAGGGATAAGAGGTTGCAGAACAAAGAATAACATGTGTCTCCTTGGAGGTTTACAGGAAGGTCTTGACCTGACCTACGTGGACAGTGGCAGGAACCAAGGATTCCAGCCCTGAAGTGTTTGCAACAAGAGCCACACGGTCTCCCCTTTTTTGTATCGAAGAAGCCTGAATTCAGTCTTGGGGACGATGGTTCTTTGGGACGCCAGGCCACCATCTTCTCGGACTGCTGATTCTGAACAAAGGGCTCTATGCCTTGCCCCAGCAACTTGTCTCTCCGTTTTTACTTGCCTATTTTATGGTTAGCTGTACAGGCCTGGACTCAGTAACACCTGTTTCTGTCATAAATTAGCGTGTTAATTGCGTGCACGGGGCTGTCTATTTGCGAGGTGTGGGAGTGAAGGCCTCCGGCTGGGATTTCCAGAGATCCTGTTGCTGACTTGCTTAGGAGAAGTGTTTCACAGCCCGTCTTAATGTGCTCCTGAAAGTAAGCGACAGACGTTTTAACATCTGCACAGCTGCAGACATGTGTGGAGCATGGTTTCCTTTGCTGGAGAGGACGAGATTCATTTTCGACATGTCCACGGTTGCCTCAACACCACCCATCAGGCACCCCATTGGAGTAGCCTGACCACTTTGCTACTTTTTATTGCTTTTTTTTTTCCTCTAAATAAACCTCTGTTCGAAAATAGACTCAGACATTCTCTATCACAGACTGAATCTGTTCCCAATTTCTTGTCCAAACAATGAAAAATATACAAGCGCATTTTCCCCGGGACCCCTTCTGACCTTTTCAAAGGGAAACGGCACCCGGTGCAGAGGTTGATGCTTTCTGGATGTTTGATCTGAAGTGGAAGCCACCTGTTTCCACAACTCGTTGGCTAACATTTGACTACGCTCCCCAAAGTGGGGCTTTGCAAAACTGACATCCCAGAAGGCTGTAGATCTAAGCTTAGGAAAACAGACAAAGATTTTTGAAGTGTTTAAATGACTTCTGCCAATTTGATGGTGTTGACTATGGAGCTAATCGGCACCAAAGTGAAATGGGCGCTTATATCATTAGACATATTCCCCAGATCCTTAGAAGTAGAAATTCTGTGTGTGTGTGTGTGTTTAGAGAGAAAGAGAGGGAACAATATAGTAGATCCATAGACAGAAATTAGATGAAATAGATGATAGAGACAGATAAACTTAGATGATTAGTTGATAGAACATGATCGGTAGATAGGTGATAGACAAGGATAGATACATGGATAGATATCTGATAGATAGATGATATGAAACATAAATGATGGATAACAGTGAGAGAGAAGATACAGAGATGACAGGTAGGTTGATGCACGATAGATATGAAAGTTATATAGACGATAGTAAGACAGAAAGATAAATGACTCACGAACAATCAATTGATAGATGTTTCATACATAGCTAGATGGGAAGAGAGAAAGCTAGCTAGCTGGCAAATGGCCCCATGGACGGTAGCCCACCAGGCTCCTCTGTCCATGGGATTCTCCAGATAAACATACTGGAGTGGGTAGCCATTCCCTTCTCCAGGAGATCTTCCCAACCCCACAGGAAGACGGCATAGGAACCCTCTCTAGTGTTCTCACCTGCAGAATCCCATGGACAGAGGAGCCTGGAAGGCTACATTCTGTAGGGTCGCTGAGACTCGGACACGAGTGAGTGGCTAATACTTTGTACTTTCCACCTAGTAGAGCTTACCATACCTGGGTCAGGCTTGCGGGGGGGAGGGGCATTTGTACCTCTCCATCTCAGGATGCTTCTGGCCAGCACATCCTGAAACTGATGAACAAATGTAGGAAAAAAATAACAGCAAATAACGCCCAGCAATAGCGTGGTGTGAATCCTCAGGTTCTCCCATTCACGGCCAATGTTCTCAAACCGTGTTGACCGAAGGCCGCTAAACTTTGTTTGCAAAGCACTCAGAGCCTCTGGCCTTCCCGGTGAATTCCACGTCGTTCTGTTGCCCTGTAGACACCCATCGGGTGCGCTTGGGGGGACCCCCCCCCAAGAATTCCTCCACTCGGGACCTCGAGGTCGGAAACAGCATCAAAGCTGCCGCACGGGACAGGCAGGGCCCTCCCCCTGCCTCTCCCAGAGGCCCCGAGGTGCTGTGCAGTCCGGCCCTGGTGGAAAATAAACTTGTTAATGCGACCGGGATCAACCGGCAGGCTTCTCTCTGTGATACATTCACGCAAATTGGATGTAATTGGCTCAACGGAATTCCAAGCAAGTCCTGGGCCAACCTTCTGCCTCACGCTCCGCCGGCTCGGCGGGGAGAGCTGGAGCTCATGACATCATGCAGGCAGTTGGCACATATTTATACGATTCGTCGTCATTCTGTCCGTATCGTCTGGAGGCTGGAGAACTCGCCTCTGGCATCCCTGTGAAGTCAGGGATGTGAGAATCGCGTGCTGGACGCATGGTGTGTGTGTGCGTGCGTGTGTGTGTGTGTGTGGTGGGGAGATGCGTGTGTGTGTGCACTAAGGATGTGTGTGTGGTGAGTGTGGGTCTGTGTACTGAGGGCTGTGTGTGTGTGTGTGGTGATGTGTCTGCAGTGAGTGCGGTCTGAGTAGTGAGGGTTGTGTGTGTGTGTGTGTGTGTGGTGATGTGTCTGTGGTGAGTGTGGTCTGTGTACTGAGGGCTCTGTGTGTGTGTGTGTGTGTGTGTGTGTGTGGTGATGTGTCTGTGGTGAGTGTGGTCTGTGTACTGAGGGCTGTGTGTGTGTGTGTGTGTGCTGGTGGCGTGGCTCTGCTGGGCGTGAGGTGGATATCTCCTGACAGACACAGGCAAAGCGTGCTACAAGCTAAGGATGCCAGAACAAGCACAGACGAGCCCGTGAGTTCCCCGAGCCCGTGCACACACTGGTCCGTGGGTGTGCCTCCAGTGGACCCCGCTGTGCACGCGTGCTCAGGTACAGCCTTGGCAGGCCACACCTTGTCTGTCCCCAGCTCCACACCATGTCCAGTGGAGAAGGGGCCCCTGCCTTTGCCTAAATGGTGTCTTAGGGCTGAGCTGGAACATCGGGCTTGCCAGGAAAAGGCAGCACCGACGGCGGAACGTTCCTTTTAATTTCAGGAAAGCAGAAGCGAAATTTTCAGGGTCCACACGTCCAAAGTGAAGCGCCTCCCCGACGGCTCGGCGGGGTGAAGAGCTCGCCTTCCAAGGCAGGAGACGCAGGTTCGATCCCTGGGTCGGGAAGACCCCCTGGAGGAGGAAATGGCACCCACTCCAGTGTTCTGGCCTGGAGACTCCCAGGGACAGAGAAGCCTGGTGGGCTGCAGTCCACGGGGTCACAGAGACTCAGACACGACTCAGTGACTAATTCATACTTGCTTTGGTGGCTCGGTGGTAAAGAATCTGCCTTCCAAGGCAGGAGACGCAGGTTCGATCCCTGGGTCGAGAAGACCCCCTGGAGGAGGAAATGGCAGCCCACTCCAGGATTCTGGCCTGGAGACTCCCAGGGACAGAGCAGCCTGGCGGGCTGTATTCCAAAGGGTTGGAAAGAGTCAGACAACTGAGCATGTGCGTACACACACACACACACACACATAGATACACACACACACTCACACACACACACACATAAACACACACACACGCATGCACGTGCACACACACATAAACACACACACGCATGCACAAACACACGCATGCATGCACACGTGCACACACACACATAGACACACACTCACACACACACATAAACACACACGCATGCACGTGCACACACACACAAACACGCACGCACGCATATGTGCACACACGCACACACACACACGCACGCACACACAAACACACACACGCACACACACACACAAACACACACACACATAGACACACACATAGACACACACACACACATAAACACACACACGCATGCACGTGCACACACACACATAAACACACACACGCATGCACAAACACTCGCACGCATGCACACGTGCACACACACACACACATAGACACACACTCACACACAGACATAAACACACACGCATGCACGTGCACACACACACAAACACACATGCACGCACGCATACGTGCACACACGCACACACACACACGCACA
>NW_024070207.1:131164666-131192667 GCF_014754425.2 Oryx dammah | reverse complement strand
CCATCCATCCACTCATCCATCCATCCACCCATCCATTGATCCACCCATCCATCCATCCATCCACTCATCCATCCATCCACCCATCCATTGATCCACCCATCCACCCATCCACTCATCCATCCATCCATCCATCCTTCCACACACCCATCCATCCATCCACCCATCCACCAACCACCCACCCACCCATCCATCCATCCGCCCTTCCATCTACTCGCGCCCCTCCCACAGCCCCTAGCTACCACGAGCCCACCTCCTGTCTCTGTGGACTTGCCTTTTCCAGACATTTCCTACGAACAGGATCACACTCTGTGTGTCCTTGTGTGTCTGCGTCTCTCACTGAGCATGGTGAGTTCATGCTGTAGCCTGTGCCAGAGCTTCACTCCTTTTCATGGATGTGTAATATTCCGCCGTGTGGATGGACCCCCATGCTGCTCACCCGCCCATCCATGGATGGCTTATCTTTTACACCCTTTAGGCACTGCGTGACTTGCCAGCTATTTTGGAAATTGTGTCCTTGTGCCGTGGTGTCTCCCAGGAGCTGATGGGGGTGAACGGAGTTCACGGGACACATTGCTCTCTCCCTCCCATCACCTGCAAATGTGTAGTAGGATACGGAAGCCTGGTGAGTTCACACTGAGTCGCGTTCCTGCTGCGTCTCACCACACGGGGCAGGATGTCAGCGTGTCCATCCTTAATTAGAGCCTTGCTGGCAGTGGCCAGCCTTCCCAGTCCCTGCAAAGTCCCCCATCCTTCTTTGTGCGTGGATGGTTTAAACACCTGAAAGTGATCGGCATGGCTTCCCGGTGGCTCAGGGGATAAAGAATCCATTTGCAGTGCAGGACATGCAGTCAGATGCGGGTTCGATCCCTGGGTGGAGAAGATCCCTGGAGGAGGGCATGGCAACCCACTCCAGTATTCTTGCCTGGAGAATCCCCATGGACAGAGGAGCCTGGCGGGGCTGCAGTCCATGGGGTCCCAAAGCGTCAGACACGACTGAAGCGAGTTAAAACGTGTGCACTCACGAATGACCACCACACGGACTTGTTTGCTCGTGTTTCAGTCACGGAGAGGCACAGCTCCATAATTTATTCTGCATTTCTGAGCTCGGATTCTTTCAGGACTTGCCTGGGGGTCCAGTGGTTGTGACTTCACCTTCCAGTGCAGGGGGTGCGTGTCCAGTTCCTGCTCAGGGAACTAACATCCCACATGCTTTGAGGACCAAAACAACCGAAGCATGAAACAGAAGCAAATATTCTAACAAATTCAACAAAGACTTTAAACATGACCCACATCCATAGGTATACAAAAGGCCCCTGATGTATGGCAGAAACCAACACAATGTTGTAAAGCCATTATCCTTCAATTTAAAAGGTCAGTTTTCATTCCGATCCTAAAGAAGGGCAATGCCAAAGAATGTTCAGACTACCACACAGTTGCACTCACCTCACATATTAGCGAAGTAATGCTAACGTGTGAGGTGTGTGAAGTCTCCAAGCCCGGCTTCAACAGTATGTGAACCGAGAACTTCCAGGTGTTCAAGCTGGATTTAGAAAAGGCAGAAGAACCAGAGATCAGATTACTAACATTCACTGAATCATAAAAAAAGCAAGAGAGTTCCAGAAAAACATCTATTTCTGCTTTATTGACTATGCCAAAGCCTTTGACTGTGTGGATCACAACAAACTGTGGAAAATTCTGAAAGAGATGGGAATACCAGACCACCTGACCTGCCTCTTGAGAA
Organism: Oryx dammah; assembly: GCF_014754425.2. Classification (NCBI taxonomy): domain Eukaryota; kingdom Metazoa; phylum Chordata; class Mammalia; order Artiodactyla; family Bovidae; genus Oryx; species Oryx dammah. The sequence goes on along the minus strand of NW_024070207.1, from coordinate 131,190,926 downwards.
ATCTGTATGCAGGTCAGGAAGAAACAGTTAGAACTGGGCATGGAACAACAGACTGGTTCCGAACAGGAAAAGGAGTACCTCACGGCTGTATATTGGCACCCTGCTTATTTAACTTCTATGCAGAGTACATCATGAGAAACGCTGAGCTGGAGGAAGCACAAGCTGGAATCAAGGTTGCCGGGAGAAATATCCATAACCTCAGATATGCAGATGAAACCACTCTTATGGCAGAAAGTGAAGAAGAACTAAAGAGCCTCTTGATGAAAGTAAAAGAGGAGAGTGTAAAAGTTGGCTTAAAACTCAATATTCAGAAAACTAAGATCATGGCATCTGGTCCCATCACTTCATGGGAAATAGATGGGGAAACAGTGGAAACAGTGTCAGACTTTATTTTTTGGGGCTCCAAAATCACTGCAGATGGTGACTGCAGCCATGAAATTAAAAGATGTTTGCTCCTTGGAAGAAAAGTTATGACCAACCTAGACAGCATATTCAAAAGCAGAGACGTTACTTTGCCACAAAGGTCCATCTAGTGAAGGCTATGGTTTTTCCAGTGGTCATATATGGATGTGAGAGTTGGACCATAAAGAAAGCTGAGCACCAAAGAATTGATGCCTTTGAACTGTGGTGTTGGAGAAGAATCTTGAGGGTCCCTTGGACTGCAAGGAGATCCAACCAGTCAACCTTAAATGAAATCAACCTTGAATATTCATTGAAAGGACCGATGCTGAAGCTGAAGCTCCAATAATTTGGCCACCTGATGCAAAGAGTCAGCTCATTAGAAAAGACCCTGATGTTGGGAAAGATTGAAGGCGGGAGGAGAAGGGGACGACAGAGGATGAGATGGTTGGATGGCATCACTGACTCAATGGACCTGAGTGAGTAAGCTCTGGGAGTTGGTGAAGGACAGGAAAGCAACTGAACACCAACAACAAAAAATAAACTTTAATAAATCAATAAATAATTTAAAATTTTGGATTGTTAAAAAAAATGACCCACATCAAAAAATCTTTTTAAAAATCCCTCCCTCTAATGTGTTCCGCTGCTGCTCACTCACTCAGTCGTGTCAGACTCTTTGCGACCCCGTGGACTGTAGCCTGCAGACTCCTCAGTCCGGGGGACTCTCCAGGCAAGAACACTGGAATGGGTTGCCATTTCCTCCTCCAGGGGATCTTCCCAATCCAGAGGTCAGACCTGGGTCTCCTGTATCTCAGGCAGATTCTTTACCATCTGAGCCACCAGGTAAGACCACCTGACGAGTAGACAGTCGGAAATACACAATACACGGGAAGACGAGAAATTGAAAGCATTTTTTTTTTTTTTTTTTTTAGTTTTCAAAAATCCGTTTTTGGAAAAGTGACTCCGTGTTCTGGTTTCCTCCAAAGGGAATGCACGAGTCTCTCTCCCTGTCCCTCCCCTTCTTTCTGTAGTAGAGGAAGTCGGAGATTTGCCATATTTGACGAGCTTTGTAGGATTCCCGGCACTGTCGACGTGGGTTCTTGCTTAGCATCATCGCAGGTCAGGGCAGCCCTTGTGATCAGCCCCAGTATCCTTTGAACAAGAAATAATCGCTCTTTGATAGCTTTCATGCCGATTGGGGATATAAGAGGCCCCCAACTCACTTTGAGTATTTCCCACCCGGACCTGGAGGCGTTTATTCCTGGGAGTCCTGGCACCGGATAGCCACCGAGCATACAGGGAAAGTGAAATCCGGTTTTCTTATAGAGAACAAGCCGGTGACGCCAACAGTTATGTTTTCTTCGTCCATTTCTGGGCTTCTCTGCTGGCTCGGACGGTAAGGAATCCACCCGCCAATGCAAGAGACCCGGGTTCAATCCCTGGGTCGGGAAGATCCCCTGGAGAAGGAAATGGCAAGCCGCTCCAGGATTCTTGCTTGGAAAAACTCCAGTATCCTTGCCCTGGAGAATCCCACGGACAGAGGAGTCTGGTGGGCTGCCGTCCATGGGGTCACAGAGAGTCAGACGGCACTGACTCTCACTTTCACGAATCGTTCGTGGGGAATAGATAATTGGTGATTTACAACACATAAGACAGAATAGCATATACAACATGTCAGAAGCTTTAAAATCATAATATGCGACTGTACACAGAATACTTTAAAATCTTATCAGCTTTCGCATTGGGCTTTTTTTTTAAAAGATTTTTCTTTCATGTGGACCATCTTTAGTCTTTATTTGTTACATCGCTTCTGTTTTACCTTTTGACCTTTTTTTGGCCACAAGGCAAGTGGGAATCTTAGGTCCATGTCCAGGAATCGAACGCCTGTTCCCTGCATTGAAAGGCAAAGACTTAACCCCTGGACCACCTGGGAAATGCCAGATAGCACATATTTTGAATTAAAAGAAATAAAACAAAAAACAGTGGCCTCAACGCTTTCCAAGAGAAGATTCCACTCAAGGTGACTGCCATCTCTGTGTGATAATTCCCTCCCGACAGCCTCACTATTGAATAAAATTCAGTAATACAATTTGCTCAAATCAAACCACACTTAAGGAGTCCATCCAATTCCCCGAGCCGCCAAGTCTGAAGGGGTTAATGCTCTTTTATGCTTGAGATTACCATTTTATGACCCATGCTTTGCGAAAGACCCATTATCATAAAATTGAGAAATCCCATCAACCCCCCCTCCCAGCTCCTGCCAAGTGAAAGAGAACAAGCGTGTTTCCCCCCCACCCCCCACCGGAGCAAGTCAGACGGTTATGCTAGGCAATTACCGGGTGACCGCGTCTTGGTCTGTGTGCTGAGGATTAAAAATGAAAATTAAAGTAACGAGGCATGCGTTGGATTTAAGAAAGTGTCGCCACACTTCACTTGTGTTTGTATTGAATTATTTAAACCCTCTCCGCCTGCCCTCACGCATCCACTTGCGTTTGTAGGCTTGTCGTTGAGGGGAAGACAGGGGCTTCCTCCTTCCCGGGAGGGGGAGCCTAGGGGAGCTGCTAATTAGTGATGTGATTTTTGTTTAATGAAGGGGAAGCTTGATCTGGAGTTGAGTCTGTTCCCCACCCACAGGAGGCGGAGGAAGGAAGGGGGGGGGTCAGGTATTGATTGACAGGTCATTCTCCGTAGACAAGAGAAGGTCCTCCTCCCGGAAGGAGGTCTCTGGTGGGAAAAGAACGATTGATCCGACCCTAATTACGTGATAATCTTCTCATCTCCAATCTGCAGACCCAGGCACGCGTCTACACATCCCGCTTCTGGGTATTAGGACGCGCGCCTTCTTGGGTTTCTTAAACCCACCCCGCGAAATCCCAGGCAGTTCTTTCCCTGGTTTTGTGTTTCAGTGGTGACTGCAGGAGCTAGCTTTGAAAATACCAATTATCCACCATCTTGGGGCTTCTTTTGTTTTTGATTGGAGTATAGCTGATTAATAATGTTGGATTAGTTTCGGGTGTACAGCAAAGTCACTCAGTTATACATACATACAGACACATATATATGTGTGTGTTAGTGTGTGTGTGTGTGTGTGTGTGTATGCATGGCTGCATGCATGCTAAGTTGCTTCAGTCGTGTCCGACTCTCTGCAACCCCATGGACTATAGACCCCCCACACTCCTCTGTCCATGGGATTCTCCAGGCAAGAATACTGGAGTGGGTTGCCCTGCCCTCCTGCAGGGGGTCTTCCCGACCCAGGGATGGAACCCAGTTCATCTCCTGCATTGGCAGGTGGGGTCTTTACCCCTAGCACCACCTGGTAAGTCCATATCAGTTCAGTTCAGTTGAGTTGCTCAGTCGTGTCCGACTCTTTGCGACCCCATGAATCGCAGCACGCCAGGCCTCCCTGTCCATCACCATCTCCCGGAGTTCACTCAGATTCACGTCCCTCCAGTCGGTGATGCCATCCAGCCATCTCATCCTCGGTCGTCCCCTTCTCCTCCTGCCCCCAATCCCTCCCAGCATCAGAGTGTTTATATACATACATATAGGCAACCCACTCCAGTATTCTTGCCTGGAGAATCGCATGGACAGAGGAGCCTGGCGGGGCTGCAGTCCCTGGGGCTGCAGAGAGTCGGATACAACTGCAATGTCTACACAGCAGCCCTGTGCGTGTACAGACACGTAAGTCCACTCTTCTTTTAGGCTCTTGTACCATAAAGGTAGTTACAGGCTATTGAGAGTTCCCAGGTCTTTATTAATCATCCACTATCTGTTGCTGTTTTAGAGTCGAAAATGGCAACCCGCTCCAGTAGTCTTGTCCGGACAGTCCCATGGACAGAGGAGCCTGGTGGGCTACAGTCTGTAACATCACAAAGAGCTGGACACGACTGAGCGACTGAGCATACATACATACATACATACACGTTGCTGTTGAGTTGCTGAGTCATGTCTGGCTCTTCGGTGATCCCATGGACTGTAACCCACCGGGCTCCTCTGTCCACAGGATTTTTTCCCAGGCAAGGATACTGGAGTGGGTTGCATGCCCTTCTCCAGGGGACCTTCCTGACCCAGGGATCAAACCCGTGTCTCCTGCGTTGGCAGGGGGATTCTTTATACAGACACACGCACACACATATGTAATGTCTGTGTATATATACAGATATCCATATAATATACACACACAGTAATATATATTAGTATAATATATGTATATATACATATTATTAGTATAATGTGTGGCACACACATATATGTGTATATACACGTATGTGCACGTGTATATACATGTATATGCATATATGTTCGTGTACACATGTGTGTATACACGTGTGTGTGTACATGTATATATCAGTACTAGTGTGTATACCCAAGCAATCCAGAAGAATCAGTTGCTGAACTCCTGGTGTGTATTCTATGATAAATGGACAGTCTAAGGTGTGATTTTGATGGCAGAGTAACCACCACCACTGCTGATTCTCACGTGAGACCTTGAGTGTCCCTCATTAATGGACCAGATTAAGACAATCTCTCACCGGTTGACTAGGAATTTCACTCAATCCTGGGCTCGCCCCTCCCACCCAGCAAGCCCTTTGGGGTTCTTAAGACAGAAGTGTTGAAACGCGGCTCTCCGGATATGCCGTGTTGAAAGAGGTTTCATCAGGGTTTAGGGGTTTTTCTTTCAACACAGGAATCCCACTCAAAGAGTCCAGCGGGGGGGAAAGTTAAAAAGACGTAGAGTGTAGAAAATACAGCTCAAATAACTAGCTAGGAGGTGGCAAGAACCAGAGACCCTGCCTGCCCCTGTCTGCACGTCTCCACATGGTGAGGACCCTGTGTGTCTACATCACCAACTCACGGGACATGAGCTCGGGCAAACTTCGGGAGGCGGTCAGGGACAGGGAAGCCTGGAGTGCTGAGGTGCATGGGGTCGCGAAAAGTCAGACACGACTTGGTGACTGAACAGCAACAAGAAATAATTCCAGAAGGCGGAGAAGCAGAAATGCAGTCTGCAGACTGGGAGAAAACATTTGCAAATGATTTACCTGATGAGGATCTGGTGTCTGCAGGATGCTGAAGAACGCTTGCGATTTGGCAATAAAACGACAGCCTCATTGTTTGGTAATACAGGGTAGGTAGAGGTGAATCAGACACTAGTCTAACGCTAGGACTGAGCTTAGTATTGTCTGAGTACTCGTGCAATAACAGTTCAGTTTAATAGTGTTGGTAATTAGTCTAGTATTAATATTTGGTGTTACTTTGGTATTAGGTTGTGCTTACTATGAGCAATTAGCTCAGGGTTAGTACTGACTTAGAGTTACTTGGGTATTGGTTTTCTGTTGACTGCTCTTACATGCTTAGTATTTAGTTCAGGGTTGGTTTTGCTTCGGTCTTTAGTTTAGTATCTTAGTTTTCTTTTAGTTTGAGATTATATTGGTTTGTGTTCAGTACTGCTAATGAGTTTAGTCCCAGTACTTAGCTTTTTATGAGTTCGGTAGTTTGTATTAGGGACTAGATTTGTATTCTGCTCCTAGTGCTGAGTTTGGCATTAATTTACTATTTAGAATTATTAATTAGTATTTAGTTCCGTATTACTATTTACTTTAGTGTTAGGTTTGCGTTAGCTTTTAATATTTAGTATTCAGTTCAGTTCAATTGCTCAGTCATGTCCGACTCCTTGTGACCCCATGAATCGCAGCACGCCAGGCCTCCCTGTCCATCCCCCGCTCCCGGAGTTCACTCAGACTCGCGCCCATCGAGCCGGTGATGCCATCCAGCCATCCCATCCTCTGTGTTAATAATTAACTTAGTACTAGCGCTTCCCTGGTGGCTCAGATGGTAAAGAATCCGCCTGCAGTGCAGGAGACCTGGGTCCGGTCCTTGGGTCTGGAAGCTCCCCTGGAGAAGGGAATTGCAGCGCCCTCCCGTCTTCTGGCCTGGAGAATCCCATGGACAGAGGAGCCTGGCGGGCTGCAGTCCATGGGCTCACAAACAGTCAGACACGACTGAGCGACTTCACTTTCACTTTTCACTTTCATGCATTGGAGAAGGAAATGGCAACCCACTCCAGGGTTCTTGCCTGGAGAATCCCAGGGGCGGGGGAGCCTGGTGGGCTGCCGTCTATGGGGTCACACAGAGTCGGACACGACTGACGCTACTTAGCAGCAGCAGCAGCTAGTAATTAGTTTCATAATAGCGTTTAGTTTGTTATCAGTGTAGTATTTCTTTAGTACAAGTACTTAGTATATACAGCTAGCAATTCGTATTAGTATATAGTCTCGATCTGGTATTTGTTTAGCACTAGTAATCATTGATACTAGTAATTGATGCTTTTGAACTGTGGTGTTGGAGAAGACTCTTGAGAGTCCCTTGGACTGCAAGGAGATCCAACCAGTCCATCCTAAAGGAGATCAGTCCTGAATGTTCATTGGAAGGACTGATGCTGAAGCTGAAGCTTTGTCCACCTGATGCGAAGAACTGACTCATTGGAAAAGACCCTGATGCTGGGAAAGATTGAAGGCGGGAGGAGAAGGGGACGACAGAGGATGAGATGGTTGGATGGCATCATCGACTCAACGGACATGAATTTGAGCAAGCTCCAGGAGTTGGTGATGGACAGGGAGGCCTGGCGTGCTGCAGTCCATGGGGTCGCAAAGAGTCGTACATGATTGAGCAACTGAACGGGACTGAGTAATTAGTAATAGCCCTCTGGTACTATTATTTTCTTCTGTGTTACCTTGGTACTAGGTTAGCACGTAGCATTAACAATGCCTTTAGTGTTAGTATTGGTTTAGTATTAAGTGAAAGTGAGAGTCACTCAGTCGTGTCCGACTCTTTGTGACCCCACAGACTATACAGGCCATGGGATTCTCCAGGCCAGAATACTGGAGTGGGTAGCCTTTCACTTCTCCAGGGGATCTTCCCAACCCAGGGAGCGAATCCAGATCTGCCACACTGCAGGCGGAGTCTTCACTAGCTGAGGCACCAGGGAAGCCGGGTTTAGTACGCAGTGTGAATATTAGTATTCTACAGGTGAGGGGCCCCCACGTGACACACTGACGAGCCATTCATCTGATTCTTCGACTCTGAAAACTCTTGATTCTTCGCCACGGACGATGAAAATTAAACATTTCTGGGTCCTTCCCCCGCCTCTGCTGCTCACCTCGAATGTGCTTTCTCAGTTAATATTGTGATTCTGCGAGAGGTGTGTTTGCAACTTTAAGGTCACGCTCCTACACCCGTTTCCAACAGGACCCGTTGGCTCCTCGGTCTCATAAAATCACTACTTTTATCCCCCGTTCCACCGCGTCCTCCCCTCCCCGATCAGATCTCAAATGAAACTTGAACGTATTGTTACGATACTCGGCTTCCCGTGCACCTTCAGACAGGCCTGTGTTTTACATGCGTGCCGGTTCTTCTCAACAATAAAATCCGATAACTGCCCTCTCCGGTGCGACGGCTTACATAGGGTGCACTGTTGAAATGAAGTAGTGGAGAGGAAATGAAAGTCCAAATGTTAAAACAGCACAGAGGGTGTGGGCGTGCAAAGTCTGAATAATGTTAGAGAAGCATCTGAACTTTGTGGAGGTTTTCCCAGCCTGGCCCGTGGAGGTGCCCCACCTCCTGACTTTCCATGTGGGTGTTCACCTCCGTTTTCCTGGTGCTTGTTTTGGGTATCTAAGTTGTCGTTCAGTCGCTCAGTCATGTCTGAGTCTTTGCGACCCCATGGACCGCAGCACACTAGGCTTCCCTGTCCTTCACCATCTCTGGGAGCTTGCTCAAACTCATGTCCATCGTGTCGGTGATGCCATCCAACCATCTCATCCTCTGTCGTCCCCTTCTCCTCCCACCTTCAATCTTTCCCAGCATCAGGGTCTTTTCAAATGAGTCAACACTTAGCATCAGGTGGCCAAAGTACTGGAGCTTCAGCTTCAGCATCAGTCCTTCCCATGAATATTCAAGGGTTGATTTCCTTTAGGATGGACTGGTTGGATCTCATTGCAGCCTGACGGACTCTCAAGAGTCTTCTCCAACACCACAGTTGGAAAGTATCAATTCTTCGGCGCTCAGCCTTCTTTATGGTTCAACTCTCACATCCGTACACGACTACTGGAGAAACCATAGCTTTGAATAATGAAACCTTCAGCAGTAAAGTAATGTCTCTGCTTTTTAGTATGCTGTCTAGTCTTGTCTCAGCTTTTCTTCCAAGGAGCAAGTGTCTTTTAATTTCATGGCTGCAGGCATCATCCGCAGTGATTTTGAAGCCCAAGAAAATAAAGCCCGTCACTGTTTCACCGTTTCCCCATCTATTTGCCATGAAGTGATGGGGCCAGATGCCATGATGCTAATTTTTTGAAAGCTGAGTTATTTAAGCCAGCTTTTCCGGTCTCCTCTTTCACCTTCATCAAGAGGCTCTTCAGTTAAAACTTAAGTGATCTCAAAAGTAAAGTTTCTGACACAGTGTGGAGAATTGATGAGGTGGGCTTGCTTTTCTGTGGTTTAAAAACCAGGTCTGCCCAGTGAACTCTAGTTCACCGTTGGGGACAGCTTGCGCAGAGTCCAAGGAAGAACCAGCTTCTACACTGCCTTGTGTATGCGGAGGGCTCTACCTCCCACCCAAATAGAGCTTTCACAGCAGCTTCCGAGGACTGTGCTCCCCACAGGCTAGCTGCAGGAGAAATGGATGTTTCATGACCCCAGAAGAGCAGGCGATGGGACTCGAGGCATCCAAGCAGGAACCTTCAAAGTTGACTGTTGATCCTCATGTGGACCATTGATCAATCCTTTGATGGCCAAGGTACAGTGTGCCAGGGACAACCGTTGACCAGGGTCTGGAAGCTTTGCCCCTGAGCTTTTCTGCCTCTGACAGTCCTTCTAACTGTCTTTTGGATCCTATCACCCTTTCTCCAGCTGTATCAAGCCATTCATTAGGTGATTCTGAAGTCAAAATGGCCCAAAGACTGTGCTGTGGACATCACCATCAGTCTGTGCTCTGACCCCATATAATGTGACTTCAGACATTACCACGAGACTGCCTGGTTTCTGTTTAACGACCCTCTGTTGAGGTCTCTGAGGTCACCATTTACCATTTGCTGTCCCCTCTTCTCGAGCAGAGATTTCCAACGTGGCGCTCCATGTCTATGCAAGCTCATGAGAACCATCATCTCGGAAAGAGTGATGAAGCCACACGCCTTTGAGTCTACATGCTGGGCAGCTAAAGAGACTGGTCAGCTGGATCCAATCAGGCCTGAGTCCCTTCCCCAGGACACCCCTGCATCTCTCAACACGTTGCACTCAAGTGAGGCCAAACTGACAGTGGACTGACCTGGTTGAGCCTGCCCTCGGGTTTACGCCGTGTTATGCTGCTTTTCTGGGGCCTCCCTGGTGGCCCAGTTGGTGAAGAATCTGCCTGCTGTTCAGGAGACCCAGGTTCGATCCTTGGATCGGGAAGGTCCCCTGGAGGAGGAAGCGGCAACCCACTCCAGTCTTCTTGCCTGAGGAATCCCACGGACAGTGGATAGAGGAGCCTGCCGGGCTACGATTCATGGGATTGCGAGAGTCGGACACGACTTAGCGACTAAACGACCACCCTGTTGGTTTTCTATCCTTTACACCCTTGGTTCTCTTACCAGCTCGTTGATAAGGGCTCACAAACAATCCCGTTATTTTCTCACCGCACCCAAGTCTTACTAACCTTGAAGCGCATTGGTAAGACGGCCTTTACGTCAACCGTCTTAAGCCGGCTTGGTCCAAGGTTTACGTGGGGAGAGGAGTGTGTGTCTTCACGACATTCCACTGCTTCTTTGTCTCTTTCTTGGATATCGCCCACAGGGCCTTTTTGCTTTGGGAGCACATGTTCACCAAGCTGTGTGCAAGCATTTGACCCCGAGTGAACGGATGAACTGTTCACACGGTGCCAAAGGGAGGGTGAGGGGGGTGGTGGTGAGGGGGATGCAAAAATAGAATCGTTGCAACCTGGTTTGAATAAAAGATGACAGTGGGATGAATTCAGACTTGTAAGAAATGCAGGCATTTCAGGGTCTCGGAGGACTTGTGTGAACATTTTTTTTTTTTCGGGGGCCCGGGGGCCGGGCCTCGCCAAGGGTGCAGAACCGATTAGCATTCTGTGAGTTTGCATTTGAATTTTATTTCTGAACCGTGTCCTGGTGTCAAGGCGAGCGTTTGCCGGGGTGAGCTCTGCAATAATTAAGTTTTGCATAAGCAACCTTCGAAATCTGGCTGCAATTGACTTTCTGCTCTGCACAGCTCCAGCACAGATTGACCCTGAGAGTGGGATTGCTTGTAGACATTAGGCAGTGGGGGGTTGGGGGAAGTCTCTTCAAAGAAAACATTTGTACCTCTCATGGCTGAGAGGGAAAAGTCTGCCCTGGAAATGAATGAGATTCTCTGACTCAGTTTCCCTTTCAGGAACGGAGAGCCAATGCCTGACTAATGGTTAGCCATGGACCAGGTACCCACCTGGAACATTAATGTGAGCATCTGGGGAGGCTTGTCTGCCCTCTGACAAGAGAGAGGCTTTGTCTCTCACCCTCTGTCTAACTCCCATCTGCGTAAAGTTCTAGAGGATTCTCTTTGGTGTCTTCTGAGGAAACAGTGAGAAAAGAGCTAAGGAGCTAGGGATGGTCTAGGAGTCACTGTCTTCCTCTTCTCTGGACGGTTCCAAAAATTCTGCTCACTCTCAGCCACCACCTCTGTTTTCCCCAGTGGCTTACCTTATGGGATCTTTCTCTGTCTTTATCTGACTATCATCGATTTTTCTGTCTGTATTTCTACCCGTTTATCTAACATCTACCAATCATCCCCTATCATCGCCTACATGGTTATCTACCATCAATCAAGCTATCTATCGCTTTTATCTATCTTTATATCTACCTGTGTCTACATGCATCCGTCTTTGATCTCATTCATCTGTCTTTCTATTAATCTACCTGTGTATCTGTCTATCTATCAATATCATCTGTAACTCTATCCATCCGCCTATTGCCTATGTGCCATCTATCAGCCTATCTATCTCGTCTACCTTTATCTCTATCTACGTCTATGTTCATCTGCCTTTTCTCTGTCATTCTATTAATCTACCTGCTAACTATGTATCTGTCTATCACTATCGTCTATAACTCTGTTCATCCACCTATTGCCTATGTGCCCTCTGTCACCCTATCTACTTTCTGTCCACTTTTGCGTCTATCTGCCTCCATATTCATCTCCCTTTTGTCTGCCATTCCATCTGTCAATCCGCTTCCCAGGTGGCTCAGTGGTAAAGAACCCACCTGCCAAGGCAGGAGATGCCAGGGACGTGGGTTCAATCCCTGGATCAGGAAGATCCCCTGGAGGAGAAGATGGCAACCCGCTCCAGTGTTCTTGCCTAGGAAATTCCGTGGACAGAGGAGCCTGCTGGGGAACAGTCCATGGGGTTGCAAAGAGTTGGACACGGCTGAGCACAGCACAGACACATCTATCCAGGTATCTGGCCTCCCTACTCAATCTGTGAGTCCATCCACTATGACCCAGCTACCTATTTATGTACAATTTTTCAACCTATCTACATTTTACCTACCTTTATATCAACCTCTATATTCATCTATTTTTCATTTGTCATTCAGCTATCTCCTTACATGCATGTCATATCTACCTATCCATGCCTCCATCCACCTATCATCTATCTATTTATCTGGGTGCTAGGTTGCTTCAGTCATGTCTGACCCTTTGTGACCCCGTGGACTGTAGCCCTCCAGGCTCCTCTGTCCGTGATTTCTCCAGGCAAGAACACTGGAGTGGGTTGCCATTTTCTCCTCCAGGGAACTCTTCCCGACCCAGGGATAGAACCTGGGTCTCCTGTATTGCAGGCAGATTCTTTACCGTCTGAGCCTCTGGGGAAGCTCAACATCTCAGCAGGCACAATAAGAAGTGAGGTATGCAATTCTGATGGAGATCTGATTTTTTTAAAAAAAAAAAAAAGAGTGGCCATCTTTGAAAGCCTTAGATGAGATATTCACGTCCAGGGTTCAACATCACACCGTGGGAGTTGTACCGAGTGTCTCGGAACGCCAGAGAGGCATGACAGACCCCTCCTACTGTCTTTCCATGAACTACACACTCACTGCTCCATGGATATGGCAGACTTGTTTGGAAGGTGACTCAGTTAAGAGCACCTCCTCTCAAGCCCACAACCTCATGGATGCAATGTCAGCCACAAATCCCATGAACTTGGCCACCTGCCTTCCCTGGACCCGAAAGAATTCCCATCTCCAGGGCTTCCCTGGCGGGGCAGTCGGTGTAGAATCCGCCTGCCATGGAAGGGGCCGAGCTTCGGGGCCTGTGCTGGGAAGATCCCCTGACGAAGGAAACGGCCACCCCCTCCAGCATTCTTGCTTGGAGAAGCCCATGGGCAGAGGAGCCTGGCGGGCTACAGCCCCTGGGGTCGCAGAGAGTTGGACCCGACTGAGCGAGTAAACCACTGAAGCGCCAGGGGTGTCTGCAGCCCGTATCCACCCTGGGTGTGGCGGTTCTCAGACTGCTGTGCTCTGCGTCTCCTCCTCCATCAATCTGCTGCTCAGCTCAGTCCTTATTTTTCTAATTCACCTCCAGATTCTTAATGTTTATAGCTCCATAGAAAGCAATACACGCTTTCCCGGAGAGAAGGCATTCTGGCTTAATTCCGTGCCGAGCGCCTCGCTGTCCCCTTCCCGCGGCCGGGATTTGTCACGGCTCCCCCAGCCGATCCATTTTCTGAAATATGTAAAAGCGTGCATTTGAAACATTGATGAGCACGCAGCGCGGGGCCGTGAATCAACGTATTTAAAGATCAGCTCTTACGGCTTGAAAGATACAATGTAATAAATGACTGTAGGAGTTGATTAAATAGTGAAACTCTGCCGAGGCATTTAATCTATCTCCCGCGCCGTTTACCGGGGGAGCCGGCCGCCCAAAGCGAGAGCGGTGATTGCAAGTTATGTGACAAGCCATAAAACGAAAAATAGAAAATATACTGGATGGAAAGTAATAATATTGTAATCAAAATGTATCTACTTTACACCGGAGACAAATGCGCCGAGAATAATTCCAGACGGACACACTGTGCCTTGCTTCGGCAAGGGTGGGGGTCACTGCTACCAAAGGAGAATTTTCCGGGCTGACCTCAGAGGATGCGAACTTCTGTTGAAGTAACACCAGGCCCAATAGGTAACGCTGGAGACCCTCCCCCTGAGGCGACTGCAGGCCGAGGTCACCGCTGTGGACGTGAACCCTAGCCCTGTCTTCACCGCCACCTCCGCTGCGTGTGTTAAAAACAACAGCCTAAAGTGAGTCCTTCTGAAGAAATAATAATACTGTTGCTGGTGGCGTGGTTTGCCTTGTTGGTGTAAATTCTTCAAGAGCTCTGTTAGGCGTTTCCCAGGGTGTCTGTGACCGCTGACCACAAACCAGGGCTTTTGTAGGAAGAGGAAATCCACCCTCCCCCAGCCCTGGAGACCAGACATCTGAGGTCAGGGGGTCCCAGGGCTGAGCTCCGTTCAGAGGCTCCAGGGGAGGGTCCTCCCCGCCTCTTCCGGCTTCCGGGGGCTCCGGGCGTCCGTCCTTGGGCTGGTGGCCGCCTCCCTCCCGTCTCTGCCTCCGTCTCCACGTGGCTTCTCCGCTGCGTCCGTGTCTCTCCTCTTCTGTGTCTTATAAGGACCCTGTCCCTGGGTTTAGGGCCACCCCCATCCAGGAGGACCTCATCTCAGACCCCATCACCTCTGCAGAGACTCTGTTTACAAATGAGCTCACTGCTGGTTCCAGGGTGTCAGACATGAACATTTCAGGGGGTGCAGGTGGGGACAAATCAACCCCTTACAGGGGCACACTCGTAAGCCCCCTTTCATGGGGTCAGGCACTTGGCCATCTGACTTGTGTGTCCCATGCATGTCAGTGGAGGTACCACAGACAGAAGCTTGAAATGTACCAGCATGCCTGGGTTTGCCCCTGTTGTGAGTCTACATCACCGTGAGAAGAACTTGCCTTGGGGGTAGCTATTGCCCCATCATCAGGGGTCCCGGAAGGAGATACGAGGAGCCCGGTGCACTCCCTGGGTGCACACAGGTAGCAGGAGCTTAATAGACGCATGGTGCAGACCTGGGACAGCCTGTTCCCAGCAGCTCAGATCTGAAGCCCAGGGTCCTCGGTCTAGCCCAGCCCAACTGGACTACAGCTGACCCACAAATCTCCTATGAGAAAATGTTGTGTTTTGGCCACTGAGTTCCAGGCTGATCTGTTACAGAGTGCTCTTGTGGCAGCAGCTGAGAATCATGACAAATAGCATATTAAAAAGCAGAGACATCCACCTGGCTGACAAAGGTCCGTCTAGTCCAAGTTTTGGTTTTTATACAGAAAGTCATGTCTGGATGTGAGGGTTGGAGCATAAAGAAGGCTGAGTGCCGAAGAATTGATGCTTTTGAACTGTGGTGCTGGAGAAGACTCTTGAGAGTCCCTGGGACTGCAAGGAGATCAAACCAGTCAATCCTAAGGGAAATCAGTCCTAAATATTCATTGGAAGGACTGGTGCTAAACTTGAAGCTCCAATCCTTTGGCCACCTGATGCGAAGAGCTGACTCGCTGGAAAAGACCCTGATGCTGGGAAAGATTGAAAGTGGGAGGAGAAGGGGACGACAGAGGATGAGATGGCTGGATGGCATCACCGACTCGATGGACATGAGTTTAAGCAAGCTCCGGGAGTTGGTGATGGACAGGGAGGCCTGGTGTGTTGCAATCCATGGGGTTGCAAAGACTCGAACACAACTGAGCTACTGAACAACAGGAGAAAAGAGCTCGAGGGCAACAGTTGTGATCTTGAAACGCGTTTCCACTCAACGTAGAGAAAGTCGCTAAGGAGACTTTTTAGTGCCTTGTGTTACGAACTAGCTCCTCCTGGCTTTAACGAAGAACATACTTGAGCAAAATTTTTTTCTTTTTTTTTTTTTTTTTTTAGTTCTTTAGGCCTTTTCCCTACAAATGGAGCTATTTTTATGACAGTGATGTCGGAGTGCCCCAAACATTGCAGAATGATTACACACGCTCCGTTGCACGATTTTAATAATTAGGAAAACATCTGAATACGATTAGGACTTCCCGTGTAACTCCTCAGTTCCTGCCGGCCTGACGAGCTGCCGCTGCGGACTGAGGAACTGTGGGGCATTCTTTACGCTACGGGGCAATTTAAGAACAAAACAGAGTCCTTCCTTCTGAGCCGGGGGAGGGGAGCGGGTCTCTGGGTTTTAAGGGGCTGTGTGTCCCGTGGGCTATTATCGAAAGGTCCGCTTGCCCAGAGCCCAGCGTGAAACCTGGCGTCTGAGCTTCTGTCTCTGGAGTGGAGAGTGGCCAGTCCCATCATCACTGGACATGAGAGAAGAGTCAGATGGCGGCGAGGGGGCAGGGGGACCCCAAGGGAGAAGGTTTGCCCGGGATGTTCCGTGAGGGGGTGAGTCCTCCGAGGAGGAGATCAGCAGAGTCAACACCTGCTCGTTATCCATCGCAACCGTCCCCAGCCTTCTTGGCGCCAAGGACGCGTTTCGTGGAAGATGCTTTTTCCACGGACTGTGGGCTGGTTTCACGATGATCCAGGCACACTGCATTTACTATGCGTCTGTGTCTATGATTAGGACATCTGTTTCCATCTCAGGTCATCAGGCTTTAGGTCCTGGAGGTTAGGGACCTCTGATTAGGAAGAAGGGTTCTACAAGGACCTCAGCAATTGCGTCTTACATGCCCACCTAGAGACGGGCACTCCACTCCCAGAGCAGGAAGAAAGGAAAACTCCGCGTTGGGGCAGAAAGTCACGTGCTGCTTTGATGCTTCGCCCAAGGGGAGGTGTTGACCTGCAGATGGGTACCACGGGAGCTGGGATGGATAACGGATGTAGAAGCAGACGGCTCCGGGCAGCCCTTGATGGTTGTGTCCAACAGTCATAGATACACAGTTAAGGATGGAGAAGGATGTTCATGGGGAAGCGAGACCCACACTCACAACGAGGGTGTCTACAGGAGAGAACTCTGGACGCCTGGGGAGTTGACAGAAAAGTCATCCTGGATGGAAAAAATCAAACGGTGATGTTGTGTGAAGTGAAGTGAAGGTCACACCATTGTGCCCCACTCTTGGCAACCCCATAGACTGTACCCCACCAGGCTCCTCTGTCCATGGGATTCTCCAGGCAAGAAAACTGGAGTGGGAAGCCATCCCCTTCTCCAGGGAATCTTCCCAATCCAGGGATTGAGCCGGGGTCTCCAGCATGGCAGGCAGATTCTTCACCATCTGAGCGGCTATGGAAGCCCCAGTGTGGTTGAAAGTACGGTTTTCATTTGGGCAGAAGTAACCGAAATCAGGACAGCATGACAATGTATTCAAAGACCATCACTCTGCACAAAGGTGGAACGTCCAGGTCTCCATGCAAAGAATTGGGAGACTAGAGAGGACCTCCACAGTGCCCATCGTGAGGAGAGAATTCTCGATAATCGGAGCGACGCGGCACCCTTAACATATGGTACGGCCAACAGTATTCTATGCTCTAGAAGGTTTTCTCTGAAAAGCGAGCTTTCACCATCTCCATCGTCGGATGACGCGCTGCATACACCTTTAAAGTAGAGACTCAGAGGCTTGGACTTTCAAGATGACGTGTAAATGATACCCCCGATCCTTATATTAAACTAGTAAGGAGAGATGTTTATGAGACAGTCTCCCCCACACATAAGAGATTACAGGAAGAATTGAAGGCAGCAGGAAGGATATTTCCCTCAACAAGGTTGCGTGGAAAAGATGGATGTAATTGCAAATAAGGAATTTATGAAATGCGTTTGCTATGCTCGTCCTCGAAAGACGGTTACAGCGAGAGGAGTCTCTACAGCCCCCCACCCCCACCCCACCACCACCCACGGACAGCGCTGCTTGGGGTTTGTCGGGATGCTGGTGGCTGTCTTCTTGCCCCTCTTCCACGTTATTCCTGTCTGGCTTCTGTCTGCCTGTCGGGCAGGGGACTCCCGTATGAGCCACACGAACTACCAAAGAACTGCCATGTGACCCAGCAATCCCACTGCTGGGCATATACCCTGAGAAAGCCTAAACTGAAAGAGACACATGCGCGCCTACGTTCATCGCCGCGCTTGTTTTTTTTTTTTTTTTCCTTAAACAATGGCTAGACACGGAAGCAACCTAGATGTCCATCGACAGATGAGTACCACAGAAATTGTGGTGCATATATACAATGGAATGGTCCTCAGTTTTTTAAAAGGACGCATTTGAGTCAGTCCTCATGAGGCAGATGAACCCAGAGCCTATTGCACAGTGTGAAGTAAGTCAGAAAGAGACAAATATTGTATATATTAACAAATATTAACAAATATTGTTAATGCGTGCACATACAATGTAGAAAGGTGGCAGTGATGAAGCCATGTGCAGGGCAGCGACCTCTGCACACGGAAAGGCAGAAGGAGAAAGTCGAACGAGTTGGCAGAGTAGCGAGGAAACGTATACCCAGCCGTGTCTGCCTCTTCATGACCCCATGGACGGCAGCACCCCAGGCCTCCCTGTCCAGCACCAGCTCCCAGAGTTTGCTCAAACTCATGTCCATTGAGTCGGTGATGCCATCCAACCATCTCATCCTCTGCCGTCCCCTTCTCCCCCTGCCCTCAATCTCTCCCAGCACCAGGGTCTTTTCCAGTGAGTCAGCTCTTCCCATCAGGTGGCCAAAGGATTGGAGCTTCAGCATGAGTCCTTCCAATGAATATTCAGGACTGATCTCCTTTAGGATGGACTGGCTGGATCTCCTTGCAGTCTCGAGAGTCTTCTCCAACACCACCATTTAAATGCATCAATTCTTCAGCCCTCAGCCTTCTTTATGGTCTGACTCTCACATCTGTCATCCGTTCATGATCTCTGGATATACGGCAGAGGCCAACACAATACTTTAAAGCAATTATCCTCCAATAAAAAAATATCGGCGGCGGGGAGGGGGTGGAAAAAAAGGACTCAGTTGAAAGGACTTTCCTGGTGCACCAGTGGTTAAGACTTCACCTTCCAATGCAGTGGGTGCGTGTTCGACCCCTGGTCACGGAGCTAAAACCCCACGTGCCTCGTGGCCAAAAGAGAAAACAGAAGCAACATTGCAACCAATTCAGTAAAGACCTTAAAATGGTCCACGTCAAGGAAACATCTTTAAAAAATAAAAAAGAATTCAGGGGAACACAGTTGAAACTTGTGTCCAGAAATGCAGAGGAAGGTGAATCCTGAGAACCTATCCAAGTACACTGGGCTTATGGTCATTTTTTTTTTTTTCCGGATCTGTGTAACCCTGCCAGGAATTTTAATTATCCCAGAAATTATACATGATAATTCCAGCTTATAAAAAATCTTTTGTAAAATTAGAACTTGGATTCGTCTTCAGAAAAAAGGAAACCGAAATCCCACTCATCTCGCAGGCGTATTTAGTATCGAAAAAGCAACCCGCATATTTGCATATAATATTCTAAATAAGAACCATCTGCTTGCAATACAGCTGAAACCAGGCAGAGTTCACATAAAACAGAGTATCCCTTTATTAAAAAACATTTGCACGAAATGTTTGTATGTAGGGACATTTTTCCACATGTCCCAAGATAGATGCTCTAAAATGGTTAATTTTTTTTTTTGTATTCTACCACATTGAAGAAAAGTTGCAGGCATTAAAATCCAACACATTAATTTTGTCTCACTGAAAACCTTCTGGCCGATTATAGACAAGCTCCGGGGGCTGCCCCACGAGTAAATTCACTTACTCTCATGATGTGGGTATATTCTCCTTTTTCTAATACACTGGGTAGCAGTGACAGTATTGATCTGATGTTATTAGATATATTAAAACTCCAAAACTACTTTTGAAAATATAATAATTCTGCAAGTTTTCAGAAACTTAAGAACGTTAAAAAAAAAGAAAAAAGAATAACCCATAACCGAACGTCGGGCGAAATATAATTCTCTCTTATGAATAAAATCATCTTTAGATTCCCAAGAAAAACTCAGAAAAACAATTGTCTGCCAGTTTCTAGCAGGGCATGATAAATATCTCTTTGCAAAGACCTCTCTTCGAAGCAGAAATTAAAGGGGCAGCATTGTTGGGATTAAATTTCTTCTGGAAAATTAGCGCTCCAGGAAATATCCCCAAAGACTTGATTGACCCATGTGTTGAGAGTTACCCTTCATGTGATGTGAACTTGCCGTGGCGTGCAGAAAGAGGAAAATGGGGCCCGGGAAACATTCCTTAATTAGTACAATTATATCTGTCCATCACCAATTAGGAGGAAATTATAAACCCCTCAGAAATGGAGGAGGGACGTGAAAATCAATTCTTGCTTTTATCCTTTTTTTTTTTTCTGTCATATTGAAACTTCAATGCCCAGAGCTCCGGGGCTTTAAAAAGTCAAACTGAATACAATCCAATTAGGGTTAATTTGATGTCTCATTTGTGGTTCAGTGTGGTGAGCCAACGACGAGGTTTATGAACCCAGAGAGCACACACAAATTAGCCTCAGTTGCAGCGTGCTGGGTGTGACCCTTTAAGCAGTAACTTTTCCAATGAACTTAGTGTTTACAGGAGGGCAAATCATTAAACACGGGGGCTCCGTGTGACCGGCAGACAGCTGTGTCCAGAGACCAGGCACTCGACCCCCTTAAGCAAGGGGGTTCTGGATTGAACTCTTTTTTTTCCTGGAAACACACCTGGTTTCCCAAGGGCCCTGAACCAGAGTGCTCTCATGGGTAATGAGTTGGGGCTGAGGTGGGTGAGTTCTCTTTACATCCTCTGTCTGCATCTCTAACCTCTCCTGCCCTGGGACCTTCTGCCCCCCTACCCTTCTCCAGCTGCCCAAGCACTCGCAGATAGCACCCTTTGCTCTGAAGCCACGTCGAGAGAGTTCTGTTCAATTAGGCCAAGATACAGTGTCATCCATTCATGCACCCACCCACTCACAATGCATGCATCCAGCTCTGCACCCACCCATTACCCCATCCATCCACTTATCCATCCATCCATCCATCCATTCATTCACCCACACATTCCCCCATCCACCCACTTATCCATTCATCCATCCACCCACTTACTCATGCATCAACCCGTCCATCTATTCTCCCATTTTTTCACCCATCCACCCATCCATCTATCCGCCTATCCGTCCATCCATCCATCTATTCACCCACCCATTCACCCATCTAGCCACTTATCCATCCATCCATTTATCCATCCATCCATCCATTCACACATCTATGCATCCACCTATACACCCATTCATACATAAATCCAACCACACATTTATCCATCCATCCATCCATCCATCCATCCACTCACTCACAATCAACCCACTTATCCACCCATCCATCCACCCATCCATCCATCCATCCACCCATCCATCCACTTATCCATCCATCCATCCATCCATTCACTTACCCATTCATCCATCCACCCACTTACTCATCCATCAACCCATCCATCTATTCTCCCATTCTTTCACCCATCCACCCATCCACCCACCCATCCATCCATTCATTCACCCACACATTCCCCCATCCACCCACTTATCCATCCATCCATCCATCCATTCACTTACCCATTCACCCATCCACCCACTTATTCATGCATCAACCCATCCATCTATTCTCCCATTTTTTCACCCATCCATCTATCCACCTATCCGTCCATCCATCCATCTATTCACCCACCCATTCACCCATCTAGCCACTTATCCATCCATCCATCTATCCATCCATCCATCCATTCACACATCTATGCATCCATCTATACACCCATTCATACATAAATCCAACCACACATTTATCCATCCATCCATCCACTCACTCACAATCAACCCACATATCCATCCATCCATCCACCCACTTATCCACCCATCCATCCACCCATCCATCTATTCATTCATCCATCCATCCACCCATCCATCTATCCATTCATCCATCCATCCACCCATCCATCATGCATTCATCTATCCACCCATCCATCCATCCATCCACCCATCCATCCATCCACTGATCCATGCACCCATCTATCCATTCATCCACCCACTTTTCCATCCACCCATCTGCCTGTCCACCCACCCACCCACCCATCCATCAACCCATCATCCATCTATCCACACACCCTTTGCTCACTGAGAAACATTTTCCCCTTCCTCACAAACAGTCCAGCATCCCCTCGGTCATGACCAGTATTATCATATGGAGCCGTACAAGCAAAATGAGTGGTGTAAACACACGTGGGGCCCAGAGACTCATCCACAGACGCCCCATGCAAAAGGCAGAATCACGCCTGATCTGCTCACTCAGCAACTAAAAGAGGAACATTGAACCAACCAGGGTACGATCGTGCGTGTGACAGACGTGCCATCCGGACCCTGCTGTATCGTTTATTTTAAATAATTTTTAATTGCTTAATTTATTTGACTGCACTGGGTCTTAGTTCTGGCATGTGGGTCCTTTAGTTGCAGCATGTGGAATACAGTTCCCCAACCAGGGGTCAAACCCACACTGCCTGCATCAGGAGCACGGAGTCTTAGCCACTGGACCACCAGAGAAGTCCCAACCCTGCTGAATCTTCTAATAAAAATCTTCCCAGCTTGCGTAAACATGACTTCTCAGCGGACTCCTGCCTCTTAACCACTTCTCAGTGGGCAAATTCCTGGGGGTGTGCGTTATAGAATCCTTATCAGTAAGACAATATTTGGAATTACAAAAAAATCGTTAAACATGACCCTAGGGAAATCTCTCACGTGTATCCTCTAAAAGGTAGCCGGCTTGCATTCCACATAGCAAAACCTTCTGAAGCTGGGGGCAGGGTGGGAGGCCCTACAAGGAAGGTGGTAGCTGCCGTGGGCTTTTTCCAGCTTGACTGAGGGGCTCAACAGGTACCATCTTCTCCATCTTGGCTTTTCCAAGAGGTATGTCTGGGATGCAGGGACCTGGAAAGTCCGCTTTTCGTGAATGGTGAGTGGATAGGAAGAGGGACATCTCCAGGAGGGGAGAGCCAGCATCTCCAGATGTCTTCACATCTTCAAAGAAATGCTTCTCTTTGACCGTGTGTTTCCGTTCTCCTCTGAAGCTTTGCAGGTAAAGGTCCTCATTAAGTGGTTATAGGCTTGAGTGAGACTTGGATTGTAAAGAAGGCTGAGCACTGTAGAACTGATGCTTTTGAACTGTGGTGTTGGAGAAGACTCTTGAGAGTCCCTTGGACTGCAAGGAGATCCAACCAGTCCATCCTAAAGGAGATCAGCCCTAATATTCATTGGAAGGACTGATGCTGAAGCTGAAACTCCAATACTTTGGCCACCTGATGCAAAGAGCTGGCTCAATGCAAAAGACCCTGATGTTGGGAAAGATTGCAGGCAGGAGGAGAAGGGGACGACAGAGGATGAAATGGTTGGATGGCATCACCAGGTCAATGGATATGGGTTTGGGTGGACCCAAGAGTTGGTGATGGACAGGGAGGCCTGGCATGCTGCAGTCCATGGAGTTGCAAAGAGTCGGACGCGACTGAGCAACTGAACAATGGATTTGAGTACTGCCCATTACTTGGGGTACCCACTCCAGTACCCTTGCCTGGAAAATCCAATGGATGGAGGAGCCTGATAGGCTGCAGTCCGTGAGGTCACTAAGAGTCAGACACGACTGAGCAACTTCACTTTCACTTTTCACTTTCATGCATTGGAGAAGGGAATGGCCACCCACTCCAGTGTTCTTGCCTGGAGAATCCCAGGGACGGGGGAGCCTGGTGGGCTGCCGTCTATGGGGTCGCACAGAGTCGGACACGACTGAAGTGACTTAGCAGCAGCAGCAGCAGCAGCATTACTTGGGGTGCCTGTGTGTTTGCCCTCAGAGATGCCAAACCTGGGTACTTGGCACGGTTTCTCCTTGGAGATGACAACTCTTTGCAATCCCATGGACTGTAGCCCTCCAGGCTCCTCTGTCCATGGGATTCTCCAGGCAAGAAGACTGGAGTGGGCTGCCATGCCCTCCTCCAGGGGGTCTTCCCGACCCGGGGATGGACCCTGCACCTCTTGCATGCGTAGGCGGACGCGTTACCACTGAGCCACCTGGGAAGCCCCCAGGTCTGCGTAGCTGGCACGGTTTATCCTCAGCTCACAAAGGCACCCCTGTCTCCCGCCCCCAAGGGGACCGTCTCGAGTCCCCTGACGACCGCTGTTCAGCAGCTCACCCTGGTCCTTACCGGACCTCATTTCCCTGCCCATCGTTGTCATTTCCAAGCTGCGCTGTATCTTCACATCTCTTTCGAGGCATTTATGACCCCTCCTGACCGCATGTCCTCTGTCCAGAGTATCAACTCCGGCATCTCCTCCCGCTGTTAATGAAACTACAGCGGAACCGCGGGTCCTTCTCTGAGGTCGCCCAGCTGCCCTCCCCGCATCCTCCCACCCTGACAGGGAGTCATTAACGACGACCCCGCCAGGCCTGACTTCTCAGACAGCGGCACCGTAACGATGCTGCCTTCCCACATCTTCCTAGGATCTCGCTGAGATGCTGGGGCCGGGCTCTGTCAGGTTTTAATAAGATTCAACCGCGGCCGGGGCAACACCCTCCCTTCCTCCCTCTGTGGGCTTTTCTCGGCCTGAAATGAATTCATCTCTTTGACAGGATTCAGGTGAGAAGTTCCAAGTGCAGTGTCTTATGACTGAGGCCCTCACGGAACTCGAAGGCCTCCCTTTGATAACGTAAATGTCGTTCCGTTGAAGGGCTTCCCTGGTGGATCAGCTGGTAAAGAATCCGCCCGCAATGCGGGAGACTGGAGTTCGATCCCTGGGTTGGGAAGAGACCCTGGAGCGGGGAACAGCAACCCACTCCAGTATTCCTGCCTACTGAAATCGATACTGAATTCTTAAAAAAAAAAGAAAAAAAAAGCCTGGGGACATTCCTGGCAGTCCAATAGTTAAGACTTTGCCTTTCAGTACAGGGGTTGAGGGTTTGATCCCTAGTCAGGAAGCCAAGATCCCCCGCGCCTTATAGGCAAAAAGCAAAAGAAAAAACAGAAGCAATATTGTAAGAAATGCAGTAAAGACTCAGAAAATGGTCCACATCCTTAAAAAAAGAAAAAAGCTAACTACCTTAACAGCAGCGGTTTCCCTGGCGGCTCAGTGGTAAAGAATTTGCCTGCAAATGCAGGAGACACGGGTTCAGTTCCTGGGTCGGGAAGATCCCGTGGAGAAGGAAATGGCAACACGCTCCACTATTCCTGCCTGGGAAAGCCCACGGACGGGGAAGACTGGCGGGCTGCAGTCCACGGGGTCGCAGAGCTGGACACAACCGAGCGAGTGAACAAGAGCAAAACAGCTGATTGACCAAGCTGCCTTCGCTTCAGGTGTATGGCAACGTGATTCGCTTAAACAGACGCATACGTGCCTTTTTTCCTTTTAATTTTCCCTTTACAGATGATCCCAAACTGTTGAACAGAGGGAGTGTAGTTCCCTGTGCCATATGGGTTGTGCTCACTGGTTCAGTGAGGTCCGACTCTTTGCGACCCCATGGACTGCAACCCGACAGACTCCTCTGTCCACGGGATTCTTCAGGCAAGAAGGCTGGAGAATCTTTGGTTGCCGTTTCCTACTTCAGGGGATCTACCCGACCCAGGGATGGAACCCAGGTCCTCCGCATTAGCAGTCAAACTCTTTACCCTCTGAGCTACCAGGGATGTCATATATATACACACATACCTATGTATGTATGTGCGTAACATGTGTGTATAACGGGATGACTTTAATGTGTGCCGGAAGCTAACACAACATGATGCGTGAACTGCACTCTAATATGAAACGAAAGTAAATTTTAAAAAAGGAAACAAACTTACAGTTACTAAAGCGGAAAGGGGGTGAGAGGAGGAATACATGATGTGCTTGGGTGTATCAGATACACACAGTACTATATATAAAATAAAGAACCAGCAAGGACCTGCTGTCCAGCACAGGGAGCTCTGCTCAGTACTCTGTAATAACCTTATGGTTCCCAGGGGGAAGGATGGGGGAAGGGATAGTCAGGGAGTCTGGGATGGACATGGACACACTGCTGTATTTAACATGGAGAACCAGCAAGGACCTGCTGCCCAGCACAGGGAGCTCTGCTCAGTATCTTATACTAACCCATAATGGAAAAGAATATGAAAAAAAAAAAGATGCATATATGTATGTTCGTATAACTAAATCACTTTGTTGCATACTTGAACGCACACACCCGTGTAAATCAACTATACTTCAAAAAATAAATAAAATTGAAAAAAACAAACCAGAAGCAGACCCAAGCTTGAATTCTCCATGGAAAGGTGCAAACAGAAATGAACGTCGAGGCACGATTTGGGGGCCTGTTCTGTCATTCCTCCGGGCACAGAGATAAGAAACCCACCAAAAAAAAACAAAAGATCTCACAGGAGCTGTGGGCTCAGAACTCACCCTGACGAGGGGGTCAGCCCCTGTGGCTCGCACTTGGCGGAGACCCCCAAGGCAGGCAGAGGAGAAGGAAAGCTGTGGAGTGAAGGTCCGTAAAGAAAAGAAAGAGGTCATCTTGGGGGAAGTGGTCCCCTGGCTTTGGTTTCTGCAGGGACGAGGCGTCTCAGTAAAGAACCTCGCGCTCCCTGAGGTGGGTGGGCCTCGTCTAATCAGGCGACGGCCTGCATAGTGAGGAAAGCCGCGGGATGGCTAAGGCTCGGTCTGTCCCTCTCGCTCTCTCTGTCTCTCTCAGCTTCTCTTGGTGTCTCTCTCTCTCTTTCTCTGTGTCTTTCTCTATCTCTCTGCCTCTGTCTCTCTCAGTCTCTCTTGGTGTCTCTCTCTCTTTCTCTGTG
>NW_024070207.1:131155803-131164656 GCF_014754425.2 Oryx dammah | reverse complement strand
TCTCTGTCTCTCTCAGCCTCTCTTGGTGTCTCTCTCTCTTTCTCTGTCTCTTTCTCAATCTCTCTGCCTCTCTCTGTGTCTCTCAGTCACTCTGTCCTTCTCTGTCTCTCTGTGTCTTTCTCTCTCTCTCTCTCTGCATCTGTCTCTCTCTCTCTGCTTGAGCTAGGACATTATCATCTTTTTCTCTCCAGGCTTTGTCCTTGGACTGAATATACCACCAGCTTTCCTGGGTCTCAGGCTTGCAGACGGCAAGTGGAGTGTGTTCCCAGCCTCTTCCTAAGATCCATCTCGTCTGTGAATGCTAAGCCGCTCCAGTCGTGTCTGACTCCGGGTGACCCCGTGGGCTGTAGCCCGCCAGGCTCCTCTGTCCACGGGATCCTCCGGGCAAGAACACTGGAGTGGGTTGCCAGGCCCTCCTCCAGGGGACCTTCCTGACGCGGGGATGGAACCCGCGTGTCTCGATCCTGGCAGGTGGATTCTTTACCGCTAGCGCTGCCTGGGAAGCCCGAGATACATGCTATCTAGGTCTACATGATACATGCTCGCCATCTCGTCTCATTTGTGTCTAAATGCAGCCTGTGGGTTTTCTGTCTCCCGGGGACATTTTCTGATACTGTATGTGTCTCTAGAACTTAAAGGCATAGTGATTCTCCCCAAATATGCTCACTCGTCCCTGTTAATATCTCGGGGTGCCTCTCACGGCGATCAATGGCCCCAACGATATATCGATAAAATTACATGTATGGAAGGTGCATTCAGGCTCCTCCCAGCCAGCCTTGGGAAGTTCTGTCCTTAAAGAGCAGAGGTGTTTCCTGACCCACTCCCCATTCCCGTAACCAGAGAGGTGCCGGCGTATTCACATGCCACGGACTTCCAGGGAACGACTGTATTTGTTTCCAGGTGCTATCTGCAAGCTTTAGGGGGCACCCCAGTCAGCGATGCTGCAAGCCGCTATTTTTTTTCCAATGTGAGTAACGTGGACCTTCCGCTATTACTTACTTTTTAAGAAAAATCTCCCTCCATACAATGCCATGTATTTTGCAGGAAGCCTGTCTCTTCCTCTCCCTCTTCCTCTCCCTCTTTCTTTTATTTTTTTTCTTCGACTTCTTCTAACGAGGCAGAATATAGCTATTTTCAAGGCGGGCATGGCAACCCACTCCAGTCTTCCTGCCTGAAGAATCCCGTGGACAGAGGAACCAGGTGGGCTGCAGTCCAGGGGGTTGTAAAGAGCCAGACACAACTGAGTGACTTGGCACGCACACAGGCATAGTCATTTTCAAACATGCCCTTTTAATTGAGACAAAACCAGCCATGAGATTGTTCAGTCCATTTACTAGTCCGGCCGAAAATATGTTTTATTCAGACGCATGCATATTTTTTCTGCCCCCAACCCCACTTTCCTCTGTGCCTCAAAAAAACGGTGAGTGAAAATGAAGCCATATGAAAATGAACTCCTGTCTATGAAATATTTCCACCGCGGAGCTGGAATCCTGTCCATAGTTTCTGCTGTGCAGGGCCTGGCCGGCAGGCTGCATAATCAGCCTTCTATGGGGACCCATCAATTCTTGCATGATTTTCTCATGCACCAAATGCATGGACTTCATATCTCAACAATTTGAATTAAACCTTTCCTTATAAGCTTACTGATTTTTTTTCCCTCCACGGACCCATAAAAGGGTGGCTGAACATTCATTTCCCTACAAAATGCCAGTGCTTCCGTTCAAAATAAAATGCAGGCATGGCTGAGTAGAAGAACATTTTTATCATTCTTTGAAGATGTGGGGGTATGAATGAGAGCTATCTAATAAAAAAGATTCCAGCAACTACATTTTTTTTTTCTTGGATGGTGTACCAGAAATAAGCAATCTCCACATGCAAGTTTTTCTTTTTCTGTAATATTTGTTTTGTAGAGGGGGAGTTCGTTCAGCTGTTGTTTGCACAGAATTGAAATGATATTAATTCCAAGGCAATCTTAATCAACTTTTAACACACAGTATAAATATTAGGATTGCTGACGACTGTAAGAGATTTTGTTTTCACTTTTGTTCCTTAAACAAGGCAGGCTGTGGGTGCTGCTACAGTGTGGACTCGATTAGTTAAAAATAGCCTGGAAACATTTTGAATTAAATTAAAATAGCAACTGTCACCTCCTTTTCCTGTCAAGTTGGGGATCAGCCAGCTTTTGCATATGTTGATTTTTGTGCCTCCCCCCCGACCCCCCCCACCCACCCGCAAATAAATTGGAAGAATCGTCGGCGTTGTCAATAAAAGTGGTATCAAGAGATGAATTCCTGTATGCAAATGATTTACGGGTTTCGGTTTAATTTTAGAAAGTCAAGGGAGAGGAGGCGGGCAGACCGCTGGCTGCGGTGGGCGTTAACACCTCATCATAGGTACTGTGTGTGTGAGCAGGTGTGTGCAAACACGCATGTTTGTGTATGATGTGTGCAGCTCAGGGGTGTTCTCAGAAAGGACACGTGTTCCAGGTGGGGCTTTACAACCCTGGGGGAAGCAGGCTTGCCTGGGGACCCACATTCCAGGCAGACGGTCACGGAACCTAAAGGAACCCCTCCCCGCTGCTGTTTCCAGCCACGTGTCTTTACTGGCCGAGACCCCGGGCACAGACTGATTTTGGAGCTCGGTGAATATTTTCGAAAGCAGTCTCGACATGCAACCGCACTCCGCAGCTCTGCTGTAAAAAATTTGTTTTGAAAATGCGAATCTGTTCCAAAGCAACTGATCTCTATTAGAGAAACAAGTTGGACCCAATGGGAGTTCTGCATTTGTTTATGCAAAAATCGCAGGCTGGAAAGAAAACATAAAAAAGCGAGGTGAGTGCAGAAAAGTGCACACGAATGGAAACAAGGCCTTAGAGGGAGAACACACAGACGGCACTCACTGGGGTGGGCACGCCGCCGATATCAACCCGGGCCCTTTGTTCACGGGGGTATCAGGAAGGTCCCCGCCTCTCACTGTCTGGGGTTACACCAGTTTGTCTGAAAACAGACAGAGATTTTTTTCCATTTCCTCACCTAAGGCTGCAACTCCGCTGATGCCCAATTCCACCAGCAAGCCACACATCTGACCCTTTTTCAGGTCAAATGCCATAGGCATTGAAACGTGGAAGTGTGTCTTACTTGTTTAGCAATGTATAAAATCACACCAGCATTTCTCTTAGAGTCCTACCTTTTTTGCTTACTTAACTTTCATTGCAGGATAATGCCTTTACAACACCGTGGTGGTCTCTGCCGTACATCAACACGCATCAGCCATAGGTACACGCGTCTCCCGTCCCTCCTGAGCCTTCCTCCCGCCTCCCCCCCCCTCCCACCCCTCTAGGTTGTCACGTGAATGCGTGCTAAGTCGCTCCAGTCGTGTCTGACCCTCTGCGACCCCGTGGACTGTAGCCCGACAGGCTCCTCTGTCCGTGGGGTCCTCCGGGCGAACACTGGTTGTCACAGAGCACTGGACTTCAGCTCTCTGTGTCACGGAGCAAATTCCCACTGGCTGTCTAACTTATAGATGGTCATATCCGTGAGTGCCCCTAATCCTGTTTCCCCTCCTCACGTCCATGGTTGTGCACTGATTTTGCACAGCACACTGATTTTCCGACACGCATACATCTATTGGAGCAAAACCGACTTCGGTATCTCCTTTAAATGGCAGTTTTGTCTCAGTGTGAACAGTTTCTATCCTCTGTGTTTGCAAAAGAGGCAAGGAGGACAAGACTGAATATTATGCTGAGTGGGCTCAGTTGCTACGTTGCGTCCGACGCTTGTGAAACCATGGACTGTAACCCTCCAGGCTCCTCCATCCGTGGGATTTCCCAGGCAAGAATCCTGGAGTGGGTTGCCATGCCCTGCTCCAGGGGATCGTCCCAACTCAGGTATAGAACCCAGGTCTCCCACACTGCAGGTGGATTCTTTACCCTCTGAGCCCCCAGGGAAGCCCAAGAATACTGGAGTGGGTAGCCTATCCCTTCTCCAAGGGATCTTCCTGACCCAGGAATCAAACTGGGGTCTCCTACATTGCAGGCGGATTCTTCACTAGCTGAGGTATCAGGGACGCCTGCAGGTATATACAGCTGACCTGAGCTGTCTAGGTCACTTCAATAACAGGGTATCCAAATATACCCCAAATATATATTAATATATATATCCCAAATATATCCCAAATATATATGATATTGCAACTACATAGCGTACCCCCAGCTGCGTAAGGTGTCACAAATATATACGTTATGTTAATAACACAGGGTACCCCAAGGATAGAAGACAGCCCAACTACATCTACCTAAGTTATCTACCTAAGTTATCCCAACTATACAAGAGACCCATCTGCAAAGAAAACTGCACCTCCACAGGCTGCCCCGCCTACGCTTGCTCAGCCATCCACCTGTGCAATTCTGACGCTGTCCCCTTTTAAACACATTATGTATCCGTGGTTCAGTACCCTCATAGACTTCGGCATCACATGTGTACGTCTACGTTTTAAGGAAGTAGTTCTGAATCAAGGCACTAAAAAGAGCATTAGAAGGCAGAGACGTCACTTAGCTGGCAAAGGTCGGTTAGTCAAAGCTATGCTTTTTCCAGTAGTCATGTGTGGATGTGAGAGTTGGACTATAAAGAAAGCTGGGAGCCCAAGAATTGATGCTTTTGAACTGGGGTGTTGGAGAAGACTCATATGAGTCCCTTGGACTGCAAGATCCAACCAGTCCGTCCTAAAGGAGATCAGTCCTGAATATTCATTGGAAGGACTGAGGCTGAAGCTGAAACTCCAATCCTTTGGCCACCTGATGCGAAGAGCTGACTCATTTGAAAAGACCCTGATGCTGGGAAAGATTGGGGGCAGGAGGAGAAGTGAGCAACAGAGGATGAGATGGTTGCATGGCAACATGGACTCGATGGACGTGAGTTTGAGCAAGCTCCAGGAGACAGCGAAGGACGTGCTGTGGTCCATGGGGTCGCAAAGAGTCAGACACGACTGAGCGACTGAACAACCCCACTCTGAACTGAGGACAACGTACACGTCTGTGATATGCGAGGATCCGGGGAAACAATACCCAGCGTCCTTATGTCAACGCACCGTGTGGTCGGAGCGGAAGCCGCTAAGACGGTGCCCCCGCGCTGGGGACTCCTGGGTCACATCTCCATCCTCCCCGCCGCAGAAGTCTGCTCGGAGGTGGCTTCCAGCCCCGCTTAAGATTATTTCGGAACCAGAAAAGCCTGGCGTTCCAGGCCACCTCTGCTTCCTGTGTGGGTTTCCGCAGACTCTCACACGGGTTTATTTCTCTTATCTCTGTGGCTCAGTGAACAGAGCCAGTGCGGGGGGCGGGGGGACGCAAGCTTCTTTCCTGCTGAGGACACCTTCCCCGCACCTTAATTGCCGAGGAAAGTGGGTCGCTCACTTGCCTCGTGTACCTTTTTTACATAATAGCTTACTTTTAATGGCTCCTTGAAAACAATTTCTCAAAAATCAGATAATTGCAAAATGTACTGCCCTAGCTCTTTTTTTTCCTTTTTTTTTTTTTTTCCAAATATGCCAATTTTTTTTTTTTTCAAAGTCTGACCTACTCTCCTTTTCCTGAATTCCTTTGCTTGATTGAAAGAGATAACTTTAAGGTGGTACATGATCACCCAATTGTGTCAGGGCACATATCATTAATGAGATGTAACTAATGTTCAATCCAAAAGGAAATCAGTCCTGAATACTCATTGGAAGGACTGATGCTGAAGCTGAGACTCCAGTCCTTTGGCCACCTGACGTGAAGAGCCGACTCATTGGAAAAGACCCTGAGGCTGGGAAAGATTGAAGGCGGGAGGAGAAGGGGACGACAGAGGATGAGATGGCTGGATGGCATCACCGACTCGATGGGCCTGAGTCTGACCAAACTCCGGGAGGTGGTGATGAACAGGGAGGCCTGGCGTGCTGCGCTCCATGAGGTTGCAGAGATGACTTAGTGACTGAACTGAACCGATGTTCACAGGTGTTGAAAACTCTGCACTAAACATTTTTTTCCCTAATGGTCATGAGTCTCTTTTGAACGCCCTCCATCCTGGTCTATCAGAATGAGGGCATGAGAACACTCATGGCACACAATGGCACTTTGTTCTCATTTTGACAGGAAAAGACATGGGCCAACGTGCTTGACAGGGAGATGGGGATTCAAAGATGTCTTCGTTTCACCGGGGTTTGAAGCCTCCACTTCATGGCTCAAAGTATGTCAGTGTCCCGGGGCGGTTGTAACAACATATCCCACACTGGGGGCTTAAATGAGAGACGCCCATCCTCCCCTGGGGACCACACGTCTGAGGTCAAGGGGTCCCAGGGGTGGGCTCCCTGCAGAGGCTCTAGGGGAGAGTCCTCCCCGCCGCTTCCAGCTTCTGAGGGCTCTGGGCATCCGCCCCTGGGCTGGTGGCCACCTCCCTCCTGTCTCCACCTCCGTCTCCACGTGGCTTCTCTCTGTCCGTGTCTCTCTCCTCTTCTGTGTCTTATAAGGATCCTGTCACTGGGTTTAGGGCCAGCCTCGTCCAAGAGGACCTCATTTCACACCCTTCAGTTCATTAGCTCTGCAGAGACCCTGTTTCCGAATAAGGTCCCGTTCCAAGAAATCAGAATTTGGAGGACACCGATTAAGCCCAGGGCAGGGGAGGATCAGATTTGGGAGAAGCCGAGAGCCCCAGGGATATCTTAAGAACCAACGACGCTGCCAGACAGACGCCTTTCTTAGCGGACCATGTCGCAGAGCTGGCAGAGAAGACCCAGTCGGGTTCTGCCCATTGCTGGCCTGCCACTTCCTTCCTCCAACAAAAGTTCCCAGAGAACTAGAGACTCATCTTTGCTGGAAAAAGCCTGAGAACACGCACCCAACACCCACCATGTTGGGGGAACTCAGGACTTCCCAGCAGCTAAAAAAAGAAACACTTCACCCCTGCTCTCTCTTTATCTTGTTTGCGTATCAATTAGAGACATCACCTTAACCTCCCAGACGGTCGCTCCTTGTCCCCGAGAAATGACACCTCTTCTTCATCAACTCAGAGGGCGTCTCTGAGGCTTCCAGGAAACCCACACTCTCTGCAGACACCGTATTTGATCTCTGGAATCTGTGATTCTGTCCTGTGTGTGCGCAGCTCCTGTGATCGAGATAGATTTGGGAGGAAAAAAAAAAAAAGTCAGCGAGTATACACTGGGAAAAGAGACCTCTTTCACTGGCAGTTGCCAGGGCTGTGAGCAGCTCTTTAAACAAGCAAAACTGTGCTTTTTGTAAAGCCCGGCTTCTGGGAGAGGGAAAAAGAAAGTTGTTTTTTTTTTAAAGCATGTTTCTCTTGCAGCAGGAAGGTCCGTTTAGTCCTGAGTTGGACTCTTCAGCATGAAGCAGCTACCCTGGTTTGTTCTGGATAAACACACGTTACACATCTCTGGTACATACAGATGCTTTTCCGTTATCTGGGGCTCCTCTTTACGGTTGATGAAATAAGATCCTCAGTGAGAAGCAGGGCTTCCCTGGTGGCTAAGATGGGGAAGAATCTGTCTGCCATGCAGGAGACCTGGGTTTGATCCCTGCATCAGGAAGATTCCCCTGGAGAAGGGAATGGCTACCCACTCCAGGATTCTTGCCTGGAGAATTCCATAGACAGAGGAGCTTGGAGAGCAGCTACAGTCCATGGGGTCACAAAGAGCTGGACACAACTGAGCGACTAACACACAGCCCATGAAGACTTCACCAGGCCGTATTGCGAGGCTCTGTCTCGCTGTCTGTTTCACCTTCTGAGGCGGTCCACGCTCTGTCTGTGCAGTGTGTTTCTCTCTAAATAAAATCACTTCCTACCGAGAAGAAGGAAAGACCTCAACATCACCAGCAACAGTTGCAATGCGAGCTGCAAGGTACCTCAGCTCCCCAGATGATGATGAGAAAAATGCTGAATGTTCAGCCAATGTGGAGGCAGAGGCCTCTCGTCGGTAGGTGCAGAAACAGAGGTGGCCTGCTGGGGTTCCTGGGGGGCTCACCTGTATGGCAAAACAGGTCCCTTCTGAAACCTCTGGCTCCGTGGGTGCACCCAGGACCATCGCGCCTGGAGACTGCTCATAAGTGGGTGGTAGGAACAGCTGCTGAAGCTCGAAGTGGCTTTGGATGATGCCCAGCTGCCACTCAGCGCATGAGCCCCTGCTCCACACTAAGTAGGAGCCCCAGCGTGCCTGTGACCTTGTTTTATGGGCCTGCCGAGGCCATAGCCCGTAAATCTGCCCTGGGCTGCCGTAAAATCTCTACATCTCTCCTTCTCTCTCCCAGCTGGAGCCACCTGAGCGAGCTTATCAGACCATCATTCCCACAAACTTCCTGGCAAAGGTGGGGACAGGGATGGGCCACTGTCTGGAGAGGGTGGTCAGCTCTTTTGCTCGTGGAAGGCAGCATCCCCAAGATGAGAGACAGGAGAGCCCCTGAGAGTGAGTCTGAACAGCATCGAGGTTTGCCTGCCAAGAAAAGTCATGGGGATGCTAT
This sequence comes from Oryx dammah, assembly GCF_014754425.2. NCBI lineage: Eukaryota > Metazoa > Chordata > Mammalia > Artiodactyla > Bovidae > Oryx > Oryx dammah. Next base: position 131,156,156 of record NW_024070207.1, on the reverse strand, counting down.
AAAACAAGCTAGGAGAAGTGAGTCTGGGCTCTAGAAAGAAGGCTAAATTGTTAACCCACACAGGAAAATTTGCCTGCCAACCCCGGATGCTGGGGAGAAAGGGGGCTCCCAGAAGGAGACTCTGGTGTCGAGTCTCTTGGGCGCCCTACGGGCACCTGGAAAGTGGACGTTGAAATGGAAAATCTTATACATACGTCCAAGGCAGCACGAGTCCCAGCAGCCAAAATGCAGAGGCAAGCGAGTGTCCTTGGGTGGATGGGTGGGTGGGTGGACGGATGATGGATGGGTAGATGGATGGATGGATGGATGGATGGATGGGTGGATGGATGATGGATGGATGGATGGATGGATGG
>NW_024070207.1:131146343-131155403 GCF_014754425.2 Oryx dammah | reverse complement strand
GGTGGATGGATGATGGATGGGTGGACACATGATGGATGGATGGGTGGATGATGGATGATGGATGGATAAATGGATGGTGGACGGGTGGGTGGGCGGATGAATATATGTATGTATGGATGGATGGTGGATGACGGATGGATGGTTGATGGATGGGTGGGTGAATGGATAGATGACGGATGGATGGTTGGATAAATGGATGGACGGAGAGGGAGGGAAGGAGATGGGTACGGAAAGGGAGAGATACCAACAGTCAAAGTCAAACCCATTCCCCCACTTGGACTTTTTCTAAAGCCACAATCAGTGACTCAGTGAGCTGGAATAGCTAGAAAAGAGTTTATTCAGTCTTCTCACTTTTCAGGTGGGGAGTCAAATGCATCTAGTCACCCGAAGATATTTGACAATAGGTCTCCGAGCAAAAAGTGGCTTATGGACATTTGTAGCGGTGTTCGTCTCACAGTCTGAAAGGTAGAGATAGGTGCTACGTAGCCAGCTTTGCAGAGAGAACTGCCGCAGCCTTTTTGCTCCCATGAGGGCCATTGAAAGTGGGCCATCCCCAAAGAGTTTAGCGGGGAGAGGTGGGGAGGAAAGAACCCAAACACGTGCAGCTGAGCGAAGCGCCTTGATAGAGCCATTCCTGAAATCCATTTCACAGATGTTTGCATTACATTAAGCTAATACTTTCTGTGTCCCTTTAACCAATTAAGGCTAGGGTGTCTCTGAGAGGTGCCCTAACATCTGCATACCCCACCATCTTTCCTTCTTCCTTAAATCCCAGCTTTGAGAATGGGGTTCCCACTTCTGATGCCATGGCTTAAAAACTACCAGTGTGCCTCAAAAGAGCCTCTCATTTCTAGGACAGCCTGCAAAGCTAGGTGTTTCTTGTTTTCGGGGTGAGATTCCCCTTGAGAGCTGGATCAGCCCTGTGTTTGAGGGCACCTTAGGGAGCCGTGGGCTTCCCTGCTGGTGCAGATAGTAAAGAATCTGCACTGGAGGAGACCTCGGTTCAATCCCTGGGTCGGGAAGATCCTCTAGAGAAGGGGACGGCTACCCACTCCAGTATTCCTGCCTGGAGAATTGCATGCTGGGCTGCACAGTCCATGGGGTTGCAAACAGTTGGAGATGACTGAGTGATTATTGCTTTTCCTACAAAGCTGTAGCCTCAGATGATATTGTCAAAAAATGCATTTGTGGATGCGAAAACCCCTTCCATGGAAAAAGAACCGTGTCTAATTTCACATCAAGAATGCCACTGAGCTGCAGTTCTATGTCAAAATACATAAACATATAAACAGAAAAAGAAAACCTTTAAGCATTTTTTTATACCATTCTAATTAATTAGGAGATGTGAAGCACTCAGCAGAAAAGTGTAGGATTATCCTATGGCCTGACTTTGGATGGAGGGAAAAAAAAAAAAAACGGCATTGCTTGAATTCTAAACAATGGGAATTTTGTTCCATTTCCATCATTTCACTACTGATTAAATCTGAAAAGGTGAAAGGGAAATAGACCAGCTCGAACACATGCTTTTAAGGAATAAACCCAAGGTTTACATCCTTTGTGAATTCGGTTGTGTTGTAAGGGTGTGTGTGTGTGAGTGAGTGAGTGAAAGGGAGTTGTCTCATGCCTCCAGATCAGAAGAAATATAGACGACAAGGAATTAAGGGGAGAACATTTAATATGATGACTTAAACCCTGAGCATATTTCAACTGGAATGAGGCTGCACACAGGCAAACAAATTTATCGTAGACTCGGGGAGGCCGTTTTCGTGCACTTCTGCTCCGGGAGGCCAGAGGCGCCAGCCAGGGGGAGGTTCAAGGATCGCAGAAACCCCTACTTTTATTTTATTTCCTCTTATTTTTCTGTGGCCGCCTCTGACCCTGCAAAGAAAGACCCGATTCATAGAGAAACTGCAGGCTCGCCCTCCTGGACGTGATCCTCATTAACACCCCCCAATTGCAGGCGAGTGTATTTTCAATTTGCTAAATGGCGAATAAAACTTTACAGCCGCGAGGTGGGGGGAGGCTAGCCTGTGAGTGGCAGCCCGCGGGCGGTGGAAGCCGCCACCCAGCGCCAATGCCGCGGAGGAAGGCGAGGGGGCCAAGCGGCGACACCCCGGACGTGGTTTAAGGCCAGCGGTCGGAGCAGAGGGCCTCAGGGAGGTGGAGGGGGCGGGTCGGCGGAAGCGGCTGGTGGGGAACAGCCCTGTCTGCCTCTGCAATAAACAAGGGCGCCAGAACACAAGCCTGAGTCTGCACTCTGCCCAATAACGCGTGCGTGCGTGCTCAGTCGCTACGTGGCGTCCCACTCTCTGCAACCCCGTGGACTGTAGCCCGCCAGGCTCCTCTGTCCGCGGGAGTCTTCAGGCAAGAAGACTGAAGATGCCCTCCTCCAGGGCATCTTCCCCACCCAGGGATCGAACCTGCGTCTTCTGCGTCTCCTACCTTGCAGGCGGGGCGGGTATCAAAAGCTATGAGAACCTGGTGTTTAGCACAGAGAAGTCTGTTCAATGCTCTTTGGTGACATAAAAAGCAAGGAAATCCAAAAGAGAGAGGATGTCTATATACATACAACTGATTCCGTTTGCTAGACAGCGCAAAGCAGCGCGACTTTGCAAAGCAATCATAAAGGGAGCGTGAAAAAGTCACTTAGTCGTGTCCGCCTCTTTGCATATACTCCAAAATAACAAATTTTTAAAGAGCCATGATCCAGGTAAGTGTTACTCGCTCAGTTCTGTCTGACTCTTTGCGACCCCCGTGGACTGCAGCCCGCCAGGCTCCTCTGTCCAGGGGATTCTCCAGGCAAGAAGACTGGAATCGGTTGCCATGCCCTCCTCCAGGGAAACTTCCCCACCCAGGGATGAACCCGCGTCTCCTGCACAGCAGGCCGATTCTTTACGGTCTGAGCCGCCACGGAAGTCCCCATGATCCAGGGAAGACGGACATTAAACAATTACACAGACATTTGGTATGATTCCCAGCTTCCCCACGGGGCCTGGCACGAGGTGACCTGCTCATCCGTGTCTGTTCCTCTCCTGCTGCAGAACTGTGTCCGACACGAAAGCCACTGTTTTCGCGAATGGAAAAACACCGACTTGGGCTGCATTCTGCAACTGTGCCTCGTGTCTGTGGGCAAGAGCACAGGTCCCCTCCACGCCCCGCTTTCTGCCGCGCTGTGTTTCTTTAAGAGATCCGGGGTTGGCGGAGATTTCGAGGAGGGGTGCCCTGGGCCTGTACCGACCCCCCCCCCCAGCCAGACAGCCTTGTCCTGTGAGAGGTGGCACCTGGAAGCCTATTGCAATGTGAACGAACACTCATTATTCCACCGCCATCTAATTGTTATTTTGCCAAGAGAAAAGCCCGGAGTTTGCCCTTAAGAAGGCAGGAACACAATGGTCCTTTCGGGGGTCCCCCTGGGGAGAAGCGAAATCATCTTGAAATGTTTCCCCCCCTGTTTTTTTTTTTTTTCCAGAGGTGCAATCACATTCAGTTACTCTGCAGAGTGAAGGCCGTGGAGTCAGGGAGGAGGTGATGGGAAGGGTGGGGTGTTGAGATTCCACCCTCTGGCTGGCAGGGAAATCGGTGAGGGTTCTCCAAACTCGCGGCCTTAAAAACCCTTGACAGCTTGACATTCTCACCGCTAAGTGGAAGCGACGGAGGCCCGTCAAGAGCACGACACGCTGATGGAGGCTGGCAGGGATCACGCCAGCAGCGTGATGGGAACTGATGACTCCGGGCCCCGCGCACGCAATTGCGCTTCGGTTGTTGCCGCTTGTCTGACGGGCCGAGAGAGGAAGTCGTTCACAGAAAACCTGTGTTCGCCCCATTTCCACCTCCGTCGTCTTGGCAAGAGGTTGCAAATTGTTTAAACCGAACCCCCTACCCACCCACCCACCCCCGCCCCAAAATACGGCGGCATGAATACCTCATTATGACAATGAGTTTTGATACATCTTGGAGGGGAAAATTTTTTTAAAAATAAAAAAAACGAATAGACTCCACTGATGGGTTTCAGATGTGGATGTCCGCCAACGCAGAAGAAGCCAGGCGCACGATCAAAACACACAGACACACACACACAGACACACACACACACACACACACACACACAATTAAAAGGCAGCTGTCACAGGCCTTGCCAGTAGTTTGTCTATCTGTCTCTTATCCTCTCTTATCTCTCTCCACGTCTGTCTGTCTCCATGTCTGTCTGTCTCTCTCCGTGTCTCTCTTTCTCTCTGGCTCCATGTCTGTCTCGTCTCTCCATCTGTCCCCATCTCTCTTTCTCCATCTCTCTGGCTCACGCTCCATCCCTCAGTCTCTCCCTCTCTCTCTCTCTCTCTCCTTTCTGCCTCCCCCTCGAGGATCTAGCTGCGTTAATGAGAGTCTCGGCTCGCCGCTCGGGCCTGCGACCTCTCACGTGCAGGACCAGCGGAGACCCCGCCGCCTCCACCCGAGTGACAGGGAACCGGCTGGATGGGAAGGCTGCCCGCGGTCCGGGGAGAAATGATTTCTGACAAGTCTGAGCTGAATTCCCCCAGCACGGACACGGCCGCCTTCCCCCTCTTCCTTTGCTGTTTTTTTTCCTTAATGGTCCCAAATTGGCTGTTTAATATCTGAGCCCTTACAGAGTCCCCAAGGGTGTGGAAACGGAAGGCGAGGGCCCCGGGCCACCGGAGGGACCCCCGCTGCAGGTAAGACGGCTCTGATGACAGGTCCAGGGGGGCCCAGCGCCCCCCAGACACATGCCACCCGCCCCCTCCCAGCCGCCACCACCCTGGCCGGGGGTGACCTTCAAATACCGCGTAGGAAAAAAATTAACGGAAGGATTTGGGGGGCTTACCTTCCCTCCCTGTCATCCTGCTGCAAGAGAGGCAGTCAATAAATTAAAAGAGAGATGAAATACGGGCCTTTCAGGGCCAGAACCCGTTGACAAAAATGAAGTATGAGACGTGGAGAGAGGGGCCCCGACGGAGCGCCGGCAGGAGAAGGCCCCCTGGGGGTGTCCTGGGGAGTGATCCTCACACAAGAGCCAGCAACCCCTGCACCCTGACTTCTAAGCGGACCTTTGGAGAGAAGTTCCTTCCACAGAAGACAAGCCCTTCCCAGCCCATCGTCACACGCACATCAGTATCAAGAAAAGGAATCGGAGAGAACAGTGAGGACCCAGAAAGGGGCTTGCTGCTCAGCAAACTGTTAACGTCCGTATGAGTCCCTGCCTTTCATAAGATACACACAACATCCTTACCTGGAACTTACCGAGATAGTGAAACTCGCTCAGTCGTGTCTGACTCTTTGCGATCCCATGGACTGTACAGCCCATGGAACTCTCCAGGCCAGAATACTAGACTGGGTGGGCTTTCCCATCTCCAGGATAACTTCCCGACCCAGGGATCGAACCCAGGTCTACAGGACAGCAGGCGGATTCTTTACCAGCAGAGCCATTGGGGAACCCAAACCATGAACATGTGCATTCTATAAGGTCTAATCCTCAAAAGAAAGGATAAACCTCTGTCCAACATCGGGGGCACCTGTATCTACAGAGAAGCACCCCTGTCCTGCTCCTGAGGACCTGTATCTACAGACAAACACCCCTGTCTCCACCCGAGGACCTGTATTTACATGAAGCACCCCTGTCCTGCACCTGAGGACCTGTATCTACATAGACACCCCTGTCCTCCTCCTGAGGACCTCTATCTACAGAGAACAACCCTCTCCTCCACTTCAGGACCTGTATCTACAGAGAAACACCCCTGTCCTGCACCTGAGGGCCTGTATCTACAGAGAAACGCCCCTGTCCTCCTCCTGAGGGCCTGTATCTACAGAGAAACACCCCTGTCCTCCTCCTGAGGGCCTGTATCTACAGAGAAACACCCCCATCCTCCTCCATAGGGCCTGTATCTATAGAGAAACACCCCTGTCCTGCACCTGAGGACTTGTATCTACAGAGAAACACTCCTGTCCTGCACCTGAGGACCAGCGTCTACAGAGAAACACCCCTGTCCTCCACCTGAGGACCAGTGTCTACAGAGAAACACCCCCATCCTCCTCCATAGGGCCTGTATCTATAGAGAAACACCCCTGTCCTCTACCTGAGGGTCTGTATCTACAGAGAAACACCCCTGTCCTCCTCCTGAGGGCCTGTGTCTACAGAGAAACACCCCCATCCTCCACCTGAGGACCTGTGTCTACAGAGAAACACCCCTGTCCTCCTCCTGAGGGCCTGTATCTACAGAGAAACACCCCCATCCTCCACCTGAGGACCTGTGTCTACAGAGAAACACCCCTGTCTTCCTCCATAGGACCTGTATATACAAAGAAACACCCCTGTCCTCTACCTGAGGGCCTGTATCTAGAGACAAACACCCCTGTCCTCCTCCTGAGGACCTGTATATACAAAGAAACACTCCTGTCCTCCACGTGAGGACCTGTGTCTACAGAGAAAGACATCTGTCCTCCACCTGAGGCTCCCCCACCTTATAGTATTAATTCCCTCTCTGACCGTCACGACTTTGTCGATGGAGAGAAGAGACTTATCAGCTACCACTCGTGATCCGGTCAGCTTAACCACAGGTTTCCGCAATCTCCCAGCTTTTATCTGCGGTGACTTCCCCAGAAAGAGAGTTTATCAAGGCTCGTCCTCATGAAGCCTGCCTTCTTGTGTCTCCCTAAGAAGACTCCACACAGAATTCCTTCAGATCCCAGCGCCTGGCCCCCAACGATCCCAACTTTCCAAGGTCTGCCTGCCCCCGCCGTCCCTTGAGTGAAATGTTCATGACAACACTCTCGAAGTGTTCCCCACTCCGGGAGGGCCGTGCCCACGAAGGGAGACCGCCCCCGAGAAGGGAAGGCTTCCTTGGAGTGGCAGAGTCCAGGCCACCCTCCGCAGCTTCCTATCCCCAGGCCTCCTCCGCTTTCTGTGGTGCCAAGCCCAGCACCCCGGCCCCTCCTGAAGGAAACACCTGTTTTTCTGTGCCCCGGGGGCTGAGCTCTGCCCAGGTGCCTCCGTCCCCCCCTTCTCGGTCTCCCAGGTCACCTCGGCCAACAGGTGTTCTCCCTCAGAATCGGCCCGTCTGAACTGAGCCCGGGAACCACGGGCCTGCGGGGTCGGGGGTCAGAGGCAGCCGCGCGGATTCCCCGGGGGGCCAGGCTTACCAGGTGTTTAATATTATCAGCCCTCATTTGCCCAGAGTCTGATGGCGTGCTCTCCGCGGTCCCAAATAAATTTAACGAGAGGAACTTTCAAAGCCCGCTTATTAGAGCGTCTGCTCAGTGGACGGGCCGGTTAACAGTAATTCGAGGAGGCAGGTGGGCCCTTTCTGAGAGGGTACACATACGCTCCGCGGCCTGGCCCCATTTGCGGTAATTTTGGGGTCTCATTTCCATTTGTAAGGAAGATAACTACTTACATATGGAAGCAATAAATAAGAGAAGTCATTAAAATTTCTCTCATTTAGGGAAAAAAAAAATCTTAATGAAGTAATATCTTTGCCAGGGCAGGCAGAAATGTAAATTAGACATAGGAACGAAACCTATTAAAGAGAATTGCTGTGTTGCTAGTCTTTTTTTTTTTTTAATCTAATGAATTTATGAATTGTTGGTTGTTGGGTCACAGACTTGGTTAATTTCCGACGTGTTTAGCTCGGCTGAAAGGAGGAGGGAACAGCCCGCCTAGGCGCCCACAATGCTGAGTCCATTAGTGAGGTCTTGCTCATCGGAACACAGATGCCGGTGGTGGGGGCCTGATGTTAAAAAATGTGGGTTCGTGCTTTTTGGCTCTGGGGTTTTTTTTTCCTCTGACATCTCTCAGTTGTCGTGAGAGAACTGAAACAGCAGAAGGCACACCCCACCTGCTCCTCCGGCCAGCTAATTATAAAGTTTACTTCGAGGCTCTGCTAATGTCTTGTCACCCTCTCCTCCTAGCGGGGTGTGCCCGTGAAGCGGGACGGTCACTGAGAAATGCACTGGGTAGTTGTTTCAGAACAGAGGGAAATGCTGAATGGGAACAGGAGTCTAATTTAGGGGTCCCTGGGCAGCTGTGTAATAAAAAGAGAGGTTTCTCCTACGCCACCGTGGCTTATGTGGGGACTGGAAAAGCCCTTTGCTTGAACCTGCAGGAAAAGGGCTGCTGTGGGTCTCAGCAGAGTTTCAGGGGGGTGAAGCTGTGTGCACCCCTTCACCAAAACTGGGTTCTCGTGTCTGGAAGTATGTGATCACTGTGAGGTTCCCGGGGGTCGAGGTTTTTGTCAGGAACAGCCAGCACATGTGTCTGAGCTGCCCAGGGACCATGCTGACCTCCCAGAGACGTGTGATCACCTGGAGACCCCTGACTGAAGCTTCAGTGACCCCTCATTCCCCTGTGATCCCATAGCTGTGCATGAGTAACGTGTCACAGCTTTTCACGGAAACCTCGTCCGCAAAGTAGAAATGGACTCTGGTCACCTCGTCCTCAAAGTAGAAATGGACTCCAGTCACCTCATCCTCAAAGTAGAAATGGACTCTGGTCACCTCATCCGCAAAGTAGAAATGGACTCTGGTCACCTCGTCCGCAAAGTAGAAATGGACTCTGGTCACCTCATCTGCAAAGTAGAAATGGACTCTGGTCACCTCGTCCGCAAAGTACAAATGGACTCTGGTCACCTCGTCCTCAAAGTAGAAATGGACTCTGGTCACCTCGTCCGCAAAGTACAAATGGACTCTGCTCACCTCGTCCTCAAAGTAGAAATGGACTCTGGTTACCTCGTCCGCAAAGTACAAATGGACTCTGGTCACCTCGTCCTCAAGGTAGAAATGGACTCTGGTCACCTCGTCCTCAAGGTAGAAATGGACTCTGCTCACCTCGTCCTCAAAGTAGAAATGGACTCTGGTTACCTCGTCCGCAAAGTACAAATGGACTCTGGTCACCTCATCCGCAAAGTAGAAATGGACTCTGGTCACCTCGTCCTCAAGGTAGAAATGGACTCTGGTCACCTCGTCCGCAAAGTAGAAATGGACTCCGGTCACCTCGTCCGCAAAGTACAAATGGACTCTGGTCACCTCGTCCTCAAAGTAGAAATGGACTCTGGT
>NW_024070207.1:131118332-131146333 GCF_014754425.2 Oryx dammah | reverse complement strand
AAATGGACTCTGGTCACCTCGTCCTCAAAGTAGAAATGGACTCTGGTCACCTCGTCCTCAAAGTAGAAATGGACTCTGGTCTTCTTGGATGTTGAAGGCTGGATTCTGTCTCCCCCAAATTCCTACATGGAAGTCCTAAACCCCTAGGACCAAAGGATGTGGTTGGATTGAGAGATGGGTATCTAAAGGGGATAAATGAGGTCACTAGGGTGGGTCCTGAACCCGAAGGAGTGGGATCCTCCGAAGAGGAAGTCTGACGGACACACACAGAGGGACGAATACCCGTGACACAGGGAGGAGAGAGCCGTCCACACATTCAGGAGACAGGTAAGCCCTGCAGACACCTTGATATTGGACTTCCGATCTCCAGTACCGGAAGCCAGCATGTTGTCGTTGCTTTTCGGTCCCAAGGCCATCACTGACTCCTTCCGACCTCACGGACTTCAGCACGACAAGCTTCCCTGTCCGTCACTATCTGCTGCAGTTTACTCAGACTCAAGTCAGTTGGGTCGGTGATGCCAAGCAACCATCTCGACCTCAGTCACCCCCTTCTCTTCCTGCCCTCAATCTTTCCCAGCAGCAGGGTGTTTTTGAATGAGACGTTTCTTCACATCAAGTGACCAAAATATTGGAGCTTTAGCATCAGTCCTTTCAGTGAATATTGGGGCTTGATTGTCTTTAGGATTGACAGATTTGATCTCCCTCTTGTCCAAGAAACTCTCAAGAGTATTCAAGCACCATTCTTTGGCACTAAACTTTCTTTATGATTGAGCTCTCACATTTATACATGACTACTGAAAAAAGAATAGCTTTGACCATACAAACCTTTGATGGCAAAGCGATAGCTCAACTTTTTTGTAATGACGTAAGATGTCATATTTAAGAGATAAAAATCTGACAGAACCTAAGGGGAGATGAGGTAAAATCTGACAGAAATTACGGGTTTTGAGGTAAAATCTGACAGAATTGAGGGGGTTCTTGAAAAGGAGAGACATTACTTTGCCAACTAAGGTCCGTCTAGTCAAGGCTATGGCTTTTCCTGTGGTCATGTATAGATGTGAGAGTTGGACGGTGAAGAAGGCTGAGTGCCAAAGAATTGATGCTTTTGAACTGTGGTGTTGGAGAAGACTCTTGAGATTCCCCTGGACAGCAAGGAAATCCCACCAGTCCATCCTAAAGGAGATTAGTCCTGGGTGTTGTTTGGAAGGAATGATGGTAAAGCTGAAGCTCCAGTCCTTTGGCCACCTCATGCGAAGAGTTGACTCACTAGAAAAGACTCTGATGCTGGGAGGGATTGGGGGCAGGAGGAGAAGGGGATGACAGAGGTTGAGATGGCTGGATGGCATCACGGACTCGATGGATGTGAGTCTGAGTGAACTCCAGGAGTTGGTGATGGATAGGGAGGCCTGGCGTGCTGCGATTCATGGGGTCGCAAAGAGTCGGACACGACTGAGCGACTGAACTGAACTGAACTGAGGTAAAATATGACAGAAAGATGGAGGTTCTGTGGTAAAATATGACAGAAAGAAGGATTTTCTGAGGTAAAATCTAACTGAACGTAGGAGTTTCTGATGTAAAATCTGACAGAAACTAGGGGGTTCTGATTCCAAATTTGATAGAAACTAGGGGTTCCACTGTAAAATGTGCCAGAATGAAGGGTGTTCTAAGGTAAAATCTGACAGAAAGTAGGCATTTCTGAGGTGATATCTGACATGAACCATGAGGTTGTAAGGTATAATCTGACGGAGTCTAGTAGGTTCTAAGGTAAAATCAAACAAAAATTATGAGGTTCTGGTATAAATTCTGATAGAAACTAGGGACTTCTGTGGTAAAATCTGTAAGAAACTAGGTGATTCTGATGTAAAATTCACCAAAACGACGGTATTCTGTAGTAAAATCCAACCAAAACACGAGGTTCTGAATTCAGATTTGACAGAAAGAAGGTCTTTGTTATCACCTGAAATTCTGAGGTAAAATCTGCTAGAAAATTGATGTTTCTGAAGTAAAATCTGGCTGAAAGAAGGAGGTTCTCAGGTAAATCTGACAGAAAGTAGGAAGTTCTGAGGTAAAATCTGATTGAAAAAGGAAGTTCTCACATAAAAATTCATAGAATACAGGAGGCTCTATATAAAATATGACAAGAAGCCGATTTCAGGTCCAGTCTGAAGTTCTGATGTGAAATGTGAGCATCGAATAAAGTTCTGAGTTAAAGTCTGACAGAAATAGGGAAGTTCTGAGGTTAAATCTAAGGTTCTGTTGTGACATTTGACAGAAAGAAGGAGGGTTAGAAGGCTGGTCAAAGGATTCTTGAGTGTGGTAGTGTTTCATGGAATTTTCATGATGGAGGTTACGAGGGAATGATGGAATTTTGAGAGATGTATGGTGACAGGGATTTCTGTGAAAATTAGAGAGGTTATTCTAAGAGTAGGAAAATAGAGGTCATCTCATCGATGAATGGTGAGAATGTTTTCTGAGTAACAATGTGTGAGTGATTTCTGCGAGATACAATGTGAGTGAGGTCTCTGACACATTGGAAGGATTTGAGGAAATTCTGAGAGGAGAGTGAGAGGTAATTCTGAGGAGGGGAGCGACGGGAATTCTGATGAAGGTTAATGAGGTCATGAGTGTGGGCCCTGATCCCATAAGACTGGGGTCCTCATCAGAAGAGACCAGGATATAGCCATACACAGAGGGGTGGCAATGTGAAGACACAGGGAGGACGTGGCCGACTACACACCCCCCAGAGAGACCTCAAGAGGAACCAGCCCTGCCCACACCTGGATCTCAAATTCCACCTTCCAGCACTGGGAGGAATAAATGTGCTGTTTGAGCCACCTCGTGTGGTATTTGCTCTGCAGCCTCGAGCAAACTCATACCCTGATAAACATGCCTGGATTTTCCAGAGTCATTTAGGGAGCGTTCACCTTGTTCCACGGAGAAGAGATGGCTGGGTGACAGAGCGGCTGGTGCTGGAGGTGGGGTCCATTCTTTGGCTCCATCCAGGCAGAAGGTGTGCCAACAACTGCGTGATGCCTGGAAAGAGAAGTGGAGTTCGGTTCTTCCTGGAGAGGAGGGTGTGCTGTTCTCAGGGGGAACAGTCTGGCTGTCCCATGTCCTCAGTGCTCTTGGTCAATGAAGTCTCTTGTCAATGAACAGACCAGGAATCCAGAGACCAGTTGGCAGCTCTGTCCACACACACAGGGGGCACTAGTGGTAAAAAATCTGCCGGCCAACATAGGAGACTTGAGAGACGAGTTCGATCCCTGGGTGGGGAAGATCCCCTGGAGGAGGGCACAGCCACCCACTCCAGTACTCTTGCCTGGAGAATCCCATAGCCTGGTGGGTTACAGTCCATGGGGTCACAAAGAGTCATGGCAGGTCGGTTACAACTGTCACACACACTTAAAACTGACACACACACACACACGTGATTGGTTTATGTTTCAGGCTTCCTCGGATGAGAAACACAGTCACAAAAGGCATACATATGGTCTGGAGGTCAAAGGTGGCAGTCCGGGTTAACCTGGCTTGGAGATCCCATGTGCCAGTGTGGTAAATAAAATAAATAAAAACCTAATTTGAAAAATAACAAAACAGATGATCAACAAGGACCTACTGTATAGCACAGGGAACTCTGCTCAATATTCTGTAGTAACTAAATGGGAAAAGAAGAGATACTCATCTATATCTAAGTGAATCACTTTGCACCTGAAACTAATACGATGTTGTTTATCAACTATATTCCAATATAAAATTTTAAAAAATTTCCAAATAAAATAAAATAGCTTTATTTATGCTCCCAGAGATGTGAAACTGGCATTTGCTCCCCCATGTACATTGCTCATAATAGCAAGATACGAAAAAAATTCAAGTGTCCGTGGTGTAGACACACAACAGAAGAGTATTCAGCCATGGCTCTTTGCAACCCCGTGGACTGCAGCCCGCCAGGCTCCTCTGTCCCTGGGATTCTCCAGGCAAGATTACTGGAGTGGGTTGCTATTCCCTTCTCCAGGGGATCTTCCTGACCCAGGGCACACCTCTTGTGAAAAATCTCAATCTCTTGACTACAGATTTTGCACAACAGGTGGGCCTGAGATACATTTCTTTATGTCAAAGTATCTTTGGAGCCATTAATTCCCCGCCATGTAAAACTACTGACATCAGATGGCCGTGCGTGTCTTCCAAGTGCAGAGAAGACAGATGAAAATACCCAGAAGGAAACATCTCCAGCAGATTTTTTTGTGCATCTGGACATCCATCCATGACTCCAAAATGCATATTCGAATACAAGAGACAGTGACAAACACTGGTGTCTTCATGGGGTGCTCTTGCAGGCAATAGGTGTATTGTCGAGGAAGTTTTTTCCAAGCGCTCAGACTGGCAAAGATCTCGTAGCCCTATTTCGTTGTTGTTCAGTCATGACGTCATGACCAATTCTCTGAGGCCCCATGGACTGCAGGACGCCAGGCCTCCCTGTCCATCACCATCTCCCAGAGTTTGCTCAAATTCATGTCCGTCGAGTCGGTGATACCATCCAACCATCTCATCCTCTGTCGTCCCCTTCTCCTCCCACCTTCAATCTTTCCCAGCATCAGGGTCTTTTCCAATGAGTTGGCTGTTCGCATAAGGTGGAGCTTCAACTTCAGCCTTCTTTGGTCAAGGAAAAAAAAGAAAAAAACTAAAACGCGGTGGGCTGGCGACTTTGAGGGGGCGGGCGGGTAGGAGAGTTGAGAAGCAGGCATGGAGAAATCCACCGCAGAGTGTTGTGGATTTTATGTCCTGACCACAGCAGGTATACATGGAAATACTTGGGTGGGTTTGTGTGAATTAAAACATTTATAGAGCCCCCGGCTCCCGTTACCTCTTAGCCGTCTTATTAAAGTCCTGTTAGTGTCGACACGGGGCTTGTAAACCTGGTGGGCCCCGGCACCAATTAAAATAATAAAAAACAAGCAGCTGCCACGGAGTGGAGGGTGTTGGGACGAGGTTGATGGAGGAACAGGGAGGGGAGGGGAGCCCCCCAGAGCCCTCTCAACCAAGAGGCAGGGCGTTGGCTGGAACAGAGAGCGAGCCCCTGGGCTCCGGTCTTGACCGAGGTGGTGCGTTTTCAGGGACTGGGACGGAGCTTAAGGTGTGTGTGAGCCTTTGGGGAGAAATGAGGGAAAGGAAAGGAAAGGTTAGTCACTCAGCCGTGACCGACTCTTTGACTCCGTGAACTATTATAGGCCTCGGGGCTCCTGTGTCCATGGGATTCTCCCGGCAAGAACACAGGAGTGGGTTGCCATTTCCTCCTCCAGGGGATCTTGCCGACCCAGGGATCAAACCCATGTCTCCCGCACTGCAGGCTGATTCCTTACTGTCTGAGCCACAAGGGCAGCCCTAAATTGTGAAGTGAGAGGACAGCCCTAAATTGTTGCAAAAGCAAGAAATAAAGCTATGGGCCAGCTAGCTAGACGGGCTGTGTGTGATGATAGAAATAAGACTATGGGGCGGCTAGCTGGACGGGCTGTGTGTGATGATAGAAATAAGACTATGGGCCGGCTAGCTGGACGGGTTCTGGGTGATGTGATGGGTCTGTGCCCACCCTCCGTCTCCAAGGATGCAAGGAGAGGGGGTGGGGTGTCCACGCCCTCTGGGCAGACCCAGGATGGAGGGGACAGGGACGTGCCCACGTCGCTGATGGGCCAGGGCTGGCCCACGTCCCTTCCTCTGCCACCCACCTGCCTCTCAGCCTTCACTCCTTTATATCACGACCTCCTGCTCCAACACCGCTTAGGCAGCTCCTTCACCACCCACGCCTCCCACTGCACCATCCCCACGCCCTTCCCCAGCAACCCCGGTTTCCAAGATCCAGTCTCTCCCCCGCAGGTTTTCCCACCTTGAACCCAGCTTCTGAGATTCAGTCTCTTCTCGCCATCTTTCCTACCTCGTGTTCGTCTCTGCCCATCGGTCGTGGAGACGCCGAGAGGCACCGAGTTTCCAAGCAGAGAGTGTGTCAGGGACGTGGCCAGTAGAAACAGCGGATCACTGGTAGTAGACGGATGGGCTGCTGGTGGTCTGAGAGGCCCCATGTGTGGGAGAGGCTCACAGCTTATTCCGCTCATCAATCAAGGACCCGGACCTGGGCTCTTGCAGGTGCTACGATTCTTAAAGAGATGGGGTTATCAGACCACTTGAGCTGCCTCTTGACAAATCTGTATGCAGGTCAGGAAGCAACAGTTAGAACTGGACATGGAACAACAGACTGGTTCCAAAAGGAAAAGGAGTACCTCAGGGCTGTATATTGTCACCCTGCTGATTTAACTTATATGCAGAGTACATCATGACAAATGCTGGGCTGGAGGAAGCACAGATTGCCAGGAGAAATATCAATAACCTCAGATATGCAGATGACACCACCCTTATGCCAGAAAGTGAAGAACTAAAGAGCCTCTTATGAAAGTGAAAGAGGAGAGTGAAAAAGTTAGCTTAAAGCTCAACATTTAGAAAACTAAGATCATGACATCCAGTCCCATCACTTCATGGGAAATAGATGAGGAAACAGTGGCTGACTTTATTTCAGGGGGGTCCAAGATCACTGCAGATGGTGACTGCAGCCATGAAATTAAAAGACACTTGCTCCTTGGAAGAAAAGCTATGAGCAACCTAGACCGCACATTAAAAAGTAGAGACATTACTTTTTGCCAACAAAGGTCTGTCTAGTCAAGGCTATGGTTTTTCCAGTGGTCATGTGTGGATGTGAGAGTTGGATTATAAAGAAAGCTGAGTGCCAAAGAACTGATGCTTTTGAACTGTGATGTTGGAGAAGACTCTTGAGACTCCCTTGGACTGCAAGGAGATCCAATCTGTCCATCCTAAAGGAAATCAGTCCTGAATATTCATTGGAAGGACTGATGCTGAAGCTGAAACTCCAATCCTTTGGCCACCTCATGCAAAGAGACAACTCATTTGAAAAGACCCCGATGCTGGGAAAGATTAAAGGCAGGAGGAGAAGAGGACAACAGAGGGTGAGCTGGTTGGATGGCATCACCGACTTGATGGACATGAGTTTGAGTAAACTCCAGGAGTTAGTGATGGACAGGGAGGCCTGGTGTGCTGCAGTCCATGGGGTCGCAAAGAGTCGGACACAACTGAGCAACAGAACTGAAATGAACTGAACTGAACAGGCACCTGAGCTACCACCTGGGGGGAAAGGCTGGGAGGGGCTGGGGCTGGAGGCAAATGTGGGAAGCTCTGCTCATTGGAACCGACAAGGCAGCCAGGCGAAACGCCGGGGAACTTCCAAGAAGAGCTTGTTTGTAGTAGACCGGGCAGTCCCAGCCTGCCGTTGGGTCAAGGCAACATCTTAAAATGATTTTTTTTCCCCACTGCCCGCCCTGCTCTTTTCCGACAGCCTCTCCCATTTCCCAACTCATGAAGGTTCTCTGCCGAAAAGTGAATCCATCTGGTTCCCATTTGATAGCCGCTCACTGGCAGGTCGTCCTGGTGGTTTTTGCTTTTTTTTCTTTTCTTCTAGGTTGACAGGCATTTTAGGAGATGAGCTGGAGCTAGGAGGGTTCTGACAACGGCGAAAGGCATTTTCGAGGCTAAAAGTCGAAAGAGTCCAGATGTCTGGTGTTGTACGCACACAGCTCACCCATCCTCCAGTCTGGGTGCAGGAGAAGGGGGTACTTCCGGAACCTTCCTTCAGGGAGCATGCTCCAATGAGCCCGCACCCCAAGCCTGAGAGAGCTTGGCCAGGGGTTGACAGATGGTTATGTATTTTAAATGTGGCAGTGTGTCCATGTCCATCCCAGACTCCCTGACAGTCTCTTCCCCCAAACTTCCCCCTGGGGACCATAAGGTTATTACAGAGGATTGAGCAGAGTTCCCTGTGCTGGACAGCAGGTCCTTGCTGGTTCGCCATGTTAAATACAGCAGTGTGTCCATGTCCATCCCAAACTCCCTGACTCTCCCTTCTCCCATCCTTCCCCCTGGGGACCATAAGGTTATTACAGAGGATTGAGCAGAGTTCCCTGTGCTGGACTGCAGGTCCTTGCTGGCTCTCCATGTGAAATACAGCAGTGTGTCCATGTCCATCCCAGACTCCCTGACTCTCCCTTCCCCCACCCTTCCCCCCTGGGAGCCATAAGTCCTGGTCTAAGTCTGAGAGTCTGGGAAACTGGATATTTTGGATCCGTTGGGTGACTACTGCTATTCTAGGCATAGAAATCAAATTCTAATCACCGGACTCAGTTGCGGTGAATCCATTTACTCACTCGGTATGTTGTACTCCATTTTGAGGATTCTCTGCTGAAAGGATACCTTATCTTCTATTTTTTCCCTAAATGGAAGCTTCCGTCTGCTCACATGCAAATATATAAATATTCAATTAGGGGCTGTAGATAAACAAGATCTGAGCCGTAGTATAAAGTGGTTTTTAAAAGTCTATAGTTGATTAAAGACTGTATTTACTGGAATTTTATAAATCCCCCCAGTGTGTTATAAATTAATAATTCGCTATATTTATTTGTGTGCCATCTATGTAATCCAGTCAATTATTAATGAATACATTTATTGCATATAAATAGTAAAAATTTCCGTCTCATAACACGACTGATGCCTCATGTTAATATAGTGAGAATAGCACATAAATAATGAAAGAAATGTAGGATAAATAATCGTATCAGAGCTGCCAAGCATTTGTTTTCAATTTTTTTAATTGAAAAAAAATTTTTACGGAAACGTGCTTGACGTACATTCCGAGCGTTCGTTTTTATCCAGACGCTGCAAAATGATGTCTGAAAAGGCGCGGAAAAGACAGGCGGTTGAGCTCAGAAGGATATTCATGTAAACACTTGCACTGCAGACAGGTTGAAGCCTTGTACAAAGAAACTTCCAGGGTAGATTCACACTCATGTTTCTGCCCTTCAGTACAAGCATTTACTGGGTACCTACCATTAGCCAGACCCTGTACGAGGGGCTGACATAGCCTCTGCTTAAGGCTCATGGCCCCCTGGCAAGTGGACGCCGTTACCCTCAAAACCAGAGCTGTACTTAATGACCCAATAGTTGTACGGATGTGAGAGGTGGACCATAAAGAAGGCTGAGCGCCCAAGCATTGATGCTTTTGAACTGTGGTGTTGGAGAAGACTCCTGAGAGTCCCTTGGACTGCAAGGAGATCCAACCTGTCCATCCTAAAGGAAATCAGTCCTGAATATTCCGTGGAAGGACTGCTGCTGAAGCTGAAGCTCCAATACTCTGGCCACCTGATGTAAAGAACTGACTCATTTGAACAGACCCTGATGCTGGGAAAGATTGTGGGTGGGAGGAGAAGGGGATGACAGAAGATGAGATGGCTGGATGGCATCACCAACTTGATGGACGTGAGTTTGAGCAAGCTCTGGGAGATGGTGATGGACAGGGAAGCCTGGCTTGCTGCAGTCTGTGGGGTCACAAAGAGTCCGACACAACTGAGCAACTGAACACCACCACCCTATGACCCAGAAATCCCACTTGTAGGTAAGTTCCTAGAAGGATTGGAAGCACGGTCTCTGAGAGATATTTACACACGTGTGTTCAAAACGCCATGATTCACAGCAGGCAGCGGCAGACGAAACCTGGTAGTCCGAGGCTGGGTGACGGACAAAGAGAGTACGCTCTATGGCCCCTGGGACAGCGGCTTCCTGGTGAGGTCTTTGTGGACGCCGCACGCCCTCTTCGTGGAGAAGACGCCCGTCCCCGAAGCTCTGTTGGCACGTTCATATCTTCATCTGTGCTTGTTTTCCGCTCGATTACCCCCCAAAAGCTTGTGGTCCCCAGGGATGTGATGTCATTGATCCCTGCATCCCACACAGCCGGAAAATGGTCGGGTTTGTGGTTTTTGCAGAAAAAGGGAGCAATTTCAGAAGCGAGAACTCTGTGCCTGGCGTTCCCAGGAGAAGGAATGAGCCCCGTGTCTGGTCCTGTGTTGGTGGTCCGGTTACCTAAGTCTCCAGGCTGCATCCCGAAGGACCTCTCTCTCTCTCTCCACCACCCCCTTGGGCACTGCCCGTCTCCCAAGTCCTGTGCATCCTTAAAAACTCTGCAAGCATGCTGGGTCTTTTCCGGACATCTCTGCTGACTGCCCAGGCAGAGGATGGCGGTGAGGTCAGCCGCTTGGAAGGGGTGGCCGTCGGCCTCATGTTAAGAAGAGTTCTGAGGTTCAGTTTGGCTTCAAGAGAAGGAAGCTGTGCTGTCGCTCAAGAAGGAGCCCGTGTGGTGTGTCCCAGGGAGGGAGAGACAGGAAAGAAGTCGGAGAGAAGGGACTTCCTGTTTTCTTTCTGGAAAAAAAGCCGCGACGGCTGCGATATTTGGAGCTGGGAGGGGCTCGAATTTTCAGTCTAGAGTCTCTAATCCAGCATCTTTCTTTCCTTCCTTCCTTCCATCCTTCTTCCTTCCTTTCTTTCTTTGTCCCTTCCTTCTTTCGAGCTCTCTCTCCCATCCATCTCCCGGTCTGTTATCTCTCTCTATTCTATAATGTATCAATATGTTGTATAGACTGTCCATCTATGTATCTACCTATCAATGTAAGCAGCTATCAGGGCTGCCCCGGTGCCTTCAGACGGTAAATGATCTGCCTGCAGTGCGGGAGAGGCAGGTTCGATCCCTGGGTTGGGAAGATGCCCTGGAGGAGGGCATGGCAACCCACTCCCGTATTCTTGCCTGGAGAATCCCACAGACAGAGGAGCCTGCGGTCCATGGGGTCGCAAAGAGTTGGACATGACTAACTAACACTTTCATGCACCTATCAATTCATCTGTCTATTCGTTGACCGTGTCTATCTATCCGTTCTATCATTTATCTGTCACCTTTTATATGTATCAGCTATCTCTTATATCGAGCTGTGTACTCATCCATCCATCCACCTCTCTTTCTGTCCATCCGTCTGTCTGTCCATACTCACCCATTATCTGTCTGTCTATCGATGTATTTATCTGTCCACCCACTGCATGCAGCTAGCTACCGATCCTGTCCCTTGTCCATCCATATACCTATTTATCTACCATCTCTCACCTCTCTCCCCTCCTCGTTTCCCTTCCTCCTTTTTCTTCCTCTTGTCCTTCCTTCTTGCCTCCCGCATCCACCCCCTCCGTTATTCACTCCTCCCCTCCCCCTCCGCTTCTTCCATTTCCCTCCCTGTAAACTGATTCTGTGAACGGATTTGTCTTCGGCACTCTGGGCAGAAAGAAATACAGCGGCACGCAGAGTTTACAGACGTCTTTGGTGTCGACTGAAAATTGGAAAGGCATGGATGAAGAAGAGATTAACAGTGGTCCCATCAACAGAGACCCACTAGAGGTAAGCCCTATCTATCAAAGCTTAGAACACCTAAGAATACATACAAACGTCCAGAATGATGCTTTGTAGGCACATAGAACCAAACGTCAAAAAAAGGGAAAACAATCCCAAGCAACACACACAGAAAATAAGCTTGAACATATCATCGTTTAAGCTTATCAGATGAGCGAAGGGAAAACCCAAACACGTGAACGCTAATTCAATGTTTACTTGGGATTTTCATCACGAGAACCTTATCTGTGATGGGATGTGGTAAAGAAAACACCAGAAGGAAAAAACATCTTTCAGATTTTGAACTGAGAACAAATTTTGCAGTGTTTATCCTTCAAGCTTTTCCCTTTGTCTTTGAAAAATGGGTTGCGGTTTTCAAATAGGGCAACTATCTCAGAGCTGTAAGGCCAGCGGTGTAACCCAAACCCCTTGCATATTCACGTTTTCAAGTGTTTGTGTGCGGGCGTGCTAATTCACTTCAGTCGTGTTCGACTTTTTGCGACTCTATGGACTGTAGCCCACCAGGCTCCTCTGTCCACGGAATTCTCCAGGCAAGAATACTGGAGTAGGTTGCCATTCCCTTCTCCAGGGATTGAACCCGGGTCTCCTGCATTGGCGGTCAGATTCTTTACTGTGTAATGAAGTTGACCTCAATTTCTTCATTTTACACCACTTTGCGACTTTTCCAAGGGCTTCCGTCAAAGAATCTGCCTGCAATGCAGGAGACCCTGGTTGAATTCCCGGGTCAGGAAGATCCCCTGGAGAAGGGAAACGCTACCCACTCCAGTATTCTGGCCTGGAGAATTCCATGGACGGTACAGTCCATTTGGTCGCAAAGATTCAGACATGACTGAGCAACTTTCACTTTCACTTTTCCAACGTAGTCCAAGCTTTGAAACAGAGACTTTTAAAACACATCTTTGTCTTGTTCATTTATCCAATGCATTCTTCTTGTGAACACTGACATCACCCCCAAATAACCACACAGAAGCACTGAGAGGTGTGTGTACCGTGGGGACGTGGGGACTTGTTCTTCATTGTCATTACATCGCCAAGTCGTGTCCGACTCTTTGCGACCCCCGTGGACTGTAGCCCTCCAGGTTCCTCTGTCCATGGGATTCTCCAGGCAAGAACACTGGAGTGAGTTGCCATGCCCTCCTCCGGGGCACCTTTCCGATCCAGGGACTGAACCCCCGTCTCTTCTGTCTCCTGCTTTGGCCGGTGGGTTCTTTGCGACTAGCACCACGTGGGAGGCCCTTTCAAGGGCTTGAGGCCAGTCGTGTTTGGCATCCTGTGTGTAAAGAGAGAGAGTGAAAGTGAAGTCGCTCAGTCGTGTCCGACTCCTTGCGACTCCACCAGGTTCCTCCATCCATGGGATTTTCTAGGCAAGAGTACTAGAGAGGGCTGCCAGTTAGTAACTCTAGACTGTGGTGTACCTTGAACGAATCTTGTTCTTTCTCAGCACCCTGAAGGCTAAGGAGAAGGAGTTCGCACTCTCATAGAGAAAACTGCGCTCTTTAGGATGACCTTCTAACGACAAGAGGGTCTAAACATTATCCAAGGAACTGTGAAATCCACTGGACCCGGGATTCCAGTCATCGAGCCTAGAGGCACAGCGACTCTCTTCGGCCCAGACCTTACTGTCCACAGCAAGACTGAGTGTCTGTTGTATCTGCCCCTCTGTATACACCGCCTCTGTCACCCACCGAATCTGTGCAAGCTCCATGGCTACCTTCCAGCCACCTGTCCATCCATCCACCCCTCTGCACATCCATCATCTCCATGGCTATCAATGCAACCAGCTGTCCGTCCGTCATATCTGTTGATGCCTCTTTCTCTCTGTCATTGCATTTTATCTACCATCCAACTATTTATCCACCCATTCATCCCTGTATGCATCTATATCTCTACATGTCAATGCAACTAGCTACCCATCCATCATTTCTGTCTATGTATCTCTGTGTCTGTCATCTGCCTATCTGCGTGCATTATACCTACCATCTAGCCAACTACCCAGGCATTCTTCTAGTTATTCGCTTATCATCTGTGTAACCATCAATATAACTAGTCATCTGTTCATTATCTATGTACCTACCCAGCTCACGTATGTCTATCCATCCGTTCATCTATCTTTTGACCCACCATCTATATAACCGTATGCCAGTGTAACTAGCTGTCTATCCATTGTATCTAACCACGTCTGATCTACCTAGTTGTACAGGCCTTATATCTACCATCCAGCCATCTGTCCATCCATTCATTGATTTTTCCACTTATCCGTGTAGCTCTCAATGTAACTAAGTGTCCATCCATCGTATCTGTCTGCCCATCTCCCTCACGTACCTATCCATGCGTCCATTCATTCTTGCTTCTTCCCTCGTCCATCCGTCCCTTCCTGCCTTCATTCTGTCTATCCGTACATCCTGTCGATCTGTTTTCTCTCCGTCTCACGGTGGTTCTCAGGTGCAAATGACTTTGCCTTCCTGAGAACAGCCGTCAATTCGTGGAGGCATTTCCGGTCGTCACAACTCGCAGGAGCGGCTCCACTGACACGTAACGGGTGGAGACCAGGGCTGCCGCTCAGGGCTCAGGACGCCCCGCATCAGAGGGCCGTCCAGCCCCGGATGCCAGCGGAGCTGAGGCTGAGAAACCCTGCCCAGGCGTGACTGTCCCATTACCTCTCTGTCTACTTATGCTATCTGTCAGGCTTCTTACTCTATGGATCCACTTACTGTATCTATCTACTTATCCTATCTATCCATCCATTCATCATCTATCCATCCATTCATTGTCTATCTGTCCACCCATTCATCCATCTGCCTCCTTATTCTGTTTATCCATCTACTTATTCTGTCTATCCATCCATACATCCATCCGTCCTTCCATTCATCCCTCTGTCTATCTACTTATTCTGTCCACTCATTCATCCATCTAACTACTTATTCTATCTGTCCATCCATTTATCATCTATCTGTCCATCCATTCACCCCTCTACCTATTTATTCTATCTATCTACTTATTCTATCCATCCACTCATCCATCTATCTACCTATCTTATTTATCTACTTATTCTATCCATCCATTCACCCATCTATCTAGTTATTCTATTTATCCATCTATTTACTTATCCTATCTTTCTATCTAACTATCCATTCATCCATCAGTCGATCTATCCATCACCTCATCCATCCATCCCTTTATCTGCCTCTGGCTGTGGTTCACAACCTGGGAGGATGTTTGCCCCCAGGGGACACCTGGCAAAAGTCTGGGCACGTTTTGGTCCTGAACGCGATGGAGGGAGGGGGTGCGTCTGGCCTGTGGGGTGAGGTGAGCAGAGATACCCCTTCCACATTCCATGTCAGAGACTCACCGCACCCCCGGTGTCAGCGAGACGATGCTGAGCACCCCTGACCCAGACAAACGCCGTGTCCCCTGGCTGTCCATTGGGCAGCTCCCCAAGAATCTTCTTTCCTACCCCTTTTCCTTTAATTTTTTGACCGCCACGCTTCCCCTGAAATACAGAATTCAGGCCCACAGCCACCAAAGTGCACTCGGAACGAGAGCCCGTTGCCCGACCTTTAAGGAAAACGTGAAGCCAGACACAACGCTTGTCGACCGTCTGCTGGGGGACAGGCATCGAGTGGGACGCTCAGGGGTTTTCTGGGCCTTCGCTGTGGCTTCTCCCTGGGGCCCGGGTCATTGTAGGAAGACAAAGCAAAGGATGGGCCCCTGCGGAGACCAGCTGTGCCAGCGTCCAGCCTTTCTGAGAGGCCTTTCGTATTCAAATGTACCCCTCACCCCATCCCCGGTGTTGGGGGGTGGGCTGTAACCTCGCCAAACTCTTTCCTCTTCAGATGTGGAATTTGGAAACCTATACCCCACCTCCACCCCCCAACCACCCAGCCTGGAAAATCTCAGCTCAGACTCAGAACAAGGCAAGTGCCAGTCCAGGCCAGTCTGTTTTCCAAGCAGAAACTCCAAGAATGTCTTCCAAGGAGCCCCTATTACCCAGCAGGACGTCTCACCCCACAGCCAACAGCCTTTCCACCTTTTGCTGTGTTGAGCGAGACCCTCTGACCTTCTTACCATTCATGCGGTTCTCAAGGCAAGAATGCTGCAGCCCTATGCCATTCCTTTCTCCAACAATTTGGCCACCTGACGACTGCTGCAAAGAGCTGACTTGTTGGAAAAGACCCTGGCCCTGGGAAAGACTGAAGGCAGGAGGAGAAGGGGACGACAGAGGGTGAGATGGTTGGATGGCATCACCGACTCGACGGACCTGAGTTTGAGCAAGCTCCAGGAGTTGGTGATGGACAGGGAGGCCTGGCGCGCTGCAGTCCACGGGGTCGCAGAGTCGGACATTGACTCAGCAACTGAACTGAACTGAACTGGGGCTTCTGATGGAGTTCTGGCCACATAGCAGTGGTGGGGTTCAGGACATGAGACCCCAAATGTGGCACCTTGCCAGGTGGAATATTTTAGGCTGAAAGGGTTCGAGAAAACAGAAGAGAGAAGGTCAGTCTGACCATGTCAATGTGACATATCAGGAAAGCTGGCTTGCAGAGGTTAGAAGCAGGGCCTGGGGGTGGGGAGGGGGGGAAACATGAGGGAGAGAACACAAATCACATATTGGGAAGAGGTCTCTGTTGCTCAGTTGCTCAGTCGTGTCTGACTCTTTACAACCCCATGGACCGAAGCACGCCAGGCCTCCCTGTCCATCAGCAACTCCCAGAGTTTACGCAAACTCATGTCCATTGAGCTGGTGATGCCATCAAACCATCTCATCCTCTGTCGTCCCCTTCTCCTCCTGCCCTCAATCTTTCCCAGCATCAGGGTCTTTTCCAGTGAGTCAGTTCTTCATATCAGGTGGCCAAAGTTTTGGAGCTTCAGCATCGCGACAGTCCTTCCAATGAATATTCCAGGACTGATTTCCTTTAGGATGGACTGGATGGATCTTCTTACAGTCCAAGGGGCTCTCAAGAGTCTTCTTCAGCACCAGAGTTCGAAAGCATCAATTCCTCGGCACTCAGCCTTCTTTGTGGTCCAACTCTCACATCCATATGACAGGCATTCCGTTCAGTTCAGTCACTCAGTCGTGTCCGACTCTTTGTGACCCCATGAATCGCAGCACCCCAGGCCTCCCTGTCCATCACCAACTCCCGGAGTTCACTCAAACTCAAGTCCATCGACTCAGTGATACCATCCAGCCATCTTATCCTCGGTCGTCCCCTTCTCCTCCTGCCCCCAATCCCTCCCAGCATCAGAGTCTTTTCCAATGAGTCAACTCTTCGCATGAGGTGGCCAAAGTACTGGAGTTTCAGCTTTAGCATCATTCCTTCCAAAGAACACCCAGGACTGATCTCCTTTAGAATGGACTGGTTGGATCTCCTTGCAGTCCAAGGGACCCTCAAGAGTCTTCTCCAACACCACAGTTCAAAAGTATCAATTCTTTGGCGCTCAGCCTTCTTCACCGTCCAACTCTCACATCCATACATGACCACAGGAAAAACCATAGCCTTGACTAGACGGACCTTTGTTGGCAAAATAATGTCCCTGCTTTTCAATATGCTGTCTAGGTTGGTCATAACTTAGGAAGAGACAGGCAAAGCTGTGACGTTATGGGAGTACAAACAGGGTGGTATCAGACAAAGGGTTTGTAAAATGGTGACATGAAATGGACTTCTCTATAGTTGAAACGCAGCAAGGATTCACGCTAATGACACTGAAAATGTAATAAAGATGGATTATCACCAACCAGTCACTGGCAAAAAATAATGATAATTCATTTAGATTATCACCAACCAATAACTGGCAAAAATAATAATAATAATTCGTTTAGGTTATCACCAACCAGTAACTGGCCAAAAAAATAATTCATTTAGATTATCACCAACCAGTAACTGGCAAAAAAAAAATAATAATTTGTTTAGGAAAAGTGTACACGTGATGAAAACACAGTACATAGATCATGTAAAGAGCATGTTACTATTACAACAAAATAAACTTCACGAGAAACATAAGTGGGCTGTTGAAGACAAAAGAGGCAAAGCTTCACTGAGAGGCACATAAAAGAAGAATTAAATGGAGACACGTTATTGCCTTTCTGGATGTAGAGGTTTACGATTGTAAATATGTCACCATTTCCCAGATTAAAATATGGACTTCATCCCCTAGGAATTTTTTTTTTCAAGATTTGAAAAGAGTAGAGTGATTCAAAAAATGTGGTCATAAGCATAACTTTGGTTAAAAAAAAGAAAAGAAAAGAAAAAAAAAGAAAAACTCCAAGCCATTTCTGAAGAAGAGTGAAGAGAAGGAACATGCATTAGCAGACAATAAAATCTTTTATAAAGACCTAATAAATGAAAGCAGGAGTGTCCTGGCATAGACACAGACAGATCAATGACAGTTGAGAAATATATCGAGGGTTTATGACGTGATGAAGGTGGTTTCTTTAATTCATTCCATAAAAAATATCCAAGACTTCTGTGCATCACAAAATATATGCAAAATTAAAGGGTACATGGGGGGAACATTTGGAAAATCCATTATGGACCAGAAAACATCATTAATTCATAAACGGCTGTTTTGAATCAAAAGTAATGTTCCCCAATCTGAGAGCCAAAGGACGTGAGACAGTTGGCCAGTAATCAAAAGAAAATGTTCAAGTCCAGTAAACATTAGACTCTTCAGAGTCCCTTGGACAGCAAGATCAAACCAGTCCATTTTAGGGGAAATCAACCGTAAATACGCACTGGAAGGACTGATGCTGAAGCGGAAACTCCAATACTCGGCCACCTGATGCGAAGAACCGATGCCTTGGAAAAGACTCCGATGCTGGGAAAGATTGAAGGCGGGAGGAGAAGGGGACGACACAGGATGAGATGGCTGGATGGCATCACCGACTGGATGGACATGAGTTTGAGCAAGCTCTGGGAGTTGGGGATGGACAGGGAGGCCTGGCGTGCTGCAGTCCACGGGGTCAGACACGGCTGAGCGATGGAGCGATGACAGAAAGTGTTAGAGGGAAGTGGGTGACACGTTAGGGTTAGGGTTAGACCGCTGCCCTTCCTCACCTGGACTGGCTGGCCCCCAGGTTGCATGGTTAAAAACGGCAGGGGTAGATCAAGACACTGTCAGATCCAGGATGCATCCACGGAAACATCTGTTCTGTAGGGGTTTTTTTCTTTTTTTTCCCCTCCCTTCTGCAGCCCATGTCTTACCAGAGGAGAGGAAATGCAATTAAAATGAGAAGGACTCAGGGACATATTTCTGAAGGCGGTTTTAGAATTTCGGTGGTGACCTCGGATTGGACCATAAATATAGAATTCATATGTGCCTGGCTTCCTGCCCGTAATTACCTATCAAAAGGTTCAGGCGTTTAAAAGAAGTTCTTTATGAAGGAGAAATGGCCTCATCGTAAGGGTCTGGCTGGCGGCTCCCTCACCGAGCCCCTCGGAGGCCCGCCTCACCCCGACACGCACAGGAGAAAGCCAGGTTTTCATGTTTCGAAGCCGATCGAGGGCATGTGGAGCCCAGGCACGCTGAGCGTTGTAATCGTGTCACAAGACGTTAGTTTATTTTATTAATGTTCCTCGCCGAATGTTTCCTTTCCGCTGGTGCGTGCTAAGTCCCTTCAGTCGTGTCCGACTCTCTGCGACCCCACAGGACTGCAGCCCGCCAGGCTCCCCTGTCCATGGGGATGCTCCAGGCAAGGATACTGGAGTGGGCTGCCATTTCCTCCTCCAGGGGACCTTCCCGACCCAGGGACTGAACCTGTATGTCCTGCATGGACGGGCAAATGCTTTCCACGGCCTCACCTGAAGAAGTGTTGTCGCTCAGTCCTGTCCGACTCTTTGCGACCCCACGGACTGCAGCCCGCCAGGCTCCTCTGTCCACGGGATGCTCCAGGCAGGAATACTGGAGTGGGCTGCCATGCCCTCCTCCAGGGATCTTCCCCACCCGGGGATCGAACCCGCGTCTCCAACGTCTCCTGCATTGCAGGCGGGTTCCTTACCAGTAGCGCCACCTGGGAAACCCTTCTGCTCGTAAACCGTGTGTGATCAGCGCAAACAGGTCTCTCCCTGCAAAGCGCCGGAACGTGGCTTTTTGTGAGCGGAGGAACCGGGTTGCGTGTCTGCAGCTCCGCACGTCATTGACAAGCACGTCATCCCACCTCGGATGTGAAAGTTCTACGGGGTGTAGACAGTCCCGGGATTTTTTTTTTTTTTCCTCCTGTTCTAAATTCTTCCAGGAAGCCTTTAATCACGGAGGGCCCTTTCCAAGAATGTCTGTATCTATTCTAGTCACCCGGGGAGTGGGGGTTGGGGGGGGAAGCTTATTGTTTTTGCATTGTATCTACCATTTCCTCTGTGTGGACGTGCGTATGTTCTCAAATTTCTGCTCGTGTTTCCGGAGACTCTGTGTTGTCTTGTCTACTAACGAGTACCACGGGCCCCGCTCGCATAATGGCAGATCCAGTCTCGTGCGTCGCGGTGGAGAGCCCGCCTGGGGGCCGGGGGCTTGAAAAAACGAACGGGGTGCCGAAATCAGCCGTCACTAACGCTTTTCAAAGGCTCGCCGATCGTCTGGCAAATCAATATAATTCTAATGGATGTTTCTGTCTGCTCTACAAATAAGGCTGGGCCATGTGTTACAAATTTTTCCCCCCTCTCTTTTCCTCTGCGTGTAATTTTTAAACTTTTTCTTTAACCCCTCTCGCCCCCGCCCCCACTCCCCCCTTTCCTTGGCTTAGTTGCTGAGACGGAGCTAAATCAAACTAATTCTGGAGAAGTACAAATTCCGGGTTAATCGGAATCTGTGCTTGTTAAGATAAAGACCGTGTGACATCTGGTCTTTATTTGCAGGGAGCAATTTGCAGAGAGAGGGGGCTGGCGGCTGTGGTCCGGCGGAGAACGTGCGATGTGAATGCCGTCCGGTGTCGCCTGTGGCCCACGGATCCGAAGGAAGGAGGCCTGAGAATCTCAGTTGCAGGATTGACTGTCTTTGACCGGGACGCGGAGGAGCCATCTCCAAGGCTCGGGGGCGGGGCTGATAACCCCGGCTCTCACCTCCTCGACCTGAGCTTGAAACCTTGCCGAAGGAGCAGCCGTCTCTAAACACACCTCGCTTCTCAGCAGTTGAGAAGGACTTCTGCTCTCTCGGATCTTGACAGCCCAGCCTGATCCAACATGTGACACCGGGTCTCGGGGACGTCCCTGCTGCTCCGCTGGTTAAGAATCCACCTACCGGTGCAGGGGACGCGGGTTCGATCCCTGGTCCAGGAAGATCCCACACGCTGCAGAAAGGCCAAGCCTGTCTCTGAAACAAGAGACACCACCGCAGTGAGAAGGCTGGGCACCCACAATTGAGAGCAGACCCCCCTCAAGGTAACCAGAGAAAGGCAAATGCAGCAATGAAGACCCAGCACAGACAAAAATAAACAGTTTTCTTTAATTTAAAAAATTATTTTAAAAAAAAACTAAGTCTTAAGAAGACAGGCAAATCGGAGAGCAAAAGATATTTTTCAGAATTAAAAGTCATAACCTGATGCCTCCTCCCGCCCCCTCCAAAAAAAAAAAAAGGTAGAAAAATCCCTTAAGCATCATTTAATATATAGTTAAAAACACTACTGGGCTTCCCTAGTGGCTTAGATGGTAAAGAATCCGCCTGCAATGTGGGAGACCCCGGTTCAATCCCTGATTCAGGGAGACCCCCTGGAGGAAGGGCATGGCAACCCACTCCAGTGTTCTTGCCTGGAGACTCCCACCGATAGAGGAGCCTGGCGGGCTACAGTCCACGGGCTCACAAGAGTCAGCCGCGACTGAGTGATAGACTCTGTTTTCCCAAACCACGTTTTTCAAGCTTCTCCCCGGGTTGAATGAACATGCCATCATCTCAGGAAACTCTATCACCCCTAAGAGATACTTCTCCAATGGATGCCAAGGACGAGCTCCTAAAGTTTAATTTTGGGATTTCCAGTTACGTGTAGCGTGTGTCGTTATCTCCGGGGCCCAGTTAACACAATGGTGGTGGTTTAGTCTCCGAGTCACGTCCGACTCTCCACGACCCCACGGACTGTGTGGCCCGCCGGGCTCCTCTGTCCGTGGGATTCTCCAGGCTAGAATATTGGAGTGGGTTGCCATTTCGTCCTCCAGGGAATCTTCAGGACCCAGGGATGGAACCGGGCTCTCCTGCACTGGTAGGTGGCTTCTTTACCGTTTGAGCCACCAGGGAAGCCCCTGCTGGCCGGGTCCACTTGAGGAAATGTGGTGGATTTTGAGACCTAGGCTTCATGAGCCTCCGTCTTTTCCACGGCCGAGTCGATGCATGGAGGACACGTCTAAAAACGCCTCGGCTGTAATGACCCACGGAGGTCAATAACCGGGAGGGTCTCTTAAGTGACTCACTTAACCAGGTGCAAATTGAAATCTTCAGAGTCTTGGTTGGTTCATTAGCAAAATAGGCAACGTTACCCTTGTCGTCCCGGAGACAGCGTGATAGATGACCTAACTAGCAATTAATAGGCTCATAAGTTATCTGACGAGTCGATATTGAGGCTGGACTCTGTCCATTATTTAGCCATCAAGATATCTGATTAGGATCGACCCCTCAATGTCAGATGAGTTCCGATGGACCCTCATGGCAGCAGGACTGACGGGTGCTCCCACACCAGGGCACCCACAGGTGTGAACCCAGGTGAGTCACCCAGGGTCAGCGTTCCCTCTGGCCAGTAGATGTCCAGCTCTGGTGGTCACTCCGGACAGGACCTACGGCAAGGCCAGTGAGGCTTTGCCTCAGGAACGAAATTTACCGGGGTCTCCAAAAATTCACTCAACACAGGTGTTTTAAATGCTGTGTTGTCGCCGTTCTGTCGCTAAGGCACGTCCAGCTCTTCTGTGACCCCGTGGACTGTAGCCTGTCCAGCCTCCCCTGTCCATGGGAGTCTCCAGGCAAGACTACTGGAGTGGGTTGCCATGCCCTCTTCCAGAGGATCTTCCTGACCCAGGGATCGAACCCACATCTCTTGCATTGCAGGCGGATTCTTTACCACGGAGCCACCCGGGAAACCCTTTAAATGCAATTGCTCTGAACAAATTGAATGTCAAAGGAAAATCTATGATGAACAAATATCAACATTTTACAGAGAACTGACAAGGCCCTGCTGTCCAGCACAGGGAACTCTGCTCAGTACACTGTAATAACCTTATGGTCACCAGGGGGAAGGGTGGGGGAAGGGAGAGTCAGGGAGCCTGGGATGGACGTGGACACACTGCTGGATTTAACTTGGAGAACCAGCAAGGACCTGCTGTCCAGCACAGGGAACTCTGCTCAATACTCTGTAATAACCTATGGTTCCAGGGGGAAGGATGGGGGAAGGGATAGTCAGGGAGTCTGGGATGGACATGGACACACTGCTGTATTTAACACGGAGAACCAGCAAGGACCTGCTGTCCAGCACAGGGACCTCTGCTCCATGTCATGTGGCAGCCTGGATGGGAGGGGAGTTTGGGGGAGATACATGTGTATGTATGGCTGAGTCCCTTTGCTGTCCACCTGAAATCTTCACAACACTGTTAATCGGCTATACTCCGATATAAAATTAAAAGTTTAAAACATAATAATAATACATAAGGCCAAGATATTTGAAAAAAATAACTTAAAAAAAAAGTATTTCAGGAATGTGTGATTGAGGGACGAAGATGTCTGGAAGAGTGACAACATGAATCTTGCCACTCTTGCCTGTTGAACCAGTGGCCACAGACATGTGCGCCCCCCCCCATTGAGGAACTACCATGTGACCCAGCAATCCCACCGCTGGGTGTCCACCCTGACAAAACCATAATTCAAAAGGCCACGTGCACCCCAGTGTTGACTGTGGTCCTATTCACAACGGCCAAGACATGGAAGCAACCTAGCTGTCCGTGGGCAGAGGGATGGAGAAGGAAGGTGTGGTACAGATACACGGTGGAATATTACTCACCCATGAAAAAGGAAGGGCCGTGGGTCGCTGGTAGTGATACGCATGTAGCTGGAGCCCGTCGTACAGAGTGCAGTAAGTCGGAGAGAGAAAGAATTAGGCGATGGCACCCACTCCAGTCCTCTTGCCTGGAAAATCCCACGGACGGAGGAGCCTGGTGGGCTGCAGTCCGTGGGGTCGCTAAGAGTCAGACACGACTGAGGGACTTCACTTTCACTTTTCACTTTCATGCAGTGGAGAAGGAAATGGCAACCCACTCCAGTGTTCTTGCCTGGAGAATCCCACGGACGGAGGAGCCTGGTGGGCTGCAGTCCATGGGGTCGCTGAGAGTCGGACACGACTGAGCGACTTCACTTTCACTTTTCACTTTCATGCACTGGAGAAGGCGATGGCACCCCACTCCAGTGTTCTTGCCTGGAGAATCCCGAGGACGGGGGAGCCTGGTGGGCAGCCGCCTCTGGGGTCGCACAGAGTCGGACACGACTGAAGCGACTCAGCAGCAGCAGCACATATATTTGGAATCTTAAAAAAAAAGGGTGGAGACGAACCTATTTGGACGGCAGGAATAGAGACATAGGCATAGAGAGTGGACACGTGGGCACAACGGGAAGGATGGGGGGCAATGAGGTGGGCGGGCAGCACTGTAACTATAGGACCATGTGTGAAAGACAGCTGGTGCGAAGCTGCTGTATAACCCAGGGAGCTCAGCTCCGGGCGCTGTGATGGCCTAGAGGGGTGGGTGGGGGGTGGAAGGTGGTGTCAGTTAAGTTGAGTGTGATAATCACTTCACAATGTGTGTGTGTATCAAAGAACAAAACACTCTGCCTGGCGAGCAGGAGAAACCTCTGCACCTCGGGAAGGGGATGACACAGGCAGGGTTGGGGTGCCGGCGGGCAGAAAACGGCCTTAGACGCGTTTTCCGCAGGTTGAGTCCGGAGCGCTTTCGGCCTGGGCTCTGGGGCTGAGCAGACGTGGAGATTCGGGCCTGCCTTCTGGATGGAGCTGATCGCATCCTGAACCAGGCTGAGTCTCTGAGTGGGTGCGGTCTGGCCCATCTCAGAAGGGGCTGCGGTTGTGACGGCTTTGCGCATCGGGAGAGAGGAGACTCGGGAAGGGGCGATGTCCCAGGGCGGGCTGGATCCGAGGCCTTGGAAGGGCCCGAGTTGCCCGGTGGGCTGGGCGGCGCCGTGGGCGGTCCTCGCCGGGGTTCATCTGGACCACGGGGAGACCCGTCGTTCCGTGAGGCCACACAGAGCGCCGGCTAGAAGGGCCCTAAAACTCAGCAGCCCGCCCATCCGTGTCGCATATTTGGCATCGGGCTTTTATTAAGACGACTGACCACCCGAGGAGCTTGGGGTGGTGAGCATGGGAAGCCGTGTTGAAAAAAAAAAAAAAGAAAAAACAGGAACACTCTGGGTCTTTTGAGTTAATGCTTTAATTATGCAACCCGGGGATTTATTTCCACGGTGCTCACGGTAAGCCGGCATGCGGTGGCTGGGGGTGGGGGGGTTTCTTCTTGGCCTTCTCGCAGGTCCGGGTCTGCAAAGACAATTGGCCAATTGATGACGGAGTTGAGATGTGGAAATCCTGGGTTGGGGGGAAACCCCCTGCGAGGTGAGCCGAGGACATGGTTAAAGTGGACGTCTGACCTGACGTCGGGTCTGTGGAGCTTTCTCCTCCTGGTGCCCGAGAACCTCAGAGAACCAAGGCAGTGGACAGAGGAGGTTGGAAGGACGGTGAATAAAGAACCCAGCCAGTTAGTGCCCCCGGACACACAAACACAGCCTGGTTTTTCCTGTCGGAGGCTCATTTACAGAGCACCGCAGGTGCCCTCCGTTGTCAAAATGAAGGTGGGCCCTCTTCGCAACGGGTCCCGTGGAGGCCAGGATTTCTGCAAAGGTGCAAACACCAGTTGCTAACAGCAGAGCGGCTGCCTGACACGCTAGCAACACCAGACTTGACCCTCATGGAGCACCAGAGAGGCTGTATCACTGTCTGGGGCGTATTTTTCTAACTTTCTGGGCTTCCCTGGTGGCGCCGATGGTAAAGAATCCACCTGAAATGCAGGATACCTGGTTTCAGTTCCTGAATGGGGAAGATCCCCTGGAGGAGGGCATGGCGACCCACTCTAGTCCTCTTGCCTGGAGAATCCTGTGGACAGAGGAGCCTGGCGGGCTGCACTCCATGGGGTCACAGAGTGGAACACGACTGAAAGACACCCAGGTCACCACGGAATGTGAGGTCTTGGTGCCTGTCTGATGCCTGTTTTATGAGAAGGAATGCTGCTGCTGCTAAGTCGCTTCAGCCGTGTCCGACTCTGTGCGACCCCCAGAGACGGCTGCCCACCAGGCTCCCCCGTCCCCGGGATTCTCCAGGCAAGAACACTGGAGTGGGTTGCCATCGCCTTCTCCAGTGCATGAAAGTGAAAAGTGAAAGTGAAGTCGCTCAGCCGTGTCC
Source organism: Oryx dammah (assembly GCF_014754425.2). Lineage (NCBI taxonomy): Eukaryota > Metazoa > Chordata > Mammalia > Artiodactyla > Bovidae > Oryx > Oryx dammah. Next base: position 131,120,588 of record NW_024070207.1, on the reverse strand, counting down.
AACTCTTAGCGACCCCATGGACTGCAGCCCACCAGGCTCCTCCATCCATGGGATTCTCCAGGCAAGAGTACTGGAGTGGGGTGCCATTGCCTTCTCCCATAAGAAGGAATATTTAATACTAAAAAGCAGAGTGCCCTGCCGGAACCTCTGAGTCCTGGTTGGTTGGCTGGACTTCAAGGAATGTGGTCGTAAAAGACAGAGTTTTTCCTACACAGAAACCGTTCACTGTTATCACAGGCTTCTTACCCACAAAGACCCGGGAAACCAACAGACAAGGCCAGACACTGGACGTCCGGCCAGCTTCCTCAAGCCTCACTCGCCCCGGCAACCAATGCACTGACCAGTTCGCGCTGTTCAGTCACTCGGTCCGACTCTGTGCCACCCCACGGACTGCTGCACGCCAGGCCTCCCCGTCCTTCACCATCTCCCGGAGCTGGCTCCAACTGGTGTCCATCGAGTCAGTGATGCCACCCAACCATGTCGTCTTGCGCCCGAAACATGGCAGACGTGGAAAGACCCCCGAGAAATGATGGAGTCGCGCCCTCAACACTTCCCAGATGCAGGAGATGAAGTAGAGAGGGATGGTTTGGCTTCCCCAGATCATACTGACAATGGGGCGTTTTTTTTCAACCCCCATCCGCAACCCCTGTCCTGTTTCAGGATATTGCCCTTTCTAAATCCTTCTTTCTAAATTCCTAGAATGCGAAACTTAATCACTCACTCGTGTCCGACTCTTTGGGACTCCGTGGACTGTAACCCACCAGGCTCCTCTTGTCCATGGGAGTCTCCAGGCGAGAAGACTGGAGTGGGTTGCTATGCCCTCCTCCAGGGGAGCTCCCTGACCCAGGGTTGGAACCCAGGTCTCTTGCATTGCAGGCAGACTCTGTCTCAGCCACCAGGGAAGCCCCCAGGTGGTCCCAAGGGACGGAATGGCCGAACCCATGCTCAAGACCTCATTTACCGTCATCCCCCCTGAAAAGACCTCTGTCCCCAAACATACTTGCGTTCTGGGGTCCAGCAGTTAGAGACTCACCATAGGAACTGGGGTGGGGGCGGGGGCGGACACCGTTCAGAGGCGCTATTTGTAGAGAGCCCGCCTGCCAGTGCAGGAGACAGGAGGCTCGAGTTGGATCCCTGGGTGGGGAAGATCTCTAGAGGAGGGCATAGCCACCCACCCCAGCATTCTGCCTGGAGCATGCCATGGACAGAGGAGCCTGGGGGGCTACAGTTCCCGGGGTTGCAGAGAGTCGGATACAACTGAGTGAGTTAGCACGCACGTTCAGCCCAGAACAGGGGTAGGTTCTACGCCATGGCTTTCCCCGGGAGCTCGGAAGTGTAGCCGCAGAGAATGTCCCGTCAATCCAGGCTGATGGTGAGGAGCGTGCGTTGATGGTGCAGAACGTGCCCAGCTGACCACGCAAGGCTGCGTTCCTGCTGGAAAGAAAGAGATCGTGTGATTCCGTCCACGACGCCCAGCTCGAGCCTGTTCTCTTCGGAGATGAAAATGAGACACGAGCTGGTGGATCTCGGGGTACGGGTCCCCCAGGGTCTTGCTAGCTGACTAAATTAGCACGGCGCTGTCATCAACGAGTGCGCGGTCGTGGTGGGACGGGGGGCGGCTGGCATGATCAAACGGAGCCTCCGCCGAGTTGACAGCGGAGGCGAGGGAGATGCCGGCGTGGCCCCCCTGGTCCCCTCGCTTGGCAGCAGGAGGGGCGGAGACGAGCCCGGGCTCCCCTGCGCTCCGGAGGTGGTTGCCGGGGCAACCGGGGGAGCCGCGCAGACACTCGGGAGGGGGCGGAGCCCTCGGAACGCACGTGGAGGCCCATGTTAATCAGGGGACCTCGGAGGTGGGGGGCCCGCCTGCCCGGAAGGATGCTCTCCACGCGGGGACCCCGAGGACGTCCGGTCGAAGCTGACACGTACCCTCGTTGCTGGTGTTAAGTGGGTCCTCGCCTCGCCTGCGAGGGAACAGATTTCTGTCTGGACTCCCTCCAGTTTAAAGCACTGTCTGATCTTGCAAGAAAAAAAAAAAAAGCAAGTGTTTCCCAGTGGCACGGTTCCAGGCGGGACAACAGGAGTGTTGGTACCTGGGGGCCCCACAGAGTTGGCGCCTCTCAGCATCTTGTTGGGCTGCCCAGATGTCTCAGCTGGTGAAGAACCCGACTGCAATGCAGGAGACCTGGGTTCAATCCCTGGGTTGGGAAGATCCCCTGGAGAAGGGAAAGGCTCCCCACTCCAGTATTCTTGGGCTTC
>NW_024070207.1:131114044-131118322 GCF_014754425.2 Oryx dammah | reverse complement strand
ACTCCAGTATTCTTGGGCTTCTCTTGTGCCTCAGCTGATAAAGAACCCGACTGCAATGTGGGAGACCTGGGTTTGATTCGTGGGTTGGGAAGGTCCGCTGGAGAAGGGAAAGGCTCCCCACTCCAATAGTCTTGCCTGCAGACTCCCATGGACAGAGGAGCCTGGGATCAGAAAGGGTCGGACACGGCTGAAGCCCCTTAGCATCTGTGCAGGCGACACCCCCTCTTGTTACCCGTGATGCCCCGGGCTGACTCCGAGGAGGAGGAAGTGTCCCTGGCTTGACACCTTCCCTGCAGAACACGTGTCTTTTGCTCGCTTGGGTTTCCCTGGGGTCCTTATCGCACATGCCTGTGTGTCGGGAGCTTTCGCATCAAGGGTCATTCCTGTCCCGGCCGGATGAAGGGGCGTGTGCACAGTTGGAGCCGGGACTGTTGTCTGCTTGTCACCAGGAGCCTTATTCAAGCAGTTGGGCAGAGAGGAGAGACGCCTCCCTTTCTCTACATCCTGTTCGGGGCAGACCGTCAACTGATTAGACGAGGCCCACCCTCGCCACAACCCATCCGAGCGAGGACCAGCCGCTTCACTCAGTCCAGGGATTCAAACACTCGTCTAGAAACAAGTGCTGCAGACATGCCCAGAGTCCTGTTTAAGCAGCTCTCTCGACGCCCCTCAGCCGGGTCAGGCGGATGGCTAGAGCTCACCGTCACAGAGCCGCTATGCAACCAGATACCAAGGACTCCTCCCAAGTGGAAACGCACGAAGCAGGGAGACAGAAACGCCTTAAAGAGAATGTGGGTGCAGACCCTGTTGGGTTTAGAAGGGCAAGCCCCCCCCCCACGAATGTTACTTAGTAGATGTCTCTCCACTTTTGTTCCTATAGTAATAAATTTTTTTAAAAACATGGGGTGGGGTGGAGAAGGCGATGGCACCCCACTCCAGTCCTCTTGCCTGGAAAATCCCACGGACGGAGGAGCCTGGTGGGCTGCAGTCCGTGGGGTCGCTCAGAGTCGGACATGACTGAGCGACTTCACTCACGTGGGGTGGGGAGTTCCCCGGTGGTCCAATGGTTAGGACTTTGCCTTCCAATACAGAGGGTGCAGGTTCTATCCCTGGTCACAGAGCTAAGACCCCACATGCCTCGGGGGTGAAGAAACCAAAATGTAAACCAGAAGGAATATTGTGGCAAATTCAGTCAGTTCAGTCCTTCAGTCGTGTCCAACTCTTTGCAACCCTTAGACTGCAGCGCACCAGGCCTCCCTGTCCATCACCAACTCCTGGAGTTGACTCAAACTCACATCCATGGAGTCGGTGATGCCGTCCAACCCTCTCATCCTCTGTCGCGCCCTTCTCCTCCCACCTTCAGTCTTTTCCAGCATCAGGGTCTTTGCCAATGAGTCGGCTCTCTGCATCAGGGGGCCAAAGCATCAGCTAAATGCACGCACACATCCCCTTCCCACCTTAGCCTCCCTCCCACCCCTACCCACCCCTCTAGGGCATCAGAGACCACCGAGCTGAGCTCCCTGTGTTACCCAGCAGCTTGCCACTAGCTGTCTGGTTGACACGTGGCGGTGTGTATATATGACAAGGCTACTCTCTCCGTTCATCCCAGGGATGCCGTGTCTCTCGATAGCTCTCTTTCTCGTGGAGTTGCTTTCCGAATCACTCTTACAATATTCCTCATGCGTCTGCACGCGGTTCCCGCCAGGAAGAATTCAGAGACCAAGTTCCAGGGCGTAGACTAATGAGGAGGCACGGTGGGTGGCCCTGGGCACCCATCTCCGGCAAAAAAACTTGCCACTTTCCAGGACTTTTCATCGTCCAGGCTGTGCTCAGAACCCACGTAGGGTTCTGCATGGAGGAGAGAGGAGGGTATGCTGGAAAGGGGGTTTCGGGTGCTTCAAAGCATTGGGAGTGCTGGTTACAAACGGGGTGCATCTAATTACCTCTAATCTACAGGCATAGCAACCGGGCCGCTCCAAGGACTGGTAATCTATGGAGATGCAAGCTAATGACTTAATCACTTGCATTTGTAAATCGCATTATTGGAAAAGAAATTACTCTGGTGATCGAATTACAGATATTTATCTGCTAATAGGCCTGATTAACTGGTGATGCTAATCTGTCATTTTGAAAGCTAATATTAACAGCATCAATCTCACCGAAAAATAAACAGTTTATAGGAAATAAAACTCGGGTCCGTTTAAAGAGCGGGAGGTTGGGAGGAGCTGCTGCCGGGCCGTTGTGGGGCGGCATCTCCCTGGGCCTGTTAACCTTGCTGTTGGTGTCGTTCACTCGCTCTGTCCTGTCTGACTCTCTGCAACCCCATGGACTGCAGCACGCCAGGCCTCCCTGTCTATCACCAACTCCTGGAGCTTGCTCAAACTCACGTCCATCGAGTCGGTGATACCATCCAACCGTCTCATCCTCTGTCGTGCCCTTCTCCTCCTGCCTTCAATCTTTCCCAGCATCGGAGTCTTTTCCAAATGAGTTATCTCTTCACTGAACATCTGGGTAACTTTGCTGTGCATATAAAACTATCCCAGTATTGTAAATCGACTATACATCAGGTTTTTAAAAAAACCTACAACAAAACTCATTAAAAAAAAAAAAAAAACGAAGGTTGCTTGAAATATCCGTAAAGGTCTAGTCAAAGGAGGTTCCTATTCTCCCAGCTTCTCTCTGAGCTTTCTCCGTCTCTGCTTGCCTTTCCTTCTCACCTCCTGACTTTCCGGGTGCACTCAATCTCTTGGCAAAGGAAGGTCGAGTCCTTCTTAGAATCACTCACTCGTGGACACCAACACTGTTGACCCCATAAACTATCTGTGTGTGTCCAGCTCCGCGGAAACTACAGAATTTTTACCGCTGTCTTGTAAAACTAGACGTATTCATTCCCTGGGAAACAAGACACATTTTAAATCGAAGATGCCGTAAATGGTTTTTTGATGAGGTCGGGATGTTGACATCCTGTAGGCTCAACCAGGTTCAACATCTTTGTTATCAAAAACTACATGGAATGTGTTATCAGAGGAATGTGTCACCGGGTGGGGACTTGTCAGAAAAGTACGAGGAAACCATCAGGAGGCATGGGACGGCTTCTCCGGTGGCTCCGTGGTAGAGAACTCGCCCGCCCGTGCCGGGGACATGGGCTCGATTCCTGGTCCAGGAAGATTCCATATGTCGCCGAGTGACTTAACCCGTGAGCCACAAGTCCTGAGCTCGCGTGCTGCAGCCACTGAGGCCAGCACCTGCTGCAGTCTCTGCTCAACACACAAGAGAAACGACAGCAATGAGAAACCCTCACACCACGACAAAGAGCCGCCCCCGCTGACCAGAGCTAGAGAAGGCCCACGTGCAGGAACGAAGCCCCAGCGTGCCCCAAAATAAATGAATGACCATTTTAAAGGTCCGTCTAGTCAAAGCTGTGGTTTTCCCAGTAGTTGCATTTGAAAGTAAGAGTTGGGCCGTAAGCAAGGCTGAGTCCTAAAGAATGGATGCTTTTGAATCGTGGTGTTGGAAAAGATGCTTGAGAGTCCCTTGGACTGCAAGGAGATCCAACCAGTCCATCCTAAAGGAGATCAGTCCTGGGTGTTCATTGGAAGGACTGATGCTGAAGCTGAAACTCCAATCCTTTGGCCACCTGATGTAAAGAACTGACTCACTGGAAAAGACCCTGATGCTGGGAAAGATTGAAGGCAGGAGGAGAAGGGGACGGCAGAGGATGAGATGGTTGGACGCCATCACCGACTCGATGGACACGAGTTTGAGCAAGCTCCGGGAGTGGATGATGGACAGGGAGGCCTGGGGTGCTGCAGTCCACGGGGTTGCAAAGAGTCGGACACGACTGAGCGACTGAAGAACACCAAACAGTGTGTGGTACCAGCTAGAATGTTCTTCCTAAAGCTTTGGACATGATCATTTCCCTGTCATCCAAAGACGTTCTGACATTTCAGGTCCAGACAAATTACTTTCCACCAATTTCCCCAGATATCTGGTAAAAAAAAAAAAAAATCTGTTAACTGATTTCGTTTAATAACCTCGCCGTTCCATTCTATCTTGTAACTTCCTCAATGGGTCTCATGGCGTCCCTGGAATTTCCTTGGAGGAAGTCGTTTTGCTGTGGTTAAGTGCACGTTTACAGCTCTCTCCTCTTTCTAAGTACCCAGTCCTCTGAAGCAAGGTTTTCATCCTTTTTCCACTGCACGCCCATGCCACCGCTGCTGCTGCTGAGTCGCTCAGTCGTGTCCGACCCTCAGCGACCCCACGGACTGCAGCCCACCA
>NW_024070207.1:131084499-131114034 GCF_014754425.2 Oryx dammah | reverse complement strand
GCTCCTCCATCCATGGGATTTTCCAGGCAAGAGTAGTGGAGTGGGGTGCCGTCGCCTTCTCCACACGCCCATAGCGGTCACCAATATATTTTGACCAATGAGTGCTAAGGTTTCACACTCGGTTGAAAAAAAAAAAAATCCACTCAGTGGGAAAAAAGAAATCCACCTAAGTTAAAAATTCACTGTGTGTTTAATGAATTATTCAGGCTTCTTTGGATTCGAATATGAAGAAAGAAAAAAGGAAAATGTGAAGGATTTAGGGTTCAAGGTATCCTTATATCTGGGTGTTCACAAGCTCCTCAGGGGTCCTTTCCCTAATGCCAGCAGGGGTTCTCCCGGCCCTGGGGATCACATTCCACAGGGACTGTGAAGCCGGTGATGGAGATAAACCATGCGCCGTTGCAGCAAGAGAAGTTCCTTTTTCTACAGGAAGCTGGCCCCTCCAGAGTTCACAAGGGACCGTGTTTGCCCCACGCGGCTCAACCCTATTGTTGGAATTCTTTCTTTCCAGGCTGAAGTATGACCAATGGGATCCGGTCCCATCGCTTCATGGCAAAGAGATGGGGAAAAAAAAAAAGGAAGCGTGACAGACTTTATTATCTTGGGCTCCAAACTCACTGCAGATGGTGAGTAAAGCCATGAAATTAAAAGAGGCTTCCTCTTTGGAAGAAAAGCTACCATCAACCTGTGTGTGAGTTGCTCAGTCATGTCCGACTCTTTGCGACGCCATGGACTGCAGCCCACCAGGCTCCTCCATCCACGGGATTTTCCAGGCAAGAGTACTGGAGTGGGGTGCCATTTCCTTCTCCCATGATCAACCTAGAGCATGTTAAAAAGCAGAGACATCACTTTGCCGACAAAGGTCCGTCTAGTCAAGGTTATGGTTTTTCCAGTGGTCACGTGTGGATGTGAGAGTTGGACTATAAAGAAGGCTGAGCTCCGAAGAACTGATGCTTTCGAACTGTGGTGTTGGAGGAGACTGTTGCAGTTTCCTTGGACTTCGAGGAGATCCGACCAGTCCATCACAAAGGAAATTAACCCTGGATGTTCACTGGAAGGACTGATGCTGAAGCTGAAGCTCCAGTACTTTGGCTGCCTGATTCGAGGAGCCGATGCACTGGAAAAGACCCTGATGCTGGGAAAGATTGAGGGCAGGAGAAGGGGGTGACAGATGGAATATTCCTTCCAATGAATACTCAGGGCTCGGTCAGGATCTATGTTAACTTGATTATATCTGTGAAGACTCTGTAACAAAGAAGATCACAATTGCAGGTAGCGGGCCTAGGGCTAAGGGCTTCTACGCGCCTTTGGGGGCGGGGGTAGATGGCAGAGAATTCAGCTCACAAAACCCTGCCCAGTACTCCTTTCTGTAAACACAGACATGTCCCACCCCATGTTGTCCAGCATGGGAGCCACCCAGTCTCACCTGTGACAGGGGGTAACTGAGGACCTGATGGTCTAATTTAATTAATTGCAATTAATTTCCATTGAACACACCCCGTCTGGCTACTGAGTCCTGGGAAAGGGGCTGGGGCTCTGGAGGAATTGAATGTTTACTTTAATTAATTGCACTTCATTTACATTTAAAAGCCACATGTGGCCGGTGGCAACGGCTTGCTGTATTGAACGGCCCACCGTTCTAGGAATTTTTTTTTTTAAACGCTTGTGGGGGCCACAGAGGAAGCCGATAGGAAGTGAATTCTTCCCAATCAGAAGGCATTCGTTGAGGGCTTACTGTGTGCAGCTATGGCCAGCTCCTCAACCTGCATGTTCCGCGGTTTCTCATTCTGCAGAAACTGGCGCAGCTGTGCTGAGTCGCTTCAGTCTCTACGACCCCGTGGAGAGTAGTCTGCCAGGCTCCTCTGTCCATGGGATTCTCCCAGGCAAGCACACTGGAGTGGGTTGCCATTTCCTCCACCAGGGGGTCTTCCCCACCCAGGAATCGAACCTGTGTCTCACATCTCCTGCATCGGCAGGCGGGGTCTTTACCACTAGCACCACCTGGGAAGCTCCCCCTGCCCCGAAAAATGAGGTCAACAACAAAACTCCAGTGCGGAGTAGAGGAGCTAATGGGGGCTTCCCTGCTGATTCTGTAGCAGAGAATCCACCTGCCAACACAGGAGAGCTGGGTTCCATCCCTGGGTCGGGAAGATCCCCTGGAGGACGGCATGGCAACCCACTCCAGTGTTCTTGCCTGGAGAATCCCCACGGACAGAGGAGCCTGGTGAGGCTAAACTCCACCGGGTCGCAGAATCAGACACCGCTGAGCAGCTAAGCAACAGCAGTTGCTTTACAACGTTGTGTTCATTTGTGCCGCACAGCAAAGTGACTCTGTTATACACATATATAAATCTTTTTTTTAATCTATTTTTAATTGGAGGATAATGGCTTTACAAGTTGTGTTGGTTTCTGCTGTACAATAACGTGAATCAGGCATCAGTTCAGTTCAGTTCAGTCGCTCAGTCGTGTCCAACTCTTTGTGACCCCATGAATCACAGCTCGCCAGGCCTCCCTGTCCCTCACCAACTCCCGGAGTTCACTCAAACTCACGTCCATCGAGTCCGTGATGCCATCCAGCCATCTCATCCTCTGTCGTCCCCTTCTCCTTCTGCCCCCAATCCCTCCCAGCATCAGAGTCTTTTCCAATGAGTCAATTCTTCGCATGAGGTGGCCAAAGGACTGGAGTTTCAGCTTCAGCATCATTCCTTCCAAAGAACATCCAGGACTGATCTCCTTTAGAATGGACTGGTTGGATCTCCTTGCAGTCCAAGGGACTCTCGAGTCTTCTCCAACACCACAGTTCAAAAGCATCAAATCTTTGGCGCTCAGCTTTCTTCACAGTCCAACTCTCACATCCATACATGACCACTGGAAAAACCATAGCCTTGACTAGACGGACCTTTATTGGCAAAGTAACATCTCTGCTTTTCAATATGCTATCTAGGTTGGTCATAACTTTCCTTCCAAGGAGTAAGCGTCTTTTAATTTCATGGCTGCAGTCACCATCTGCAGTGATTTTGGAGCACAGAAAAATAAAGTCTGACACTGTTTCCACTGTATACATAGATCTCCTGCGGCTTGAGCCTCCCTCCCAACCTCCAGCCCGCCCCACCCCTCTACGTCCTCACAGCCCAGTGCAGTGAACTCCCAGGGTTATACAACAACTTCCCCATTAGCTAGCTCCTTTGCTAATGGTAAAGTATGTTTCTATCCTCTCTGGATACCTTCTTTTATACTCCTTTCCATTACAGCGTATCCTAGGAGAACTGGATGTCTGTGTGTATGCACGTTTAGTTTTATAACAAAGCAACTTCGATACTTTTAACATTTAAAACTGAGTCTCGCCTTTCCTTTCCAGTAAAAAGAAAGATTTCAAAAGAAACAGGAACAAAATTACAACAGCGACTGTCAAACGCAAGTAAGATCCTACGGGTTCTACTGATTCTTCACTCAAGCGGTAGGGCTCATCATTAGAGTTTAAGATGACACTTTTATTCTTTTAAAAGCTTTGCATTGGGGTATACCCAATTAACAATGTTGTGATGGTTTCAGGTGGACAGCAAAGGGACTCAGCCATACACGCACATGTATCCATTCTCTGCCAAACTCCCCTCCTATCCAGGCTGCCACATGACATTGAGCAGAGTTCCCTGTGCTGGACAGCAGGTCCTTGCTGGTTCTCCATGTTAAACACCGCAGTGTGTCCATGTCCATCCAGACTCCCTGACTATCCCTTCCCCCATCCTTCCCCCCTGGTGGAAACTTATTAGAGTATTGAGCAGAGTTCCCTGTGCTGCCCAGCAGGTCCTTGCTGGTTCTCCATGTTAAACACCGCAGTGTGTCCATGTCCATCCCAGACTCCCTGACTATCCTTTCCCCCCATCCTTCCCCACGTGGGAACCCTAAGTTGATCCTCTAAGTCTGTGAGTCTCTGTAAGATGACCCTTTAAAACTCTCTCCTAATGATGACTTGAACGGAATGCATTTTAGTTAATGACACGGAATGCTTTTTAGCCGGATTTGAAAAATAACACCATCTTGGAAACTGCCCTTGCAGCCGTGGCAGACAGTTTCCAGTGCCTGTCCTGCCTGGCACGGGGGACAGGGGAGGAAATTGAAACACAGAAGCTTCGCGTCTTTTAGTGCGCGGCCACCGGGATGCATCCCGGTGGGGATGAACCCGCCTGTCAATGCAGGAAACGTCCGAGAGGCTGCTTCAGTCTCTGGATGGGGAGGGTCCCCTGGAGGAGGGCACGGCAGCCCATTCCAGTATCCTGAGAATCCCAGGGACACGGGAGCCTGGTGAGGCCGCAGTCCACGGGGCCGCAAAGAGCCGGACACGCCTGAGTGACTGAGCACAGCACTCAGCGGGAGGCAGCGCCCCAGGTGCCTCGCCTGCCCGCGTCTGCGTCGGCATCCGCGATGAACTCCACACCTGTGATTTGTTCCCGTGGAATTGACGCCTCCGTCAGCCCTGCCACGGGCCCGCCGTGTGTGCAGACATCACACTGCCTTTCAAGGAGAGATGCGTGAGAGCCTCGGGGCTGTCAGACCCACGGGCTGGTGATCACGTCAGCTTCAGACGGCACAGGAGACGCGTCACCGCTCTCTGGAAAGCGCTGTCAGAGAAGACGGTTTCCACAGCCCCTTTTAGGTTTCTTTTCTTTTTCTTTTTGTCTTGAAAGGAAAGGTGAGCAGGTAATCACCCTTCAGTATTGGGACCAGATCCCACGGTGAGGCGTGAAGAAGTTGCTGGCCGGGGAGATGCTTCTGTGGCCGCGAAAAAGGTGGATGAACGTGGACGCTGCAGGGTTTCAGGAGGGTGCAGAATCACGGGCACTCAGTTTAAAATGTTCCAAATAGTCAAGTTGCTTTTGTTACAATGAAGCTAAATGTGTACACACACGCACACAAGTACATCCCATTCTCCTGGGATAAACCAGAGGGGAAAAGAATATTTAAAAGAACGTATGCAGAGTAACATTGAAACAGGTACCTTACCATGTGCAAAAGAGATAGCTGGTGGGAAGCTGTTATGTAACACAGACAGTTCGGTACCAGGCTCTGCGAGGCCCCAGAGGCGTCGGGTGGGGAGGGAGGGAGGTTCAAGACGGAGATCTACCTATCCTTGCGGCTGATTCACTGGCTGTACAGCAGAAACCGACGCAACTTGCAAAGCTATTATCTTTCGCTTAAAAACACATTAAAACAATTACATATGTGTGTAACGGAGTCACTTTGCCTCGCGGAGCAAATGAGCATAACGCTGTAAACCAGCTGTCGTTCAGCCGCTCCGTCGTGTCCAACTCCACGACCCCGTGGACTGCACCCCACCAGGCTCCTCTGTGCGTGGGGTTCTCCGGGCGAGAATACTGCAGCCATGCCCTGCTGCAGGGGGTCTTCCCGATGCAGGGAGAGGATGGAGGAATGGAGAGGGCCTCCCCCAGCCCCCTTCACAGCCCTCTAAGAATTCGTTTCCTGCCTTGACCCCCCACGCCAACCCCCGCCCCCAACAGAAAACATCGTCGGTGAGACATTTGGCAGCCAGATCCAATTCCATCGGCCTTCAAGACACACCTCCCGAGTGGCTGTGGTTCTATCTGCGATATCAAAGGAGGCGTGCTCTAGATTTATCGCCGAGTCCTACAGTAAATCACCGTCTGACACTAATCCCCCTCGGGACCGAGGGCGGCCCAACACACGTGTGGGGGCTCCGGCTGATCGCGCAGCGGCAACCCTGCCTTCCAGGCTTCCTGGCTGAGGACGGTGACCTTGAGAATGTCAGCGTGGTGCCCGCCCTGGTGGCAGGGGGCAGTAGGTCGAGTGGTGTCACCAAAGACAGACATCCACGTCCCCACCCCTGGTGCCCGTCAGTCGAACCTTACTGGAAACAGGGTCTCTGCAGAGGTGATGGAGTGAAGGTCTGAGATGAGGTCCTCCTGGATGGGGGTGGCCCTAAACCCCATGACTGCTCCTTATAAGACGCAGAAGAGACACGGACGCAGAGGAGAAGCCACGTGGAAACGGAGGCAGAGACGGGAGGGAGGTGGCCACCAGCCCAGAGACGGACGTCTGGAGCCCCCAGAAGCCGGAAGAGGCGGGGAGGACCCTCGCCTGGAGCCTCTGCAGTGAGCCCAGCCCTGGGACCCCTGGACCTCACATGTCTGGTCTCCAAGACCGGGGGGACACAGATGAATATTTGCTGTTTTGAGCCACCTGTTTTGGGGTGAGGTGTCTTAACAGTCCCAAGGCCCAGAAAGACATGCAACACCCCAGGGGCTTAGATCGAAACAGCAGCAGGCAAAGCTCGAGGAAGGCTCGGAATGAGAAGAGTGGAAAGCAGGTTGCATAGAATGATGCTTGTAACCATAACACAGCGACGTGGCTGTCCAGGACACGCTCGCACACCCAGAGCTAACGTACAGGTTCTGCACCCAGGGCAGGGCTACATGCCGCTGAAAAATGGATGGGGAATCAGCCTGCAGCCAGAGTGCTCTGTCAACGGATCCTTGAGTGCCTTCCATGTCTTGGCTAGCGGCTCTCCTGGGGGCCCAGATGGTAAAGAATCTGCCTGCAATGCAGGAGACCCAGGTTCAATCCCTGGGTCAGGAAGATGTGCCGGAGGAGGGCATGGCAACCCACTCCAGTCTTCTTGCCTGGAGAATCCCATGGACAGAGGAACCTGGGGGGGCTATAGTCCACGGGGTCGCAAACAGCCAGACACCACTGAGCGACGAACGCTTTCACTCTCGAGAAAGCTCTGCCTGCGTCTCCTCTCTTTGCCCACTTACTGAGCGTGGGCGAGCGTGGGTCTCCCTCCCCCAGTTCGCCTGGGAGAGTGAGTTGATGCTGGCCACCAGACTGGCTAACGTAGAGGGTTTCTCCGCGTCATTCGTCTTTAGGTTCCACACGTGAGGGAGGTCATAGCACACTTCTCCTTCTCTGTCTGACTTACTTCACTTCTTGTGGTGATCTGAGGTCCAGCCACGTCGAGGCAAATGGCATCCCTTCAGTCTTTTTCATGGCTGAGTAGTTTTCCACTGACTTTATACACCACCCCCTCTCTGTCCACTCATCTATCAGTCGAAGGACTGGGCGTCTGTAATCACCTTATGGCTCCCAGGGGGAAGGATGGGGGAAGGGATAGTCAGGGAGTCTGGGGTGGACATGGACACACAGCTGGATTTAACATGGAGAACCAGCAAGGACCTGCTGTCCAGCACAGGGAACTCTGCTCAATCCTCTGTAATAACCTTATGGTTCCAGGGGGAAGGATGGGGGAGTGGATAGTCAGGGAGTCTGGGATGGACATGGACACACTGCTGTGTTTAACATGGAGAACCAGCAAGGCCCTGCTGGACAGCACAGGGAACTCTGCTCAGGGTCACGTGGCAGCCTGGATGGGAGGGGCGTTTGGGGGGAATGGATGCATGGATATGCAACGCTGAGTCCCTTCGCCGTTCACCTGAAATTATAGAACATTGTTAACTGGCTATGCCCCAAAACAGAATGAAAAGTTCGGAAAGAAAAAGTTAAGAATAGAGGGTTTCTCTTCCACTGTAGAAGGATGGTACTTGACCCGACAAGAGCGGCTCTGGGGATTTCAGCACCCCTGCCATCCTCAGAGTCCACGTCGGTCTCCGCCTGGTGTGTCGCCGGCAGGACACGGAGTTCCCACAGGCACCGGCATGGTGGTTGTCTTTCTTCATCAAAGAAGACCCATCAGCGAGGTCCTGGGCGGCGGAGGAGGCTTGGCCAGCACAACAGAGAGGAAAAATCCCAGCTGCTTCTGCTGGTGCGGATGGAAGCGAGCCTGTGTCCACAGCACCTCGAATCACCCCAGAGAACAAAAAGCCCTGTGGTTTCCTGGGCTGTCTGCCCCGCCGCCCGGGATGCCTCTGTGGGCATCCGAGGAGCCCCCGGAGGAGTTCATTAAAGGAACGCCTCGGGAGGAGGGCGGGGCCCGCGTTCTTTCTTGCGGTCCACGCAGAGCCCAGCTCACGCCTCCACGACCCTGAGCTACTTGCAGCCGCAGGGAGAGAGGCATTTCCAGCACGGACGAGCTCACACCACGCGAGCCGTAAAATGTCTTACAAGGAGCGCGGCGTGGGGAGGTTGATTGTGAAGCGAACCTCCCGTCGAGGACTCCAGCGAGTATCTGTTGGATGATTCGTAGAGAGGAGTGGGAGGTGGGAACAGAAACCCAAATGCCTGAGCGTCTGTCGCAGGAAGATAGCTGTGGGGGGAACACTGTCACACACACACGTCACACTGTGTAGACACGTGTCGCCTCTTGGACTGGCCGCTGCCCCCGCAGCAGACATGATGGAGACACGTCACGGGGAAGAGAATCACGCTGCAGGGTGATTGGTGGTCGAGTCACGGAGTCTGCCCGGCTCTCAGGACCCCATGGACTGCAGCCCTCCAGGCTCCTGTGTCCGTCGGAGGAGCACAGAGAGCGAAAGGTGACCTGTAACACACAATCCCAAGAGACACTGAGCTCCGGGGTTGGTGGACGCTTGCTCCTTGGAAGAAACGCTGCAACAAAGCTACACAGCATATCAGAAAAGCAGGGACATCGCTTTACCAACAAAGGTCCATCTAGTCAAGCTATAGTCTTTCCAGGAGTCATGTCTGGATGTGAGAGTTGGACCATAAAGAAAGCTGAATGCCAAAGAATTGAGGCTTTTGAACTGTGGTGTTGGAGAAGACTCTTGAGACGCCCTTGGACTGCAAGGAGATCCAACCCGTCCATCCTCAAGGAAATCAGCCCTGAATATTCATTGGAAGGTCTGATGCTGAAGCTGAAACTCCAGTCCTGTGGCCACCTGATGCGAAGAGCTGACCCACTGGAAAAGATGCTGGGAAAGATTGAGGGCAGGAGGAGAAGGCGATAACGGAGGATGAGATGGCTGGATGGCACCATTGACTCAGTGGAGTTTGCAGAAACTCCTAGAGATAGTGAAGGGCAGGGAAACCTGGCGTGCTGCCGTCCATAGACCTGCAAAGACTCGGAGATGACGGAGTGACTGAACAGCACCTACAAGGCCTGGGTGGAATCAAGACTCTGAGTGCTGTGTTAGCATTTGCTCTGAGTCTTCAGGGTCTCACGAATAAATAGTTGGATGGCTTTGAAGACCAAGGTGGATTATACATTTGAGTTGTCCATGGGCTGAAACTTGCGCTTTCTTGTAAGACAACCTCTCTCTTTGTTTCTCCTGCCCTGTACTCGGTAGGCCGTGACCTAAACTATTTCCAAGCCTCTGCCTTTCTCCGGGGCTTGTCTCTGATGTCGCCAAGGTCCTCCCTGCCTATCCACAAGGACGGGGCAGCTTCAGCCAGAAGCCTCCCTCCGTAAGCATTTCGTGACACTGGGCTTTCTTCCAGCGGCTTGCCTCTCTGCTCATCTCAGATGTGGTTGCTGACATCATCGGATGCCAGCAGGTGTGGAGTTTGGTCCTACCCACAAAGTATCTCCAGCAAGGGTATGTATCACGCCAGCAGTGGGGGCCCTGTCATCCTCTCATCCCCCACGCCCTGGGAGGACTTTCAGTGAGGGACTTCATCCTACCCCAAAGTTCTTGCGTTAGAAGTTCTAAGTGTTAGACGCTTAATCGTGTCACACGCTTGCAACCGCCATGGACTGCAGCCCACCAGGCTCCTCTGTCCATGGGATTCTCCAGGCAAGAATGCTGGAGTGGGTTGTCATGCCCTCCTCCAGGGGCTCTTTCTTCCAAGGACCCTGGGTCTCCAGCATTGCAGGCAGATTCTTTATCATCTGATCCCCCAGGAAGCCCAAGTACCCTCTAATTTCTCAGTTCCTCTCCACCCTCTGTTGGAGGCATCAGTCACTCACTGGGTCCTTGCCTTTGGAGATCTTTCTAATTATTTTGTGTTGTTTGTTTTTCCAGGCACGATTTGCTTTATTAGTATTTTCTTCCAGTGGTCCAATAACTAAGCTAGGACAGTTTTCAAAACAGTAGACCTGTGCCAGTCCAGCTGGACCCTGGTACCCGTGTGTACAGGAAATTTACCTGGGGAGCAGAAAAGGTGTTTCCAGAGTTTCTTCTGCTTTAATCTCAACTTCCAATGGGCTTCCCAGCTGGCTCAGTTGGTAAAGAACTCCCCTGCCAATGCAGGGGAGACCCAGGTTCAATCCCTGGGCTGGGAAGATGCCCTGGAGAAGGGAAGGGCAACCCACTCTAGCGTTCTTGCCCGGAGAACTCCATGGACAGAGGAGCCTGGTGGGTTGCAGTCCATGGGGTTGCAAGAGTCAGACACGAGTGAGCACGCATGCACGCAGCCAACTTCCGATACATGCAGCCCCAGCCGAGTTTTCAAATTGTCACAATTAATTCAGCCCCAGTGCAACTGAATTGGCTTTGTTTGCCACCGTCTTCTGGTTTTCTCAGATGGGTTTCAGAACCTCTTAAGTCCTCCATGGTTTTTTCTGTTTGTTTCTTTTTACACTGGTTCCTTTTCCACCAGCTTCTGTTCCCATCAGCCTGAAATACTCTCCCCATGAAAGAAGTGGAAACCAACACGATAAGGATGAGACAGGCTGAGGGCAGTGTTCAGAGGGCGGTGTTCACACACGGAGACAGGAGGGCAGGCTCCGTCTTTCAGAGTTGTGAGGTCTCCTGGAGGAGCCAAGACACCGATCGATGGTTCCGGGCGGCTTGGCCAAGCCAGGCAGATCCTCTCTCAGCGGCGCCTCCCTGGTGGCCCAGACAAAGAATCTGCTGGCTGACGCAGGAGACCCGGGTTCGATCCCTGAGTCAGGCAGATGGCCACCCACTCCAGTATCCTTGCCTGGAGAATCCCACGGACAGAGGAGCCTGGTGGGGCTACACTCCGTGGGGTCGCAGAGAGTCACACACGACTGAGCAGCTAACACACACACATATACACACACACACACACTTTTCCACCAGCGTGTGTCTCCATCAGCTCCAAAGACTCTTCCCGTGGAAGAAATGGACACGAAGACACTAAGGATGAGACGAGCTGAGCTCAGTGTCCCGAGGCAGGAGGGCGGGCTCGTCCTCTGCCCGCTGAGAGATCTACACCTGGAGCCAAGACGCTGAGGGTTTCGGGCAGCTCCGGCCAAGCCAGCCAAGGCCTCCCCACCAGGGGGCGGAGGCGGGGGCTGTCCTGGGAGCCGTCCCGAGGCTGGAGGTGGGAGGTCCAGCAAGAGGGATACCGCAGACTCTTGTTTCCACGTTTCACATGGCGATCAGACCGGCGGACCCCACGACCGCTTGGCCCTGCACAAAGATATCACACCTCTGCTGGAACCCAGACCTGGCGGCCTGCTGTGGACGCAGCCGCAGCTTTGCTGTGGGTGGGGACTTGAGATCTTGCTTCGTCAGCTTTCCTCTCCCCAAGTTGCAAAGTAAACATCAGGTGGGAGCGGCAGGAAGCCCGTGGAGGGGGGGGACAGCGACCCCCACCTCCCAGGGACCTCTCGGGGGGCTGCAGTCTCTGCAGACAACACCCAAAGATGGAATCCGGGCTGGAGGTGGGCAAGGTCGGCGTGGATGAGAGCCCCTTTGCAAGGGAGAGTTGAAACTCGAAACCCTGCTGGTAGGCTTCCGTGAAGAACTCTGACGTTGGCCCCTTGTGGTGAGGCAGTGCCCTGGCAGGCTTGAGAGTGGGAAACATCTGGTAAAAACGCGCTGGAAACCAGAGACCAGAGCAGACAGTTGTGCGCACAAGATTTGCTGCACTTCATGGTCTCTCTTCCAGGGCACCTAGACTGCAAGCAGATCCAACCAGTCCATCCTAAAGGAAATCAACCCTGAATGTTCACTGCAGGGACCAATGCTGAAGCTGAGACTCCAGCACTCTGACCACCTGGTGTAAAGACCCGATTCATAAGAAAAGACCCTGATGCTGGGACAGACTGAAGGCGGGAGGAGAGGGGACGACAGAGGATGAGACGGTTGGATGGCATCACTGATGCGATGCACATGACTTTGAATAAACTCTGGGAGTTGCTGATGGACAGGGAGGCCTGGCGTGCTGCAGTCCGTGGGGTCGCAGAGAGTCAGACACAACGGAGAGACTGAAGAACAGGAAGTTAAAGCCTGTCCCCAAGCCCCAGTGCGGCGTTACTGGAACTGCTCACAGGCCCTCATTTAGACACAGGGTCTTGTTCCTGGCGGGGCTGGGAGAACCTGCCTTTTCCACCTGCTAGGGGCATCTCTTCCCTCTGTGTCTGAAGTGGTGATTTCAATGTTGTTAATTCTATATTTTGCAGCTTCCTAAGTCTTTTTTTTTTTTTTGCCTGATCAGTGACAAACTAAGGCATACGGGCATCTCCTACCACGGAAGGCAATTTGTGAATTTTTTTCTTCTTCTTCCTTTTCAAGCGCCAGCAAAGCTGTGTCATTAAGGACCGCACGCGTGTAGGACCGTCACGTCTTCACCCAAATTGCAACGTTGATAATCACACAGTGACTGTATCTCTTCTCACGCATTTTTCTTTCCCCTTTAAAATTCTGTTTTGTTTCCTCCTGATGTAGCCTTTTGATTCTCCACTTTTCGGTGTCTTTATGTCTCAGGGATGCCGTTTGCAAACAGCATTGGGCTGGTTTATTGTTTTAGTTTTAATACAGTCTCAAATGGAGATTTTAGTCCGTTTAAAGAGATTGTTTACAGCCAGTTTAAGAAACTGATTCCTTGGGAAAGACCCTGATGCTGGCAAAGATTGAAGGCACTCAATCTTTGAAGGAGGAGAAGGGGACGACAGAGGATGAGATGGCTGGATGGCATCACTGACTCGATGGATGTGAGTCTGAGTGAACTCCGGGAGTTGGTGATGGACAGGGAGGCCTGGCGTGCTGCGGTCCACGGGGTCGCAAAGAGTCAGACGCGACTGAGCGACTGAACTGAACTGAAGGCGATATGTCTTGATTTTTTTTCTGCAGCTGTATTCTGTATTCCACGGTGTTCCTGCTTTTTATTTTTATTTTTTCTTGTGTCTTGCCATCTTCTGCTTCAGTTGCATCTTTAACAGTTTGGAAGTAATTCCTCCTCTTCCTCCACTTTCAGCGTTTGCTTTAAAAATTCTAACATTTGTATTTAAGGTAACAGGTTATACACTTAATCCTTCTCCTCGTCAGCCTGGTGAGCCTCCCCACTAAGAACACCAGTCTTCTCTCTTCAAGCTTATGCTTGTGGGTTGAAGTGTAGTACGAAATTAGGTGGATGGTGAGAGAATTTGGGAGTTTTCACAGAAAATGAGTTTTCAACACTAAAATGCCCCAGCAGGCCATCTGAAATTGCCCCTCAGCCCATCAAGATACAGTTGTTTGGAGTCGTCTCATGAAATTCATTTTCTTCTGTAGGAAAAAAAAAACAACAACAACTTTGTAATCCAGCAAAAGCCTCTTGCTCCTTGGAAGGAAAGCTATGACCAACCTAGACAGCATATTAAAAAGCAGAGACATCACTTTGCTGACAAAGGTCCATATAGTCAAAGGTATGTGGCTCAGACAGTAAAGCGTCTGCCTGCAATGCGGGAGACCCAGGTTTGATTCCTGGGTCAGGAAGATCCCTTGGAGAAGGAAATGGCAATCCACTCCAGCACTCTTGCCTGGGAAATCCCATGGACGGAGGAGCCTGATAGGCTACAGTCCATGGGGTTGGAAAGAGTGGGACACGACTGAGCGACTTAAAAAAACAAAAAGGTTCTTGTAGTAGTCATGGATGGATGTGAGACCATAAAGAAAGCTGAGCGCCACAGAATTGATGCTTTCAAATTGTGCTGTTGGAGAAGACTCGAGAGTCCCTTGGACTGCAAGGAGATCCAACCTGTCCATCCTAAAGGAAATCAACCTTGAATATTCATTGGAAGGACTGACGCTGAAGCTGGAGCTCCAATACTTTGGATGTGAAGAGCTAACTCATTAGAAAAGACTCTGATGCTGGGAAAGATTGAAGGCACGAGGAGAGAGGGACGATAGAGGATGAGATGGCTGGATGGCATCGCCGACTCGGTGGAGATGAGTTTGAGCAAGCTCCGGGAGATAGTTAAGGACAGAGAAACCTGGCGTGCTGCAGTCCATGGGGTCGCACAGAGCTGGACACAACTGAGCAACTGAACAGGAACGACATCCAGCCATCGAGTTTCTTAGTATTTCCACAAAGGAGTTGAAAACTCTGTTGACAGAAAACCCTGCACGTGGATGTTTAAAGCTGCTCTGTTCCCAATTGCCAAGACTTAGAAGCAACAAGATGCCTTTCAATCGGTGAGCCATAAGCTGTGGCCCATCCAGTTAATGGAATATTATTCAGCACTAAAAAAAAAAAAAGAAATGATCTGTCAAGCCATGGCAAGACATGGAGGAACTTTAAATACATTTAATGAAGGTGAGAAGGTGAAAGAAACCAGTCTGAAAAGGCCACAGACGGCATGAGTCCAGCTCTGTGATGTTCTGGGAAACGCAAAACTATGGGGACTGAAGAATTGTCCGTGGTTGTCAGCAGGGAACGGGAGGGATGAACCAGTGGAGCACAGAGGATTTTAGGACAAAGAATAGACTCTGTACGATGCTATAATGACCGATACATGCATCTCTGCTTAGTCACTAAGCCATGTCTGACTCTGCAACCCCATGCACCATACAGCCCACCAGCCTCCTCCGTCCATGGGCTTCTCCCAGCAAGACTGCTGGAGGTGCTGTACAGCAAAGCAAATCTGAGACTTCGGAGAGTCTCTAACACAGACAACAGAGGCACACGGGGAAAACTCCTTGGTGCCACGCCCATCCTTCTTGTTAGGAATTGTATCTTGAGGGTGTGATGTGTGGCGCTTCGGCAGCCTCTTTGTGCAATGAGGTTAGACCTTTTTTTCCCCCCCTCCCCCGCCCAAAACATGCTGGATGGCATTACCTGTGCTCACCCTTCAGGTTTTTTTTTTTTTTTTAATGTGGGTTTTGTTTTTTTTTTTATGTGTGTGTATAACTTGACTATCTATCCTGCCTGCATCACTGCCAAGGACGGTTCATGGGACTCTGACAGCAGGCAGAAGGATCACAGCTTGGGTGTCTCGGATTCTTTGCAGCCTTTGTGCTGCTGCTGGGACATGAATCCACGTCCCCGTGGAGACATTTTCCTCCTCAGAGTGCAGCAGATGTGGCGGACCCTGGGGGGGTGGTGGGTGGGGGGGTTCTGACTTGGTCCATGGACATGTCTCATAGTCGTCCCACCTAGCTCCGTGCATTTCTAGCCGGAAGGCAAACTCGAGTGAGATTCAGGCAGAAGACCGTATATGCCCGCACAGGATGCCTTTTGCAAGACTTAAACTGCCAAACACGTCTCCTAAAGAAAGCTCACCCAGCGCATTGATCCCTCGGCGCCCAAGCCCCAATGAGGTGTTGTGAGAATCCTCAGTGACTTCTCTTCCGCCAGAGAAGAGACGTCCCGTCTTGGGTTTTATTAAGAGGCCCATAAATTACCTTTTGCTAGGCGGCCGCGATGCCGAAACCACACGTGCCTGGTTCCCGGTGCCTGCCTTGATCTCCAGTTTCTGGGGGCACGGAGTTCTTTTTCAATCACTCAGCTGTCAGCTGCCCACTTAAGCAGCACCTCAGAAATCCTTTCGAGTCCCGGAGCAGCTGCGGGTAAGAGCACGCGGCATCTGCTGGCCCGGGCGTTCGATCCCTGCCACGTTCTGCGCCCCCCGCCCCGCCCGCCTCCAGCCCCTTCCTCCTCCCGTTCCCAGGACATGTGTTTACAATCACGGAGATCTCAAGATCGGTTCCAGCCGCCTGCCCGCTCCTCCAAGCTGCAGCCGCTGCTCCCAACGTTCTCCGATGTCATTCACACCGGATCTGCGACTGCGTTTTTTCCTCTAGAATGCTTGGCCAGTTTATGATCTTTTTTTTCCCCACCTCCCCACTCTTCTTTCCTTGGACACGATGCCCTTTGTTCCATCGTGCATGTTGGAAGTGCAACCTGTTTGCAAGAATTCCATTGTACAAAAGGGTCAGACAGAGATGATAAAAGATGAAGGTTGCTTTCTGAATGAAAAAAAAAAATGAAACGAGAGTGTGCGAAGATTTAGCTTTGCCATTACCTTTTCTCTCTCCCTTTTTTTTTAAACTAGGAGACATTTAATAACACATATGTGGTAAGTCGCTTCAGTCGTGTCCAACTCTGCGACTCTGTAGCCGGCCAGGCTCCTCTGTCCATGGGGTTCTCCAGGCAAGAATCCTGGAGTGGGTTGCCCTGCCCTCCTCCAGGGGATCTTCCTGACCCAGGGATTGAACCAGGGTCTCTTGCATTGGCAGGTGGGTTCATTACCCTTGAGCCACTGGGGGAAGCCCCCTCTGCCCTTAGGAGTCTGTAATCAATGAATTTGGGATCAATCACAATCGAGTATCAGTTGCCGCCTCACTGTAGGTAGTTAACTGGTCCTGAGACGGCTGTGTCGCTGTTTGCTGAGGATTTCTTCTCTGCCCCAAATCAAACAGCTGATCTCAAAAGGGTTCGTTTTGATTACGTTGCTTTCCACGGTTTGGCGTTGACCCCGTTCTCCTAGGATAACCTGTCAAATGAGTGTCGTCAGTCACATTTTATATCACAGCCCCGAGACCCTACCAACCCCACCCAAAATATACACAGGAATGCAAGCGCACACACATACATCCTCTTTGGGGTTTTCTATGAGAAAAAAAAAATCATACTGTGTTTATCCGAAAACCAAAAAAAGTTCTCCGAGGGAAGAGGAGATTTTGAGGCTCTGATTATTGTCAGTTAGACAGGAGGAGAAATCATTGCAGAAATGACATGGGGAAAGCAGACGGAGCAGGGGTGTCTGAGACCTGGACTTGAGTAGTTTGGGAAGATGCTAGCAGGCAGGCGGAAAGGTCCTTAACAACGTCACACGATCTGGGTTATGCGGGGCCGTGAGTGAGGAGAGTCGCCCAAAACGGGGGCCTTGGAACAGGACCTTACTAGGCAACAGGGTCTTTGGAGATGTGACAAAGTGAAGGTCTGGGAGGAAGTCCTTCTGGCTAAGCGTGGCCCTAAAGCCAATAGTGAGGGAAGGAGGCTCAGTTGCTCAGTCGTGTCCGGCTCTCTGTGACCGCGTGGACTGCGGCCCGCCAGGCTCCTCTGTCCATGGGATTCTCCAGGCAAGAGTCCTGGAGAGGGTGGCCGTGCCCTCCTCCAGGGCATCTTCCCCACCCAGGGATCAAACCCACGTCTCCGGCATCGGCAGGCGCGTTCTTTACCGTTGAGCCACCAGGGGCGCCCGATAGTTAGGGACACACTCTCACTGAAACCACCGACCGGCTGGGCGGCATAATACACATTTGCGTGTGTTTCCTTAGAGCAAGCGCTCCTGGTGAGGACCGAGCAAATATGGGACAGAATCTGCCTGCCACGGAGGAGACCTGGCTGCGATCCCTGGGTCGGGAAGACCTCCTGGAGGAGGGCCTACCACCCGCTCCAGTCTCCTTGCCTGGAGAATCCCACGGACAGAGGAGCCTGGCGGGCTGCAGCCCAGGGGTCGCCAAGCGTCGGGCGCGGCTGAGTGACTTAGCCCGCGGCACCACAGCAGGAGGAGAGCAGGAAAGGTCCGAAGAAACTGTCACATGCCCTTCCACCTCCCACAATCCTTCTTGCGCTTTATTTTTATTTTTCCTTAAGGAATTCAAACTAGAAGCCAACGCTGGCTGCAGTTGCCTCTTATAAAACGTGCCCGATTTCATATACTTGGACTTTGGTTTTTATTTACCTGCCTTCGTACCCAGCAAGATTTACGTGGCTGCTGAAGTAAACTCTTAAAAAGAATGCCGGCCCTCCAAGTTCTTTCTGCTCCGTTTTGTTATAATCCTGAGCGAGGGTTCCCGGAGGTGCAGGGCAGGTTCAAGCTGACTCAATATTCTCGCTAACCTGAAACAGATCTTACTTATGCCCGCGCTTTAAGAAAACGTCCCCATCCGTGCGCTTTCCTGTGAGGACGCACTGACAACGTAATAACGAAATGAAATGAACTGCAGGGCTGTAATCACCGGCTGGAAGGCGGATTTTTATTTTGGCCCAATTAAGAGTCTGCAAGGTTTCGGGGGCCCTGATGTTCATTTCTGGAAGGCTCGAACAGAAATCTCAATTTAGTGAAGGACAAGAGAGAAAGAGAGACAGTGGGAAGTCAGTGACATGCTTCGTGCTTGGCTGGGGTTGCTGGAATGTTCCCAAACATTTCGGACTTCCCTTGTCTCTCCCGGATGACCAGGGTGTTTGCAGAGCTCTTGGTGAAGCTATTCACGCGTCCTGGCGTCTCTTCCAGGATTTGGTCAAAGGGTTGAGGGTAAAATTTAAGCAACTCTGTTCAGATCGTAAAGAATCTGCCTGCAAAGAGGGAGACCAGGGTTCAATTTCCGGAGCGGGAAGATCCCCTGGAGGAGGGCATGGCAACCCACTCCAGGATTCTTGCCTGGAGACTCCCATGGACAGAGGGGCCCATGGGGAGGCAGTCCAGGGGATTGCAAAGAGTTGGACACAACTGAGCGTCTACACACACACACACACACACACACACACACACACACCCCAGTCCTGTCACCAGGAATTAAAGCAGTCTGAGAGTAATTATTTTTTCCATACCTCTTGAACACCTTTTGTTGTTCAGCCGCTCAGTCGTATCCGACTCTCTGCGACCCCATGGACTGCAGCACGCCAGGCCTCCCTGTCCATCACCAACTCCCGGAGCTTACGCAGACTCATGTCCATCGCGTCGGTGATGCCGTCCAGCCATCTCATCCTCTGTCGCCCCCTTCTCCTCCCGCCTTCAATCTTTCCCAGCATCAGGGTCTTTTCCGGTGAGTCGGCTCTTTGCATCAAGTGGACTGAAACTTCAGCTTCAGTCCTCCCAGTGAATATTCACGACTGATTTCCTTTAGGAGAGACTGGTTGGATCTCCTTGCAGTCCAGGGGACTCTCAAGATTCTTTCTCCAACATCACAGTGCTAAGGCATCAATTCTTCGGCACTCAGCTTTCTTTATGGCCCAGCTCTCACATTCATACATGACTGCTGGAAAAACCATAGCTTTGATTAAACAGACCTTTGTTAGCAAAGTAACGTCTCTCTACTAAATATACTATACTACACTAGAAGTATAGATATATAGAGTATATATAGTAGTATAGAAGGGAAATAAGTACATACTACACTATATATATGTACTATTCTTTTATGTATACTATATATAACATTTCTTTCTACATGATATATAAGAAGGAATACCTAATATATAGTTGTATATGGCTAATGTATTTGTTTCTACATAAGGTAATTACATATAGAGGTTATTTATGGTAATTATCTATACCTATCTATCTACCTGTATTTCTTCATCTATGGAGGGGCACTTAAGAGGCTTCAGGTTTCCGTGGTGGCTTGGTGGTAAAAAAAAAACCTGCCCACCGTCGCAGGAGACATGGGTTTGATCCCTGGGTGGGGAAGATCCCCTGGAGGAGGAAATGACAACCCACGGCAACCCACTGCAGTCTTCTTGCCTGGAGGACCCCCATGGACAGAGGGGCCTGGCAGGGCTACAGCCCACAGGGTCGCAAAGAGTCAGACACGACTGATCCCACGCGCACGCCTAAGATGCTACCACGCCTTGGCTACCGTTAAATAACGCTGCAGTGAGCGTCAGGGCACACGTGTCGTTCTGAATTACTGTTTTTTCTTTCTTTTCTGATAAATACGCAGAAGAGAAGCCGTTGCATTGCGTAGTAGTTGCTAGTTCAGGGCAGGGCTGCTATGAATATTTCCACACATAGTTCCCGATGGGCAGGTCAAGACCTCAGCAAGACAACCTTTTTGAAACAGGAAGGAGCTTGGCAAACGTGTTTGGTTTCGTTGTGTTTTTTTTTTAATGAAATAAAGAATTCTGGCGCATAGTGAGTAGGTGGCATGAACAGGCTCCCCCACGTTGACGGTGCCACCGTCTTGGAAAAGCAGTGGGTTCTCCTCTCATGGGTCGGAAGAAACAGCATCGCCTCCCGGGAGCTGGGCGCTGCGGTCCAGGTGGCTGCCCGGTCGGTGATCCGAGCGGAGCTGTCTCCGGCTCACTAGGTGGTTTCAGGGGCCGCATTAAGTCGTTTGACCCCCAGCCCCTCCTCTCCCTGCCTTTCCCGCCAAGAGGAGCGCGGATTAATTCACAGGCTTTTCTCCAAGAGTTTTAAATTCTTTATGGAGGGCTTGTAAACGTTTTTATGTAATTGCCCCTAAACCAGGAGGACGCTGTAAATGTGGGCTGGGAGAGGTTTCACAGCCTGGAAGGGTGCGGGAAGCGAAGACGCACTGAGGGGTTTATCTGGTCCAGCCGCGGACCACAGAGGGGTCAGGAGACCAGGGCGTCCGATTTTACCAAGCAGCTGGTCTCATCTGCAGAAAGCTTGAGTGTTTAGAGACTCCCTTTCCTAGCAAAGGGACGTCTTTCTCGTCTGTATTTACTTTTAATTTTTATTTTATATCGGAGCTGATTTACAATGTGTTAGTTTCAGCTGTACAGCGAAGTGATTTGGTTATTCATGCATATATATATATTTTGCTTTTTCATACATATATATATATATTTTTTTACACATTCTTTTTTCCACTACAGGTTATTGCAAGGCACGTTGAATAGAGGCTCCCTATGCTGTACAGAAGGCCCTTGTTGCTTATCTAGTTTACATTCTAGTAGTTTTTATCTGTTAACCCCTGTCTGTTTTCTCCCTCCCCATCTCTTTCCTCTTTGGTAATCCTAAGTTTGTTTCCTATGCCTGTGAGTCTATTTCTGTTTTGTAAATAAGTTCACATGTACCATTTCAATTTTTTTAATTTTTTCATTTTATTATTATTATTTTTTAATTTCGCTGTGCTGCACAGAGTGAAGGATCTTAGTTTCCCAACCAGCCGTCAAGCCCATGCCCCCTGCTACAGAAGCTCAGAGTCCTAACCGCTGGACCGTGGCCAGAATTCCGCGGTATCATTTTTCTTTACACCCCACACGTGTGTGATTTAAGACGATGTTTGTCTTTGCCGGGCTCATCTCACTGAGAGCGGTCATCTCCAGGTCCATTCATGTTGCTGACAAGGGCATCATTTCCTTCTTTTTTATGGCTGAGAAATAGTCCACGGTATATAAGACCACCTCGTCTTGCTCATCCACATCCACTCGTCTCCTGATGGACACTTAGCTTGCTTCCAAGTCCTGGCTCTTGGCAACAGTCGTGCAGTGAACACGGGGTGCGTGTATCTTTTCAGATGACGCTTTTCTCCCGGGTATATGCCCAGGAGTGGGATCGAGAGGTCTTAACGGTAGCTTTATCTTTTGGTTTTTCAAGGAAACTCCACTGTGGCTGTGCCAGTCTGTATTTCCACCAACAGAGCAGGAGGGGGCCCAGAGGGAGTTTTCTTCTTGAGCAAACCCACTCTCTTGGTGAACTGGGAGCGGGTATAGAGTGCCTGCAAAGAACTCTTCCGGAATAACATTGCACCCAACAGCAGCCCCCTGTACCTCAGCTTTGCTCTTTAAACTTACTGATCTCTCTCTTTCTAGCTTTCTTACGATCTCACTGACATGTAATGTTGTATCGGTAGCGTGGTGATTTGACGTAGGTCCCTATTGTCAATGATGATCATAGCAAGGTTAGTTAACACATGCGTCTGTCTGTATGCTGCCTCTTTGTATCCAACTCACTGGGACCCCATGCACTGTCCCAAACAACTTTATTTGTTTACTGGTTCCCGAACCAGAGATCGAACCCGTGTCCCCTGCACTGGCAAGTGGAGTCTTTACCACTGAGTCACCAGGGAATCCCTCGACCCCCAGAATTCTACAGAGCACGCATTGACAAACCTCTGCCCTCAAGGGTGTCAGCAACACAAAATGAAAGAAATCTGGTTATCTTAAAAAAACAGGACTGTTTGATGAGAGAAAAGTTTAAATTTTGTATATTCCAAAAAAAAAAAAAAAAAAGGAAACACAGAGAGCTGAGAAGAAAAGGCAAAACTCTTGGGGACCCTGTTTTCTTGCTGTTCAGTCGCTCAGTCGTGTCCAACTCTTTGTGACCCCATGAACTGCAGCACGACAGGCCTCCCTGCCCATCACCAGCCCCCGGAGCTTGTGCCAACTCCTGTCCATCGAGCCGGTGATGCCATCCCACCATCCCATCCTCGGTCGCCCCCTGCTCTTCACGCCCTCTTGACCCTGGTTTAAGCAGTAATTTTTTCCGTACACTCCAGAAGACGCAATCACTATTTCTGTTTAGAGGTGATAAAGGTGACATTATCAAGAATATACTTTTTTTTTTTGGCCTTTGGAAGTCACAGTTAAGGCAGCAAAAAGGCAAGACACGGTCTGAAGCTGTTTGCAACAGGTAGAACTGATGACAGCTTCACACCCTGGATAACAACCCTAAGGCGAATAACTCAGTTCTGAAAACAAGAAGAAGAAAAGGCCAAGATCTATCTGGGGCTGCTGCTGCTGCTGCTGAGTCGCTTCAGTCGTGTCCGACTCTGTGCGACCCGACAGACGGCAGCCCACTGGGCGCCCGGATCCATCCGAGAGCACGCCAGCTACGTAGTCCCTCCGCTGCTGTTATTGCTGCCCGCCGCTCGGTCGTGTCCGAGTCTTTGCAACCCCATGGCCTGTAGCCCGCCAGGCTCCTCTGTCCGTGGGATTCTCCGGGCGAGAACACTGGAGTGGGTGGTCCTGCCCTCCTCCAGGGGGTCTTACCCAACCCAGGGATCAAAGCAGAGTCTCCTGCATTGACAGATGGGTTCTTCACCATCTGAGTCACCTGCGAAGCCCTCTTATGTATTAGGGCAAACTTCTCTCATCTTGCCATCTCACTGTGGACCAGCAGCTGGTGAAACACACGTCTAACTTCACTTAGTAAATGTTTTTCCTACATGAGTTCCGTTACTCAGTTGAATTCTCCGGGTGTATATATATACCTGGATGGAGATATAGATATATATAATTTGAAATTTTTATTTTCAAATCAATGACCCACTTTTCTTTTTTAATGGTCTGTGATGTTTGTTTCCTAAGGTCCATCTTGTTGTCCTTAAAGTATACTGAAGCTCCAATATTTTGGCCACCTGATTCGCCGAGCTGACTCACAGGAGAAGCCCCTGATGCTGGGAAAGGTTGAAGGCAGGAGGAGGAGACGACAGAGGATGAGGTGGTTGGATGGCATCACCGACTCGATGGACACGAGTTTGAGCGAGCTCCGGGAGGTGGTCAAGGACAGGGAAGCCTGGTGTGCTGCAGTCCGGGGTCACAAAGGGTCGGAAACGACTGAGCGGCTGAACAGAACCGCAGCGAGCCTGACTTCAGGCCTCACGCTGGGGAATGGGACGGTTAAGACTGCAGCGCTGGTGAGGGGCACTGGTTCCCTGCCCTTCTCTGCCTCCCACCCTCTTTGCAGGGCAGTGGGAGTTTGTGCTGCCAGAAGGCCAGGGGCAACGGGGAATAAGCGATTCCTGTTTCCTTGTAATCCCCACTCTAAGCAGATTTAATGGCCCTGTTATTGCCGAGCAAAATTAAGTCCTTATGAAACAACTTACAGACTGCCTTTGTGGGTCCCGTTTTTTCAATAATAAAAAAAAAAAAGAGGGTTTGGGTCATGGCATGCATCTGCTCCTTATTAGCACGTTGCCTGCACTGGGCTGCCTAGCTGAGCGGGCGGCTCTGTTTTCATTAAACGCCTAGTAGAGTGGGGCTGTAATATTTTTTTCTTTATTTTTAATGTTCAAGCAAAACGGAGAAGTTGAATTGCAGATGACCTCGCAGAGGAGATGGGAGACCCCGACTCCAAGTTCTCGTCGAAATGGAGCCGGTTGTGACTGTGTTCTTGTCCCGGCAGATCAGGAGGTAGAGACGCGTCTGTCATTCCGTGTCTCTTGGGAGATGGGACGCGTGGGGAACTGACACGGAGTCAAGTGAGTGAAGGTGGAAATGTTAGTCGCTCAGTCATGTCCGACTCTTTGCGATCCTGTGGACTGTAGCCCGCCAGGCTCCTCTGTCCATGGGATTCTCCAGGCAAGAATCCGGGAGTGGATTGCCACGCCCTCCTCCAGGGGATCTTCCCGACCAGGTCTCCCGCACTGCAGGCCGATTCTTGACCATCTGAGCTACCAGGGAAGCTCCTTAACAGACAAGCGCAGACCCAAACATAGCCAACACTACGAAATATACTGTGATGCTCTGCCATGGATGTGTGCCTGCTGCTGCTGCTGCTGCTGAGTCGCTTCAGTCGTGTCCGACTCTGTGCGTCCCCATAGACGGCAGCCCACCAGGCTCCCCCGTCCCTGGGATTCTCCAGGCAAGAACACTGGAGTGGGTTGCCATTTCCTTCTCCAGTTCATGAGACTGAAAAGTGAAAGTGAAGTCACTCAGTCGTGTCCGACTGCTAGCGACCCCATGGACTGCAGCCCACCAGGCTCCTCCGTCCATGGGATTTTCCAGGCAAGAGTACTGGAGTGGGGTGCCATTGCCTTCTCTGGGATATATGCCTACCCACTAGCAAAATGCTGATACTTCCACATAGCCGTAAGCTGGTTTTAAAGGTTCTTGCTTCTGTATGTACTGTGTTTTTTTAAAAAAAAAAAAAAAGAAAAAAACATACTTTTTTTGTTTCGTATTGGAGTCTAGCCAATTAGAAATGTTGTGATGGCTTCAGGTGGACAGCGGGGGGACTCAGCCGTCCATACACAGGGATCCACTCTCCCCCAAACTCCCCTCCATCCAGGCTGCCACGTGACATTGAGCAGAGCTCCCTGTGCTGGACAGCAGGTCCTTGCTGGTTCTCCATGTTAAACACAGCAGTGTGTCCACGTCCATCCCAGACTCCCTGACTATCCCTTCCCCATCCTTCCCCCGGGAACCATATGGTTATTACAGAGTATTGAGCAGAGTTCCCTGTGCTGGACAGCAGGTCCCTGCTGGCTCTCCATGTTATCCCATCCTTATTACCCATGGTTTTCCCATCCTTCCCGCTGGCAACCGTCGGAAAACACAACCCTCTGAGAACCAAATTCCACTGTTGCCGCTTCACTAGCCACTTGTCTGCAACGGGACGGTTCTTCCCGGCTCACTCATTCCAGTGCTGCAAACTTCCCTCAAACAGAGGTTTGCCGCTCCCACGCCTTGCCGACTGCCCCCAAAACTGTGTCCATGGCAACTTTGGCCAAAGGCATTCAATGGTGTTGTCCCATGAGTGATGGCTCAGTGGTAAAGATGCCTTCTTCCACTGCAGGAGACGTGGGTTTGACCCCTGGGTCGGGAAGATCCCCTGGAGGAGGGCATGGCAGCCCACGCCACTATTCTTGCCTGGAGAATCCCATGGACAGAGGAGCCTGGAGGGCTACAGTCCATGGGGTTGCAAACAGTCGGAGACAACTCAGCGACTGAGGGAAGAAGCAAGACTCGCCAGCGAATTTAGAGTTGGACGCTTTTGCAAGCAATCGGGTGGAGCAGAGAGAGCGCTTTTAAGGGACGTGTAGAGTATGGAGCCCCCAGTCCCTGAGGAGGGTCAGGCCACGGGTCTGAGGCCCTGGCTGTGTGCCCTCTTGTCCACACGTCACCAGGCATAACCACAGATGAGGCTCAGGGCCGGTTCCGCACACACATCACTTCTGGTTTCATTTTCTGTTTTACTCTGTGAGCTCCCCGGTGCCATCAGTCTGAGAAGTGGTTCCAGGAAACCACGGGCAGCTGTAGGGAGCAGAGACTTGGATGGGGCAAAGGACAATAAAAGACGTGTTTTCCAGCAAGCCTCTGTGGGCAGGACCACCCAGGCCTGTGGGATCCTCCGAGAGGGCGTTGGGAGCCTGAGGCAGGATGGCGGTGCCCAGGATCCAAGAGGCTGGCTGCTTTCCCCGCTTGCATGGAGGCCTTCAGTCCCAGGGCGATGCACCCTCTGACGCCTGCAAGACAGCGTCTTCTGCCTGTTTTATCAAACACGCGTGTGCCCCCCAGGAGGTGCCTGGCATACCCTCAGCTCTGCGTGTACGAATGTGAGAATCAGTCCCCAAGGCTGAGTGCTGACGAGTTGATGCCTTTGAACTGTGGTGCTGGAGAAGACTCTTGAGAGCCCCTTGGACTGCAAGGAGATCCAACCAGTCCATCCTAAAGGAGATCAGTCCTGAATATTCACTGGAAGGACTGATGCTGAAGCTGAAACTCCAATCCTTTGGCCACCTGATGCGAAGAGCTGACTCACTGGAAAAGACCCTGATGCTGGGAAAGATTGAAGGTGGGAGGAGAAGGGGATGACAGAGGATGAGATGGTTGGATGACATCACCGCCTCAATGGACATGAGTTTGAGTAAGCTCCGGGAGATGGTGAAGGACAGGGAGGCCTGGCGTGCTGCAGTCCATGGGGTCGCAGTCAGACACGAACAGGTCAGCAAGAACAGCTCTGCAGGAACCGACTCCTGGTTCCCTGAGGGCTGGTGCAGTCGGCATTCAGTGGTGAAGATCTGTGCGTGGGCCCCTCACACAGGGACCCTGTGGCCAGATCCCTCCAGCCAGCTCATTGCCTTTTGCCCCTCTGCTCTACTAGTCGCTGGCCCCCGCCAGAGCTTGCTATATAATCCATAGCACTTCTCTACGTGCTCCATCCACCCCGGGCCCAAGCTGCCCCTTCACCCTTTCCTCCAGCCCTTGCCTTCTGGTGCTGGGCTTAATCTTCACACCCCTCTCCTGGAGCCCCACCCATAACCTGGTAGTCAGCCCCCACCTGCTGTACCACGGACGAGAAACACAGGAGGACGGTCGACCAGAGAGATGAGTCTTCCTCTGTCTGACTTGCTTTGCTCAGTTTGATCATCCCTGGGTCCATGCATGTTGCTACAAATTGCATTATATCATCCTTTTCATGGCTGCATAATATTCCTCTGTGTGTGTGTGTGTGTGTGTGTGTGTGTGTGTGTGTGAGACACCCTCTTTTGTTCATTCTTTTTTTTTTAATTAAGGAAATACGTTTTCAATTAATTTTCTCTGATGGACGTTTAGCTTGCTTCTGTGTCTTGACTCTTGTAAATGCCGCTGCTATGAACCTTGTATGTATGCGTGCTGACTTGCTGCAGTAGGGTCTGCCTCTTCGTGACCCCGTGGACCACTATAGCCCGCCAGGCTCTTCTGTCCATGGGATTCTCCAGGCGAGGAAACTGGAGTGAGTTGCCGTTCCCTTCTCCAGGGGATCTTCCCACCCCCAGGGATTGAACCCAGGCCTCCAGCATCACAGGCAGATTCTTTACCATCCGAGCCACAGGGAAGCCCCTATTTCAATGTCAGGGACCAAACCCACATCTCTTCTGCATCTTGCATGGGCAGGAGGATTCTTTACCACCAGCACCAGCGGGAACGCCAGGGACACTGGAGCCCATGGCGTCACAGAGTCGGACATGACTAAGCCAGAGCGTGAACGCCTTCTAACTAGTGGATGGGATCTGGGTAAGCTTTTGAGAGGTGCAGCCGCCATTCCCGTGATAGGAACGGAGGTAATCAACAGCGCCCACAATTTATTACGTGCCTGCGGACGCCGGGGAGCGACGGGTGCAACGTGCCTCTCGTTTCGCTCATTTCCGAGCCGCAGAACTTCAAGCCTTCACCCTCAGTTTCCTTGGTTACGGAGAGATTGCTCATCCCGGCATTAACTTAGGCGGGTCTCCATCCCTCTTCTCGGGCAGTAACCGTGTCCCTCAGGACGATTATTCCCCTGGATGGGATCTCATCCAACCGAGAGGCTGCTCCCCTAAGTACCTGTCCTCGGCCGTGATGAAAATGTTGCTGCTCCGTGGCGCAGATATGGAAACTCGATTTGTAGTAAATCATACTTCCGGGAGTCGTCGTGCTTGCTAAGTGGATGCAGGCATTTTACAATGCACGCAGGGTTTGAGAGACCCGACTTGCCGGGGGCGCTTTGCTCTCCCCACTTTGGACCGCCGAAGCGCTGAATAAATAAAGCACGTCTCCACGGCGGAGCGTATGTTTCGTCCTCCAAGTTGGGAGGGAGGGAGCACCCTTCTGAGAGGCTCCCCTTGGTGTGCAGATACGGGTCTGTCTCGAGCACGCTCGTCCTGACAAACATTTACCCTGACACCTATTATATTTACCGACGCATAGATCTCCTTTTTCATTATAATAGAAATGTGTAGGCGACCGACGGGCTCGCTGTTGAATATTAAAGGACCAGAGCTGATGTGTGTGCAGGGTGACAATTTGAGGAGCGACCGGCTTGCGTTCCTCACTTTCCCCCTGAGTTCACAGGACGTGGGATCATCAGAGGAGAGCTGTCCTGCTACTTTTCATGCGCTAAGGCCCTTGAGTGAGGCACCTGGGTGTTTACAGGAGGTGGGTTGTGCTTCACTTTTGAAAAGTGGACTCCCCACCTCCCAACTGCTTTTTATTTAACTTAAAAGATTTTCAAATTGAGAATACCGTGCTGGCTGAAACATTC
The DNA here is from genome assembly GCF_014754425.2 of Oryx dammah. NCBI lineage: Eukaryota > Metazoa > Chordata > Mammalia > Artiodactyla > Bovidae > Oryx > Oryx dammah. The sequence continues at coordinate 131,085,554 of NW_024070207.1, read as the reverse complement.
GTTCAGGTGTTTCCATGATGTCTTGCGGAGAAAAACCCAAACTAACTGTTTGGCCAACCCAAGAGAAATGCTTGAAAACATGTGAGTGTGTGGGGGTTCGATCCCTGGGTTGGGAAGATCCCCTGGAGGAAGAAATGGCAGCCCACTCCAGTATTCTTGTCTGGAGAATCCCATGGACAGAGGAGTCTGGTGGGCTACCGTCCATGGGGTGGCAGAGAGTCAGACATGACTCAGCTACTGAGACACACACACCCACACACCCTTTTCTGGCCAATCTGGCAGAAAGGCTTTAAAGCATGAGGGAGGCCTTCCCCAGTTGTCCAGTGGTTCGGATTCCACACTCCTGCTGCAGGGAACGTGGGTTCAACCCTTGGTCAGGGAGTGCTAAGGTCCTACATACACATGACCCCCCCAAAAAAAACAGAATAAACAAAAACATGTGGGAGGTCTTATAATGAGAGCTACACAGTTCCGTCTCATAACATAAGATTAGTGTATATAATAAAGTCCTCTATGTAACTCTGTAATGCGTATCTTATTCTCTGGGTAGACTGTAGAACAGTATACCTCACACTGTGTGGTTCCACTTACACATAAATATTTTTGAAGACGAAATGTTACAGGCCACGCATGCTGAGACTGGTTGAATTCTGAGATGCAGAGACAGAGGTCTGACTCCTACGGGTATGACACCCATAGATATGGGTGGGTTAGCCTCTGTTTTGTTCCAAGCTAGGCTGTATTGTGCTCCTCATTACATATATAAAATCGCCTATCGGTTTCTATTTCTCTGGAGAATCCTAACACATTCAAAGCAGCCAAACAGTGCAAACAACCCAAGTGGCCATGAATGGATAAGTGGGTACATGGATAAGTGGTTGTGTGTGTGGATAGATGGATGGATGGATGGATGGATAAGTGATGGATGGATGGGTAAGTGGGAAGGTGGATGGATGGATGGTTATGTGGGTAGGTGGATGGATGGATGGATGGATGGGTAAGTGTGTGGGATGGAGGGATAGTAGGTAGATGGATGGATGGAGGGATAGATGGAT
>NW_024070207.1:131072884-131084489 GCF_014754425.2 Oryx dammah | reverse complement strand
TGGATGGATGGGTAAGTGGGTAGATGGATGGATGGAGGGATAGATGGATAGGTCAATGAATGAATGGCTAAGTGGGTATGTGGATAGATGGATGGATGGGTAAGTGGGAAGGTGGACGGATGGATGGTTATGTGGGTAGGTGGATGGATGGATGGGTACGTCAGGACATGGGTGGACGGATGATGGATGGGTGGATGACAAAGGATGGATGGATGGTGGATAAACAGCATGTGATCCACCCAGGCAGTGGAATATTATGCGGCCATGAAAAGGAGTGACGCCCTGACACAGGGTACAACGTGGGTGGAGCCTGAACCCACGCTGCTCAGTGAGAGAAGCAGGCACAGAAGGACACACAGTGTGAGAGTGGGTTGGTGGGAAACGTCCGGAACAGGCACATCCACAGAGGCAGGAAGTGGATTAGTGGCACCGGGAGGAGGGGGAAGGGGCAGGGGCGGGGGGTGAGGAGAGGGGGAGGGGAGGGGCAACTCACGAGGACGGCATCTCCTTTCGGGGATGAGGAACTTACAAGTTCTGGAGCTTGATAGGGGTGGTGGCTACATGCAGGCACGTTATGAATGTGCCAAGTCTCCACTCAACTGTGCCGTCCACAAGGTCGAATTGTGTGCTGTGTGAAATTTTGCTGGAATATAAATTAAAAATAGCAAGCAGCTGTGTGAATGCAGAGACCAGGACATATGAAATCTAAAGCTTAAACCCTTCCTAAGGCTTCCCTGGAGGCTCAGATGGTAAAGAATCTGCCTGCAGTGCAGGAGACCCACATTCAATCCCTGGGTCGGGAAGAGCCGCCTGGAGGAGGGCGTGGCAACCCACTCCAGTCTTCTTGCCTGGAGAATCCCCATGGACAGAGGAGCCTGGCAGGTTAGTCCATGGGGTTGCAAAGAGTCGGACATGACTGAGTGACTAACTCTCTCTCTCTCTTTTTTCCCTTTCTTTCTTTCTCCTCTCCTGGCAAAGCTGAGCATCCTTTCTGCCTGTAACAGGGGCGTCCCTGCCATCGCTACTTCCCAGGCAAAGCCTGGGTGGGCGGGCTGATGGAGCAGCCGGTCTTCACCAGGCAACTTGGCTCTGACGAAATGCCTCGAACACAGACCCTCTGCCCTTCCGCATCTCTGTCACTGCGCACCATCACCTCTTCATTTTCGGGCACGTTGAGGGGAATCTCACCCCAAGTGTCGGGTTCAGACGGAAAGTCACCGAAGCCACGTGGAACCAGACAGTCCACCAGCTGGCCTCACGGGCTGGGCGAGCCCGGCTCCCAGAGGCTGTGGGTTTTCCCCGGGGCCTCTAGATGGAAAGGGAGGTTTTCTAATGGGAAGCTCCTTCCTTCCCAGCTCTTAGCTTGTGGGGAGGAGGGGGCAATTCAGACAAGGTTTTTGTATGAATGAAAGGAAGGCTTTCAAAACGTTTGCTCTCTCGGTGGTTTTTTTTTTTTTTCCCAAAGAGTCAGAGAACAGAGCTTTGCGAGGGGCGGGACTGCAGGCAGGCTTTGATAAGACTTCCTGGGCGGTTGGTTTCATGGAAGCCGGGTGTCAACTCAGATGGGGCATTTTTTTTTTTTTTTGGAGAGCAGAGACCAAATGCAGGTGGCGAGGGGGGGGGTGGGGGAGGGGGTGAAGGTCTCAGCTGTGGGGATGACGAGTCCGAGGGAAAAATGAGAAGCGTCAACCCCCACCTTCCTGGGATGACAGCTGAGGGGTGCCTTTCAAAGGAGAGCTCCATGGCGGTGAGTGTGGAAGAAACTTCCGGGGCCGGCGGGGGCGGGAGGATCAGACAAGTCAGCAGAAGCAGTAGGCTTTCATCTCGGAGGATGGCAGGTCGACGCTGCAGAGTTGGCGGCCAGGAGCCTTCTTCAACGAGTGCTGAGTTCTGGGCTCTTCCCCCTGTCTTCCAGTTAGAAGGCAGCCTCAGAAGGAGGCAGGGATTCGCTGTCATCCAACCAGGATTCCCGGGTGGCAGTGGTGATGAAGAACCCCCCTGCCAGTGCAGGAGACCCGGGTTCGAGGCCTGGGTTGGGGAAGATCCCCTGGAGGAGGGCATGGCAACCCACCCCGCTTATCCTTGCCGGGAGAGTCCCCATGGGCAGAGTACGCTGGTGTGCTACAGTCCATGGGGCTGTAAAGAGTCGGACACGACTGAGCGCACGGGCAGCCTCTAAGGTGGAGCTCTCAGGTTAAGTGCTAGGTGACTTCATTCGTCACGCAGATGCACGCCAAATGTGTTAGAATGGCCACCACCCACGAACGGAAAATAAGTGTTGGGGTGAGTGTGGAGAAACAGGGACCCTTCTGGCCCGCTGCTGGGAAGGTAAGACGGATATCAAAGCCCGCAGAGGGAAATACTACAGAGGTTCCTCAAAAAAAAACTACCGTCCATCTAGTGTAGGGCCCAGGAACGCCAGTTCTGGGCATGGATCCAGAAGAATCAAAAGCAGGGTCTTGAAAAGACTATGTGGGCATCGGTGTGCGTGGCAGCATTATTCTGAAGAGTGAAAGGGCTGAAGCAACCTGCTGCTGCTGCTGCTAAGTCACTTCAGTCGTGTCCGACTCTGCGCGACCCCATAGACGGCAGCCCACCAGGCTCCCCCGTCCCTGGGATTCTCCAGGCAAGAAGACTGCAGTGGGGTGCCATTTCCTTCTCCAGCGCCACCTAAGTGTTCACAAATCAGTGATGGACATGGAATGGAGTTTGGAATATTGCATTAAGTCGCTTCAGTCGCAAACATTTCTCTGCAACCCCATGGACGGTAGCCCGCCAGGCTCCTCTGTCCAGGGGATTCTCCAGGCAAGAAGACTGCAGTGGGGTGCCATTTCCTCCTCCAGGGGACTCTTCCCGACCCAGGGATCGAACCTACATCTCTACACTCTCCTGCATCGGCAGGCAAGCTCTTAACCGCCAACCCATGGGAAGCCCGGGTGGAATATTATTCAGCCTTGAAAAAGGAAGGAAATGGAGACACAGTCTGCGCTGCGTGCAAACCTTGAAGACGTGATGCTGAATGAAATCAGAAAGTCTCACGAACATCAACACTCTGTGATTCCACTCAGGGGAGTGGGGAGGGGGTCCCTAGGGGAGTCTAGTTCACAGAGATGTCTTGAAACGAATCACTGCCTCTTTCTGAGGCTGCCTTCTAACTGGAAAACAGGTGGAAGAGCCCAGAACTCAGCACTCGTTGAAGAGAGCGGAAAGATGGGACGGCAAGTCAGTGTTCCACAGAGACAGAGTTTCAGTTTGCAGAGATGACCGCATGCCGGAGGTGGACGGTGGCAAGCGTTATATGACGCTGTGAACGTGTTTGAGTCCACTGAGCTGCCTGCTTAAAAATGGTCAAGATGATAAATTGTATGAGGGTTTTATTATTATTATTATTTTGCCACAGAGTTTTTTTTAAAGGTCAAAAGCAAGTTAAAGAGGTGTCGGGAGATGGTCAGCTCTGGCCAGGCTTATGCACAGCTTGGACCAGCCCACCTCGCTCCAAATTGCCTCACACCGCAGCGACTCCACTGTCTTGCAACCCTTCTTTCAAGTTCTTCCTTTCGGCTCGTCTGGAAAGGCACGCTTGACTCGCTGTAGGAAACTTGACCCTCCTCTGTCTCAGGCGTTCTTTTTCCATAGCACACTAAAGCGGTTGGGCACTTTACTCCCACTATATATATATATATATTTTTTTTTTACGAGTGGCTCTGGGATTTTATGAGAGACCCACATCCTTCCCCTACACAACTCTCCCAGAGATGTCTTTCCGTTACAGAGACGCATCCTTGGCTTCGACTTTTTTTTTTTTTAATGTTAATTTATTTGATATTCAGAAGTGCTTCTCCGACTCAGGGTTCTTTCCAGTTTAATTTGAATTTTGCCTCAAGGCATCATGGGAGACCCAAGGTTGTGCCGAGGGCATCGGGGATGTGTGAGCATCACAGCGATCACGTGGGTACCACGGGTAAGGGAAGTGGGCAGCGTGTTGCCAAGCCTTCCAGACAACACGGAGCTTGGAGGAGCTCAGAGGTGGTAATTGGCTTCCTGGTGCCCATGGAGAAAGCCCCTAAAAAGCTCCTTTTCAGCCAAAGAGGACCCGTGTTCTGCTCCAGGGAGGCAGTAGGGCTTTCAGGATGAACCCAAGTGGAGGACCCTAGAGGAGGAATTGGCAACCCACTCCTGTATTCTTGCCTGCAGAATCCCATGAGCAGTGGGGCCTCGTTGGGTACAGTCCAGGGGCGTTGCAAAGAGTCAGACACGACTGAGCCCCTGGGCGTGCACGCACACCAAGAAAATCACCTCTACGACTGGGAAATATAAGCCGGAATCTATAAGGTTATGACCCGAAGTTTTAGGATCCATACGGCTAGGACCCATAGCGTGGGAGGTCTACGCAGCCGGGGTTCACAAGACTGGAATCCGAAAGGTTGCCTCCACAGGAACGGACTTCCCAGTGCTGGGTCCCAGAGGGTTGAGATGCAACAAGAGCCGGAATCCATGGGCTTGGGACAGATAGAGGTGGCAGCTAGCTGTCGTATTGGGGTCCATAGGGCTGAGATGCAAAGAGTTCGATTCATAAAGCTGAGATCCATGAGACTGGGATCTATAAGGCTGGAGTCCTTAGAGCCGCAGCCCAGACCGTGGGGCCAACAGTGTGAGAGTGAAAACGTTAGTCCATCATGTCCAACTCTGCAACCCGTGGACTGCGGCCCGCCAGGCTCCTCTGTGCGTGGGACCCTCCAGGCAAGAACACTGGAGTGGGCTGCCATTCCCCTCTCCAGGGGATCTTCCCGATCCAGGGATCGAACCTGGGTCTCCCGTGTTGAGGGTATCTCTTTACCGCCTCTCATTCAGTCGCTCAGTCGTGCCCGACTGTTTGCGACCCCCTGGACTGCAGCACGCCAGGCCTCCCTGTCCCTCACCATCTCCTGGAGCTTGCTCAAACTCATGTGCATTGAGCCGGTGATGCCATCCAGCCATCTCCTCTGTCGTCCCCTTCTCCTCCTGCCCCCAATCCCTCCCAGCATCAGGGTCTTTTCCAAGCAGTAGGCTTGTGGCATCAGGCTTTACCGTCTGAGCCGGGTCAAACTGTGGAAGACAGAGGCGAAGTGTGCGGCTCCCGGGACAGCATGGATTTCCCGAGAGCCTTCTGTTCACTGATGAGCCCGTTGACTTCAGTCTTGCCCTGATCAGGACGATTAAACTTTGTCGCCGGGAAGCACGGGCCATTTGCTGCAGTAACGCTCCATCTCAAAGCTTCCAGATGAGTGCTTTGGGTGGCGTGTCTCGCTTTTTCCAGTCACCGAGCCCCCTCTCCTTCGTGTTTCTGCTAAAGCAGAGGACTTAATGCGGCAGTTATACAGACCAGCAGGGGATGAGCTGTCCCTGGAGGGCTGGGGGTGGGGAGGTGGACGGCTGGCTGGGGGTGAAGGCTCTAGGGGGGTGCTGCCGTGTCTGACAAGGGCTTGATGAAGACGGCTTCTCCCCTGCCAGGCTGGGTTAACGAGGCTGAGAGCGTGGCATGACAACCGCGTGTTCCTGGATGGAAGGCCGGAGATTTTCCTGTCTGTGAAACGTCAAGACAAAATAAATTGACCTCTGCGTTGAAATGTTTCCAGTTGGTGATCAGCCTGCATTTTTCAACCGACCAGGAGAATTTTTTTTTTTCTTCCTCAAGATGCTCCGGCCACGGCCGATGAGAGCTTCCATCGAAATCCACGCACGTGGCTGCTCATTACCACGGTGGCTGTCACATCCTGTGCAGATGATCGAGGGGTCTCTATTGGCGGTGGGTGTGGGGAAAAGGGTCCACCACACCATCAGCAGTAGGTACCAACGCCCCCTACCCCGCCGTTGTAAACATGGACGCCAGGCTCCTCTGTCCAGGAGATTCTCCAGGATACCAGACTGGGTTGTTATTCCCTTCTCCAGCGGATCTTCCCAACCCAGGGACCAAACCCAGGACTCCCACGTTGCAGGCAGATTCATTCCCGTCCGAGCCGGCAGGGAAACCCATGCTTTCCTGCAAAATGCTCAGGCAGACGGGCGGAGGAGATAGCTCTTCTGCAAGGTGGGTCCTGTTGATGGCGGGGATGTGGGGGGGGCCGCAGACGAGGAAAGCCGCCAGGAGACGTTTCCTGGCATCTCTTGCTCGCCCCCTCGGAGGCTTGGGGTGCCCGTGGCTGGCGAGCAGACCCCATGTGAGTAAATGCCAGCTTGTCAGCCTCATTGGGTGCCCGGCAACCTGGGAGTCAAGGAAGGCACTTTTTTTTTTTTTTTCAAATGCTACCCCAGAGTCAATTAAAATACAGTAAGCCTGACATCTGCAGAATGCAGAATGATCAAAGGAGAGAATGCCCATACAGATACTGACATAAAAAAAAAAAAAACCACCGTGTTTGGCGGCAGACTGACACCGTGTAACAGGTCAGATAATTATGAGAAAATCTATGATATATCTGTTGCAATTGGTCCTCTTGTTTCCATTATCAGAGCCATCAAACACACCCGCTCACTGCTGCTTGCCCGATCCGAGGACGGCTGACACTCTCACCAGGCTGATACAGATGGCATCTTTAGAGCCGCTGAATTAATTTGACAGTAAATAGGTGATCTCAGTTACCGCCTTGTTTAAATATATGTTTTTTTTAATTGCAGCAGAGAACGGTTTTGTTTTTTATTTTTTATTTTTATTTATTTATTTATTTTGCATTTCTGGGCAAAACTGGGAGAGCCCAGGGGTGGGGGTAGTTTCTCATTCATACTGTGCCCTTTCTCCCGATCCCCTGTCCAGACACACACTCAGCCATCCATGCATCATAATTCCACATGCATCCCAAGACAGGCTGCTCTGGTTTTATTGCTTGCATGATAATAACTCGGCAGGCTCAGTGGTGTTTGTTTTTTTTTTTCTTTCCCGTCTCTTTCCTCCCAACCCCAAAACCCCAAGCTGAACACATGCGTTAATTATGATGATTAACGAGTCGTCGCGTCTCTGGCCTTGATATGTTGATTAAACTAAGGAAGGCTGTGACAGACGAATCATCACGCGGAGGGTTACAGTCGGGAGAAAGCCATGGGTGTGTCTCGGGAAGGCTGGGTATTCTCTGCCCCTCGCCCGTCTTAATTGGCTTAATGGGTCCCGGTGTTAGCAGCCCAGCTCTGACCCTCCTCCAATCCTTAGCAGCTCTGGAAAGCAAACTAATTACAGCTTTTTACATTAAATCCTAATAGAGTTCCATCTATCTCCTCTAAATCGTCACGGTGATTACAGTCATAAACGGGGCACACGGATGCCCTGTTCATCAAAACCGTTTGGGTTTGCCATCATAGCAGCGCCTTACGACGCATGCTGACTAACTGTGTGATAATTACAGCGGGGAGGAGTGGAACCTGTGTGTGTGTGTGTGTGTGTGTGTGTGTGTGTGTGTGTGGAGGCATCTGTTTAAGTGAGTCTCTGATGCATTCTGAAAAGTCTGCAAATACTTCCCACACAGAAGCGGGTTCACATCAAAGGCAGGAATATTTAGAAATAATGATTTTGTACCACCCCAAGTCTCTCTCTCTTTTTTCTTTTTGTCTACCTGCCTTTTCCCCGAATGCCCGTCAGCACAGGGAACTGTCTTGCCTACACAAATATGCATCACAAATGTCCTCTTTGCTGAGTGAGATAAGCATCGAATTCCATTTATATTACCAGCACCTCTATTCCATTTTAATGGCCTCCCATTATTCCAGCAGAGAGGCAAGGAGGCTGTCGCCAGCTCCCTTAATCAGGGCGGACGGCCCCGACTCGCGGGTCCCGAGGCCCCATGAATATTGGGTCCAGGACATACTTCAATGGCCTGGACAGGCATCTCGGCTTTATTTGTCACTCCCTGCCAAGGCGGCATGTCATGAGTGGGCCGCCTGTGAAGTCCACGGCTGCTCATGATATAAACTGTAAGAGCACAGATGGTCCCAGAGTTTCAGAGATTTAGACAAGAGACTTCTTCCCTTTTTTTTTTTCTTTTTGAAAGGTAACTAGGCCAAACTTTCAGATGAGCTTTCCAAACTCTGGAGGTGATGGCTCATGGACAGTCACAGCTTTTAAAAGCTTGTGTTTTGTGCTTAGCCGCTCCCTGTTGTCTGACTCTTTGCCACCTCATGAACTGTAGTCTTCCAGGCTCCTCTGTCCGTGGGGATTCTCCAGGCAAGAATACCGGAGTGGGTTGCCATGCCCGCTTCTGTTTAAACGCATATCTGTGCAAAAAAAAAAAAGGCAGAAAGGCGAAATACAACACAACGTCTGAGTATGATTTTAATCCAACTTTTTTCCTGGTGCAAGAGTTGTTGACTTCCTCGGTTCCTTAGAATTGCTGCACTTTCCTTTGAAATCGTATTTTTGAGATCTCTTTTTTTTTTAATTTTACTTCTTGGGCTTATAAGGACTTCAAAGAAATGACTTTTATGGACCTGCACACAGATATCGACAGCACAGTCATAACTGCCTTTGTTCTTTAAGGAAATTCCCCTTAAAATGCACACGCTCCACGTTTGCACTATTTCGTGACGAGGTACACAAATTATTTCTGCAAAAGAGTAAATATGATAGAAATTCTAAACTCTGCTGCAAACCTCTGAACATCTTAACACACAAAAGACACCACCGAAAGTAGGTAAAGGAGTGAATATGTGGGTGTTTCAGTAAAACTTTACTAGCAAAAACAAGTACGGAGGTCCACTCTGGCTGTCAGGGCAAAGTCTGCAGATTTTGATAACTCAAATGCTTGATCACCGGGATTCATCTTTGTGCCGATTTCAGGTGACATTTGGCTGCTTTGAATTCCATCCCAAATTTATCCCTCGCTGCTGTGGCTCATTTGCTCAGCTGTGTCTGCCTCTTTGCAAGCCCAAGGACTGTAGCATGCCAGGCTCCTCTGTCCTTCACTATATGCCAGGGTTTGTGCAAACTCAGGTCCATTGAGTCAAGGATTCCTAGAGGCCCTCAGATCAGATAAGATGGGATGGATTGTTTATGCAGTCGTTATCCCGTGATGAGTAAACACTATTGAAATGTGCAAGTGTAATGTAACACAGGAAGACTTCCACTCCACGCTTCTCAACAGAGCAGACCCAGGAAGGGTTCTGTCCAAGGACTACAACGAAATGCAAGACAAGAGTGTCTTGCTGTCTTGACTGGGCCTTAACTATGAAGGTTTCACGCCCACGCCCGCCAGTATATACGTGTCTCTCTAGGAAAATATTATCTACACCACAAGCCGCTCACTTTTTCCCTCGAAACCTCCTGCTTTCTGTAACTTCTGCCTCAGGACCTCCATCTTTTCCTGTCTGCCTCGGGACATCCTGCTTGCTCTGAGATTTTCCCTCACTCGTCACTCCGTCGTGTCCGATTCTTTGCAACCCCGTGGACCGCAGCAGGCCGGGCATCCCTGTCCATCACCGACTCCCGGAGCTTGCTCTGTGCGTTCCTTCAGACACCACTTCTTTTCTGGGATTTTCCTCAGACTGTCCTTCTCTGTCTCACAGTTCCGTCAGTCCACACCTTACTGTCAAAATCCAAAGAGAGAAAAAGTAACAGAGAGAGAGAGACAGGAGCAAAGAGAGAGAGAATTACAGAGAGAGGAAAAGATTCAGTCAGCACAGGACCGCTTAACCCCTAAGAGCTGAGTCCAAAGCGTGGAACGAGGGGAGTTGTGTCTGCAGCCTGCCTGGCAAATCAGAAACTGGAATCACGTATGACTGTCCGAAAGCGAGATCTACACCCCATCAAGAGAGCACAGACCCTTCTCGTAAAGAAACGCGGGGCAGTGCACATACGGGCCTGGGGTCTAGCCGAGGAAGCCAGAAAACGGCTCAAACACGGCGGGGGGGAGGGTGGTGGATGGAGCGTAATCAAGTCCCCTTTGCTTGGCAGTTCAATGATCCATGTCCTATATGTTCAGGGGCCTCTCTCTCTTTGGTGCCCAGAAGTCATGGAACGGTTGTTGTGCAAGGTGGCCGTGCCTTGGGCTCTGTAAGACATGTCCCCAGAATGGCCGGCCGCCTCCACCACGCTGCCCTCCTGGGTTTGCTGGGGGACAATCAACTTTGCTTCTATTGAGGTGGAAAGGAAAAAAAAGGAGTACTGAGGTTTTTTTTCTTTCAGTTTCCTGGGAATAAACAAGGTAAAGAGAACAGTGAGCAGGCCTCAACCTTCCTAGATAATTTTTTAACTTAACTGTTCCTACCTCTGCCTGTCTCTAAGTTTGGTTTTCTGCCGCCTAACTCTTCTGCTGCTGCTGCTAAGTCGCTTCAGTCGTGTCCGACTCTGTGCAACCCCACAGACGGCAGCCCACCAGGCTCCCCCGTCCCTGGGGTTCTCCAGGCAAGAACGCTGGAGTGGGTTGCCATTTCCTTCCCCAATGCATGAAAGTGGAAAGTGAAAGTGAAGTCGCTCAGTGGTGTCCGACACTTAGCGACCCCACGGCCTGCAGCCCAGCAGGTTCCTCCGTCCATGGGATTTTCCCGGCAAGAGTACTGGAGTGGGGTACCACTGCCTTCTCTGCAGGAGTTACAATTCACACCTGATTTCCTTTGACTCTATGCTAAATATATCCCCTGAAAGCGAAAGTGTTAGCCGCTCAGTCGTGTCCAACTCTTTATGACTCCATTGACTGTAGCCCACCATGCTCTTCTGTGCATGGGATTCTCCAGGAAAGAATAGTGGAGTGGGTTGCCATGCCCTCCTCCACGGGATCTGCCTGACCCAGGGATCGAACCTGGGTCTCCAGCATTGCAGGCAGATCCTTTACATTCTAAGCCACCAGGGAAGCCCTATTTTTATAGACTTTATACATCGCCTGTCTGGTGTTAACCCTTACGACACTCTTCCGCTTTTCAGAGCCACCAAACTGCCACTCAGTTAGTGGGTTACTGACACCACTCTATGAGTTCCGCTGACAAGATTCTGACAGCTTTGTCCCTCATCAGACACTCCTGACTGCAAGCCCTCGTTTTATATAAGCCCCTCGACTCCTCATCAATCCTAAAGGAAATCAATTGTGAGTATTCATTGGAAGGACTGAAGCTGAAGCTCCAATCCTTTGGCCCCATGATGCGAAGAGTCAACTCATTAGAAAAGACCCTGATGCTGGGAAAGATTGAGGGCAGGATGAGAAGGGGACGACAGAAGATGAGACGGTTGGATGGCATCACTGACTCAGTGGACACGAGTAAACTCCAGGAGTTGGTGATGGACAGGGAGGCCTGGCGTGCTGCAGTCCACGTGGTCACAAAGAGTTGGACACGACTGAGCGACTGAACAAGACTCCCCATGGAGGGGGGTTACACAATCCTTGAGGCAGGAGCCTACTGGGCTCCCCGTCTGCCAGCTGAGAATGAAAGCCACCTTTCCATTTCTGCCAAACTCTATCTCCGTATTTTTTAACTTGGCCTTGGTTAGGCAGAGAAAGGCAAGGTTTTCACCGGCAACAATTTCTGGGCTGCCCTGACACAGGCTCTTCCTCTGTGTGTGTGCATGGGTGTGTGTGTGGGGGGGGTGTGGTTGTGTGCGTCTGTGTGGGTGTGGGTGTGGGTGGGTGTGGGTGTGGGATGTGTGTGTGGGGGG
>NW_024070207.1:131059608-131072484 GCF_014754425.2 Oryx dammah | reverse complement strand
TTCTAGAAGCGGATGGGACGCAACACAGCTACAGACGCTACCTGTCAGGGCGGGGACCACACGGCCGGTTTTACTGGCTCAGACGGAACTGGAAGCCTGTGAGGCCTTCCTTACTGAACTGTCTGCTCTCCAAGAAGGAAACAGAGAGAGAGGCGGAGAGAGGTCTGTATTACCTGTGTCTTTTTATACGGTGCTGTGGTTCAGTCGTGTCCGACTCTCCGCGACCCCGTGGACCGCAGCACGCCAGGCCTCCCTGTCCATCACCAGCCCGCAGAGTCTACTCGAACTCACGTCCGTTAGGTCGGTGATGCCATCCAACCATCTCATCCCTCTATCACCCCCTTCTCCGCCTGCCTTTGATCTTTCCCAGCATCAGGGTCTTTTCCAATGAATCGGGTCCTCGAATTGGGTGGCCCCAGTATTGGAGTTTCAGTTTCAGCATCAGTCCTTCCAATGAATATTCAGGGTTGGTTTCCTTTTTATGTACATACGCATTATATGTACACAATATATGTAATATATATACTATATACTGCAGAAGATCCGCTAGAGAAAGGAATGGCAACCCAGCCCAGTATTCTTGCCTGGGGAATCCCATGGACAGAGAGCCTGGCGGGCTACAGCCCACGGGGTTGCAAGAGTCGGACCAACTTAGTGAGTAAAGTACTGCCACTATATAACATATACACTCTCTATACATATATGTTCATTATATAACATATTTTATACATGCTATATAAAGTATAATGTATGTCTGTAATATTTTATATGCATTATATACATGTTCATATATATAACATATTTTGTGTATCTCTACATAACACAATTATGTCTATATATATAGATTTTAATAAGCATGATCTACCATATATATTGTGTTTCTGTGTGGAATGGGAGAGATTGAGACATAGATACACGTTCCGTATACAGACGGGCCTTTGCACGTGTGTGTATGGAGGGTGGATTTTATGCTGCGTATGTGCGGTCTCCCATCCAAGGACTAACCAGGCCCGACCCTGCTTAGCTTCCAAGATCGAACAAGATCGGGCACGTCCCGGCTGGTAGTGGTACGGCCGTAGACGATGCCGTGTACGTGGACACATAAGCGTCAGCCATAGACGATGCCGTGTACGTGGACACGTAAGCGTCAGTCGCTCAGTCGTGTCCGACTCTTTGCGACCCCGTGGACTGTAGCCCTCCAGGCTTCTCCATCCGTGCGGTTCTGCAGGCCAGGATGCTGGAGCGAGCTGCCACGCCCTCCTCCAGGGGGATCTTCCCAACCAGAGACTGAACCCGGGTCTCCCGCATTGCAGGCAGACTCTTCACCACCTGACCACCAGGCAGGTCCGATGGACACGTATAGATGCATATTTGTAAGCGTGTCGTTATAGACAGAGGAAAGGGAAGGTGTGTACGTGAGTTGTATGTATACGCAGAGGATATTATATATGCACACCTGTCACAGATGTGTGTCTATATTGCACACATATAACGTGTGTTTGTGTGTGTACACAGACAATGGTGTGTATGTCTTATATGCATATACAGTCCATGCATACCGATGTAGAACCTCTTATATGTACACATATGACGTACATATATGTATTTGCATGTTGGATATTGCTGCGTGTGTATATATAACATACATATATACATACAAGAAATTTACATATATATATAATTTGTGTGTGTTTATTGACACAGATTGTATGTATATATAGTATATAGTCCATGGGGTCGCAAAGAGTCGGACACGACTGAGCGACTGACGCTGACGTGTCCACGGACACAGCGTCATCTACGGCCGTACCACCACCACCCTGGACGTGCCCGATCTTGCTCGATCTTGGAAGCTAAGCTAACCTGAACTGACTAATAGTATATATTATATATAAGTACACACATATACCGCATACACATATACATTACTCATAAATGTATTTATGTATTTTCTGTATGTATTTTTACACAGGATATCAATGTACACACACGTATGATACGTATACAGGTATGTGTGTATGTAAATTTATATGTATAAGACTTCCAATGCCGGGTATATGGGCTCAATCCCTGCTCATGCGGCTAAGATGCCACATTCCTTGTGGCCAAAATACAGACAACGGAAGCAATATTGTAATAAATTCAGTAAAAACTTTTAAAAATGGTCCACATCAAAAAAAGAAAAAGAAATTACAAGTTTGACGCAGGAACAGCAAGCCTCAAAAACGCAGCGACTGTGCCAATTTACTGGCCTATAAAGAAAGCTGAGCGCTAAGGAATGCATGCTTTTGAACTGTGGTGTTGGAGAAGACTCTTGAGAGTCCCTTGGACTGCAAGGAGATCCAACCAGTCCATCCTAAAGGAAATCAGTCCTGGGTGTTCATTGGAGGGACGGATGCTAAAGCTGAAACTCCCATACTTTGGCCACCTTATGCAAAGAGTTGACTCATTGGAAAAGACCCTGATGCTGGGAGGGATTAGGGGCAGGAGGAGAAGGGGATGACAGAGGATGAGATGGCCGGATGGCATCACCGACTCGATGGACATGAGTATGAGCACGCTCCGGGAGTTGGTGATGGACAGGGAGGCCTGGTGTGCTGCAGTCCGTGGGGTCGCACAAAGTCGGACATGACTGAGCGACTAACCCTTTCGCTGTCAATTGACAGGCATACTGCCTACACATTTGAACTGCAGGTATAATGAGCGACTTACGGAACCGACTTGAATACAGAAGTTCCTAGTACTGAGAAACAGAGCCCCCCAAAATCAGTTAGCAGTGAAAGCAAGATAGATCACTTTTTCTGACCCTGAGTGCGTCAGCTGTGGGGGCTACCAGGGAGGCTCAGAAGCTAAAGACTCTGCCTGCAGTGCAGGAGACCCAGGTTCGATCCCGGGGTCGGGAAGATCCCCTGGAGAAGGAAATGACAACCCACTCCAGTATGGGAAATCCCATGGACAGAAGCGCCTGGTGGGCTACAGTCCGTGGGTTGCCAAGAGTCAGACGGGACTGAGCGACTAACCTTATTACAGTCAACAGGGAGCTGCCGTATATGGACCAAGGTTACGTGTTAGTGACTGATGCTGCCCACCTGCGCCAGGTGGGACTGGAGCAGGGTCTGTGACCTGCGCCTGGGCCGGGTGAGTTCAGCCCTGACCGCTGACTCAGAGACACACGCTCGGAGAACACAGGGAGCCCAGAGAAGCGTTTCATATGCACGCTCCTGGAAAACAGCCTCAGATCAGAAATGAGAACCAAATAAAATTAAACCTGCCCCTCCAGTTAACTGCTTTAACCCGCTAATTGCATGGGCCGAAATTAGTCAGTTATAAACAAAATAACAAGCACCCACTTAGCCTTATAGTAGCTAAATTGCTCGTTTCTCCCCACAAAGGATATCCATGGATTATACCGATTAATATTTTTCCTACTTTTAAAAAACACTGGAAGGTCCAAGAAATGAGGGTTTAGAAAAAAACGAAAACCTCCAGGCTTTAGGCCTGGGTTAAAATTAAGTGAATTTTATTCATTATCAGCAGTGTTTCCTAAATTACAAAGGTGTAACTGCATCTCAGCATTTCTCACTGACTTCCACCTTTCATGTGGGAGGTTCGTCACGTCTGCTGTGGATGAGCTGACTAGGCTGAAAGATGGGAGGATAGGGTGGTGACTGTCCGTGTTGTTCTCTGCATGACCACAGCCAGTGGGGAAGGCACCCTGGCCATAGGGATGGATGGATTAGATGTAGATACAGGTGCACATAGGTGATAGGGCTGTCGGCGTTTCTACAGTTCTTCACACATAACGTATAGGGGTTTACAGGTAGAGACAGTGGCATTGTGGCAAAGAATCCTGGCAATGCGGGAGATGAAAGAGACTCAAGTTCAATGCTTGGGTTGGGAAGATGCCCTGCAGAAGGAAAGGGCAACTCACTCCAGTGTACTTGCCTGGAGAATCCTGTGGACGGAGGAGCCTGCGGGCTGCAGTCCGTGGGGTCGCAAAGAGTCGGACACGACTGAGTGTGCACACACTGTATGTGTGTTATATTAGATGTGATATGCAGAGAGAGAGATGCAGGTGAAGATTTAGAGATGGTGAGATATGGTGGAAAACCAGTAGATTAGGGATAGAAATAACTGCCATAGCACTTCCCAGGTGGCTCAGTGGTAAAAGAATGATATGGATGTTCAGTTCAATTCAGTTCAGTTCAGTCGCTCAGTTGTGTCCAACTCTTTCCGACCCCATGGACTGCAGCCCGCCAGGCCTCCCTGTCCATCACCAACTCCTGGAGCCTGCTCAAACTCATGCCCATCAAGTCAGTGATGCCCTCCAATCATCTCATCCTCTGACGTCCCCTTCTCCTCCTGCCTTCAATCTTTCTCAGCATCAGGGTCTTCTCCAATGAGTCGGTTCTTTGCATCAGGTGGTCAAAGCATTGGAGTTTCAGCTTCAGCAGCAGTCCTTCCAGTGAATATTCAGGACTGATTTCCTTTAGGATGGACTGGTTGGATCTCCTTGCAGTCCAAGGGACTCTCAAGAGTCTTCTCCAACAGCACGGTTCAAAAGCATCAATTCTTCGGCGCTCAGCCTTCTTTATGGTCCAACTCTCACATTCATACGTGACTACTGGGAAAACCACAGCTTTGAGCAGATGGACCTTTGTTGGCAAAGTAATGTCTCTGCTCTTTAATATGCTGTCTAGGTTGGTCATAGCTTTTCTTCCAAGGAGCAAGCGTCTTTTAATTTCATGGCTGCAATCACCATCCGCAGTGATTTTAGAGCCCCCCAAAATAAAATATGACACTGTTTCCACTGTTTCCCCATCTATTTCCCATGAAGGGATGAGACCAGATGCCATGATCTTCGTTTTTTGAATGTTGAGCTTTAAGCCAACTTTTTCACTCTCCTCTTTCACTTTCATCAGGAGGCTCTTTAGTTCTTCTTCACTTTCTGCCAGAAGTGTGGTGTCATCTGCATATCTGAGGTTATTGATATTTCTCCCGGCAACTTTGATTCCAGCTTGTGCTTTATCCAGCCTGGCATTTCACATGATGTACTCTGCATATAAGTATACAGACATGATAAATAGATATATAAATGACATATATATATATGTGGCTGATATAGATGTGGACATGATAAATAGATATATAGACATTATAAATAGATCATAGATGGTACAGATATATGATGGTATAGACATAAATAGATTATAGATGGTATAGATATATGATGATATAGACATAAATAGATCACAGATGGTGTAGATATATGATGATATAGACATGAGAAATAGATCACAGATGGTGTAGATGTATGATGATATAGACATGAGAAATAGCTAGATGGTATAGATATATGATGATATAGACATGATAAATAGATCACAGATGGTGTAGATGTATGATGATATAGACATGAGAAATAGATCCCAGATGGTGTAGATATATAATATAGATGTCATAAATAGCTATATACGTGGTATAGATATATGGATGATAGAGATGTGGATGTGATAAGTAGATACATAGATGGTACAGATCCATGATGACGTAGACATGACGGGTGAGTGGGTGGTACAGATATATGATGACAGAGATGTGATAGTCAGACATACAGATGGTACAAAGGTATGATGATTAGGCATGACAGGCATATGGGTGGTATAGTTGCTGCTGCTGCTGCCGCCAACTCGCTTCAGTCGTGTCCGATAGACGGCAGCCCGCCAGGCTCCTCTGTCCCTGGGATTCTCCAGGCAACAATACTGCAGTGGGTTGCCATTTCCTTCTCCACTGGTTTCGATATATAGGTGAACAAGTGTAGATGTACGTATGATACAGATATACAGATGGATTTAAAGCTGAAGCTGTGTGTTCAGTCACTGGCGACGCCATGGGCTGTAGCCCCACCAGGCTCCTCTGTCCTTGGGATTCTCCAGGCAAGTCTACTGGAAGGGGAATGCCATCCCATCCTCCAGGGGGGCCTTATCAACCCAGAGGTTGATCCCACGTCTCTGGTGTCTCCTGTATTGCCAGGCGGGTTCTTTACCATCAGCGCCATCTGGGAAGGCCGTTAATCAGCTGTATCCCAATACAACACAAAAAGTTTAAAGTCTGAAAAATAATAATGAAGCAGGCAGTCTCAAGTTGGGGAACTCCCTGCCAGATCAAGGGGCTGCTGAAGAAGGAGGCTCCTGGGACCCCGTCCGTGCTGACTCCCCGAGACTCTCCTGCAAAACTCTGATCCCGCTAGACGGAGGGCTGTTCACAGAGAAATGGCCTTGTAGAAGCTGCTTCTGTTCATATTTGCAGAAAAAGAGACTTGAGACCACCCCGGGCACCTACTTGTGTGAACCCTGGGGAGGCACGGTCATCCGCCCCCAGACAGCCAAGTGTTGGATCAGTTTCAGAGAAATCGGCAGCTGGCCTAGGGCTGCCCCGGTGGCTCAGGGGTCAAGAACCCACCTGCCGATGCAGGAGACCTGGGTTTGATCCCTGAGTTGGGAAGATCCCCTGGAGGAGGGCATGGCAACCCACTCCAGTGCTCTTGCCTCGAGAATCCCACAGACAGAGGAGCGTGGCGGGCCACAGTCCATGAGGCCCACCCCTGACTTGACTGCATTAATAACCCACTCCTCCCGCCGGTTCCATAAACACAGGGGCGGCAGCCAGAGCAGAAACGAGCACGGCAGGAACTTCTGCTGCTCTGATTTGTTGAATCAACAGAGTGGAAAGTGTTGCATAAATGAGTCAACATCTACGTCTGAAGCCGCCCCGCTGCTGTCGATTTGCATAAGTGGGTAAGCTGTGAAAAACGCAGAATGTGAGCGCGCTGCAATGGAGGAAAATGCTCGAGCAGCCCCAAGCACCTGGCTATTTGGAAACTGTGCTTCCCCCGCCTCCTCCAGGAAGGCTCCGGAAAGCTTGCTGTCACGGGCTTCCCTGGTGGCTCAGAGGTAAAAGAATCCGCCTGTGATGCAAGAGACTGGGTTCGATCCCTGGGTCCAGGAGATCCTCTGGAGGAGGGCACAGCAACCCACTCCAGTACTCTCTCCTGGAGAATCCCACGGACAGAGGAGCCTGGTGGGCTGCAGTCCACGGGGTCGCAAAGAGTCGGCGAGCGAGTAACACTTTAAATGTTTATGCAACCCACAAAGGCGTGAATTTCTGAGAGACCTAGTTTTGCCTAGGTGTGTGTTACAGCAGGGCTCCAGTAAAATCTTGTCTGATTTCAGCAGCCGCGTGGACTGAAGACAATCTTGTTGTTGATTTTTAGTCGCTAAGCTGTGTCTGACTCTTTTGTGACCCCATGGACTGTAGCCCACTGGGCTCCTCTGTCCATGGGATTTCCCAGGCAAGACTATTGGAGTGGGTTGCCATGCCCTCCTCCAGGGGATCTTCCCAACCCAGGGATGAAACTTATGTCTCCAGTATTGGCAGGCGGGTCCTTTACCACTGAGCCACCAGGGAAAAATAAAAATAAATAAAAATGGTAACAACTCAGTCTTGTCTTTGCAACCCTGTGGACTCTACCCCCCAAGCTCCTCTGTCCATAGGATTCTCCAGGCAAGAACGCTGGAGTAGGTTGCCATGCCCTCCTCCAGGGGATCTTCCCCACCCAGGGATGAAATCTGCCTGTTCTTTACAGGGTGAAAAACACTGTTCTTTACCACTGAGCCACCTGGGAAGCCTACTGAGGATGTTACTTGTCAGCAGTTAGAACCCAGAGAGCACGTCGATTCCCCAAACACAGGAAACTTGCTGTTAGTCTCCTGGCTCACCATCTGCATGCTGTGGTCTTCCTGTCTGGGGGTTGCGCTTTGGCTTTTAAAGTCGCTGTCACAGCGGAGGTTGGGCCACTCAGATTCATTTGGAGGCGGGCTGACCCAGCATGAATTAAGGAACGGAGGGAAGGGGGTTGAGCGAGCTGATGACAAAGAGCGCCTCCTTGGTTTCAAGGCAAGAGAGACCTCCCAACGGTGACCTGCAGCCTCGTTGTATGGGGGCCATGGGCTGAGTGCCAGCCATGTTCCTGGCGGGGCCAAGCGTCCGGCCGGCATTATCTGCTCAGTGAGTCTTCATTCCAAACCTCTGGCCACCAGATGCGAAGAACTGACTCATTGGAGAAGACCCTGACGCTGGGAAAGATGGAAGGCGGGAGGAGAAGGGGACGACAGAGGGTGAGGTGGTTAGATGGCATCACCCACGCAACGGACGTGAGTTGGAGCAAGCTCCAGGAGTTGGTGATGGACAGGGAGGCCTGCCGTGCTGAGGTCCGTGGGGTCACAGAGCTGGACACGACTGAGCGGCTGAACGATGACAACCACCCAGGGAGCAGGAGGGAGGCTCAAAGGACACCACCCTGTGGACAGCGACACCACGGTCCTTCGAGGTGGTTGCTTTTTTCAAGCAGAAGCCTGGAAGCAAGAGGCAGCCAGCCTCCGAATGCAGGCCTGGAAGGTGGCATGTGCTTCCTGCTGGCTCTGTCTAGGAAAAAAACAGCAGCAACAACAGAAAATCTCCTATTTCCTTTAGCGGGAAACCCACCTGAGTCTGGAGGAGCGGCCGGGTTTCCGCATTTCTGAAGGGCTGTCATCTCCGGCTCCGGCTGGAAGCCGGCCAGGGTGCCCTGCTGGGTATCAGGGCGGGTCGCCGGCCCCCCGGGGACTCTGACAGCTTGACCTGCCCCAGGAGGTCACGCGGGATACCTGACAAAGAAAGACCCCCCCTCCCCCCCGGGGCCGGCGGGGGGGGCGGTGGCGAGTTGAGACCCTTCTGGGAGTCCAGGAAAAGAGGCTTGCGTGTGTGCGTGTGTGTGTGTGCGTGCGTGTGCGTGAGCTATTTTCTCGTCCATAATAGAGAGCATCGCGGCGAGCTTAGATTAGAAAACTTCAATTAAGCCTTTCCAAAAAAAAAAAAAAAAGACCATCTGCCGACCGATGACGGGGGGGTTGCGTGTAAACAAAAATGCCTTTGCCGGTGACAAACAAATGATCTTATCCATTGTATTGTGTTACAAATTAAAATTAGATTAAGCCACCTACACGGTACCTCCTCTGCATGTACAATTGCCCGGCGCATCCGAGCGGCACTCCGCACATATTGAAACCAGGCCGGAGGAGCCCTCATTATCTGTGTAGCGGCATTGCTAACCGAGCGCAGCATAATCAAAGCCTCGGGGTACGTATTAATTATCCTTTTGAATAGTGATGAAATTTTAAAAACATCTCCTTTAGGCTCAGATCATCAGCAGATGAAACAAAGGCAGGCACAGCTTGCGTGTGCAGCCCCGCGTGTGTTTTTACATCTGTTCAGGATATTTCAATTTGAAGCTCAACAAGCAGAGACGGCGATTAAAGAGGAACATGGAGACAGACGGGGGGGTGGAGTGGGGGAGAGAGAAGGAATAAAGTATAAAACCCTGCAATAACAAATAGACTTCCCCCACCACCCACCACCTCCACCAGCTCATCAACCAGAGAGGAAAATGAGGTTCCTTCCCAGAAAACGCACCGTTGTTCTCGGAAGCGTCGGTTAACGACTGGGATTCAAACACGAGAGTCACTGGGCGAGGTGTCCACCTGTTACCTCCAGACTCCAGCGTGCACCCTCGAACCTGCAAGGCAGGGCCGCCTCCCAATGATTTTGGAGGTTGAGGGGCCAAATTCGCGGGGTCAGTCAGCGGACTGTGCAATCTATCCAGAACTAGAAAGCCACTGTTTGGCTGTTTCACTGCTCAGTCATGTCCGACTCTTTGGGACCCCGTGGACCGCAGCACGCCAGGCCTCCCCGTCCATCACCAACTCCCAGAGCTTACTCAACCTCATGTCCATCGAGTCGGTGATGCCTTCCAGCCGTCTCATCCTCTGTCGTCTCCTGCTCCCGCTCCCAATCCCTCCCGGCATCAGGGTCTTTTCCAATGAGTTGGCTCTTCGTTTCAGGTGGTCAAAGTATTGGAGCTTCAGCTTCAACATCAGTCCCTGCAATGAACACTCAGGACTGATCTCCTTTAGGATGGACGGGTTGGATCTCCTCGCAGTCCAAGGGACTCTCGAGAGTCTTCTCCAGCACCTCAGTTCAAAAGCATTGATTCTTCCAAGCTCAGCCTTCTTCACAGTCCAACCAACTCTCACATCCATACATGACCACTGGAAAAACCATAGCCTTGACTAGACGGACCTTTGTTGCCAAAGTAATGTCTCTGCTTTTGAATATGCTGTCTAGGTTGGTCATAACTTTTCTTCCAAGGAGCAAGTGTCTTTTAATTTCATGGCTGCAGTCACCATCTGCAGTGATTTTGGAGCCCAAGAAGATAAAATCTCTCACTGCTTCCATTGTTTCCCCATCTATTTGTTATGAAGTAATGGAACCGGTTGCCATTATCTTAGTTTTCTGAATGTTGAGCTTTAAGCCAACTTTTTCACTCTCCTCTTTCACTTTCATCAAGAGGCTCTTTAGTTCTTCGCTTTCTGCCATAAGGGTGGTGTCATCTGCATATCTGAGGTTACTGATATTTCTCCAGGCAATCTTGATTCCAGCTTGTGCTTCCTCCAGTCCAGCGTTTCTCATGATGTACTCTGCATATAAGTTAAATAAGCAGGGTGACAGTATACAGCCTTGACGTACTCCTTTCCCGATTTTGAACCAGTCCGTTGTTCCGGGTCCGGATCTAACTGTTGCTACTTCTCCTGCCTACAGGTTTCTCAGGAAGCAACTCTGGAAGCCCAGGAAGAGAACAGTCCCTGCTGTGAGATGGTTAGGGTGATGAGAGCAGGGGTCTTTGGAAGTTGAGGGGATATTTCAATGGACTTCTCTGCGCTGGAGTAAAGGTTGGCGGACATGCCACCAGGCTCCCTGCAGACTGAAGTTGTCGGCGTGGGATTGAAATCACATTAAGCCCATGCTGATTTGGTTATTTTTAAGGTTTTTGGTTTTTTTTCAATGTGGGCTGTATAAAAGACTCTCTTGAATTTATTACAGTATTATTTCTGTTTTATGTTTTGACATTTTTGGCCACGAGGCATGTGGGAATCTTAGCTCCCTGACCAGGGATCGAACCCACATTCCTTGCATTGGAAGGTGAAGTCTTGACCTCTGGACCACCAGGGAAGTCCCCAGTTTGCTTTTAATCCGCTGTTTAAAGCAGTTGAGAGGGTGTCGTGAAATGGCAGAACCGAGAGTGGATTTGGGGAAGATAATCCAGAAATGGGGGCTTCTCCGTGGCTCAGATGGTGGAGAATCTGCCAAGAATGTAGGGGACGGGGGTTCAATCCCTCCGTCAAGAAGTTTCCCTGGAGGAGGGCATGGCAGCCCACTCCAGTGTTCTTGCCTGGAGAATCCCTTGGACAGAGGAGCCTGGCGGGCTACAGTCCAGGGGGTCGCAAAGAGTCAGACACGACTGAGCAATGAACACTTTCTACTTTCTTTACCCAGAAATCCAAAGGTAATCAAAAGCCATTTGACGTGTACAACAGATGTGTGACTGGAGGCGTCTTTGAAATGGCATTTGACAAAATGCCCTGTATATCACTGGGCATGATGAGAGCTTAACCCCAAAATGTAGTAAAAGTAAAATTCAGGGTCATTTTTTAACATCTCTGAACCTGCTTTTCTGGACAATCGGAGATGAAAGAGGTCTTCCATTACGCATGCTGTGTGCTGTGATAAGTCATTCAGTGGTGTCCGACTCTTTGTGACCCCAGGCTCCTCTGTCCATGGGATTCTCCAGGCAAGAATACTGAAGTGGGCTGCCATGCCCTCCTCCAGGGGATCTTCCAGACCCAGGGATCGAACCCAGGTCTCTTGCGTTGCAGGCCGCTTCTCTTATCACGTGAGCCACCAGGAAATCTCATGTCGTATCAATGTCCTAAGACAGTTGTGTGACTTTCATTGGTTATTTATCAGGTGGGGTGGAAGGCCAGGAGATCTTAGGAAGACAAAAATTTGTTTTTTGCTGTTTCTGGAGATGAGAACTTGGAAATCAAATGGTTGGCGAGGCTGGGCTCCCTCCAGGGGCTCCACGGGAGGGTCGTTCTCACCCCTTCCATCTTCTGGGGGCTCCACGTGTGTCCCTGGGGTTGTGGCCGCCTCCCTCTCATCTCTGACTGCCTTGTGGCTTGGCCATGGAGAGTCAGGACTGATGGTGGTAATGCAGCCAGGAGGCTGGAGCTGGTTAGGAGACAAGCCAACCTCGGTGAAGGACAAAAGTCAATCGGCAGGTGACGGTCAATCCTTGTTCCTTGGGTTCAAAATAGCCCTGAACTAAAACACTCCTGAAGTCACTGTGAATTCATCTAGGCTGAGAAAGTCCAATGCACAGGCCATCCAGAGAACTCTTATCTTACTCTAGCTCACCAAGTGGAAAGAGGGGGCACGCAACAGGCAAGGATGACTCCAGAAGTGAACCAATCAGGAGGACAGGTAAGACACAACCTCACAGGGTGCTCCCCTAGCTGACCCCAACCACGTGGACCCAGTGGGTATATCTCAAGGTAGCCCCACATTTGACCACAACCACGTGGTCCCAAAGGGCACATCCTCCTAGGGGTGCTCTCCTAGCTGATCAGAACTACATGGGCCGAGTGGATATATCTTGTCAAGGTAGTCCCACATTCGACTGCAACCGTGTATATCCAATGAACACGTCTCCTTGGGGTGGTCCCACAGCTGATGGTGACCCAACTGTGTAGACCCAGTGGGCACATCTCCTTGGGGTGGTCCCACAGCTGATGGTGACCCAACCATGTAGACCCAATGGGCACATCTTCTTGGGGTGGTCCCACAGCTGATGGTGACCCAACCGTGTAGACCCAATGAGTATATCTTCCTTGGGGTGGTCCCACAGCTGATGGTGACCCAACCGTGTAGACCCAGTGGGCA
>NW_024070207.1:131055301-131059598 GCF_014754425.2 Oryx dammah | reverse complement strand
GCTGATGGTGACCCAACCGTGTAGACCCAGTGGGCACATCTTCCTTGAGGTGGTCCCACAGCTGATAGTGACCCAACCATGTAGACCCAATGGGCACATCTTCCTTGGGGTGGTCCCATAACTGACCTCAGCACGTGGACCCAAAGCGCACATCTGCTCATAGTGGTCCCCTGGCTGACTCTATCCCCAGTGTGTCATTAGTTGGAAAGCTTCATGGGTAGAGAATCTCTTCAAAGGAAGGCCCTAAACCTGGGGTCTTCACCTGAGTCCAGCATTGCCCAGAAACATCAGGGGCATCCTCATGTTATAGGGGGATGTTTTTTACATGTGTCTTTCTAAGAGGAGGTTCGAGTTTTCACACATCTCACAGGGTTTTGTCTAAGGAAGCTTAAGATTTGCTACCATTGGAAGTTAGGAGACTATAAAAGGAGGAGCCGCCGTGATGGAGCCTGGAGACAACATAGCTTCCGAACCCAGCCTTTGGGTGACCCAGGAAGACAGTGGTCTGGTCAGATGTGCCTCAGTGGCTACATCCATGAGCCTCTGGTCACACGACGTTCTTATCCTGTGACCCAGGACACACAATTCCAGACAACGGTACCTTGTTCGGTTCTCCAGAATGACGGCCCCCAATGGAAAAGGCATCCATCCCCCAGACGATGAAAATCCAACTCCTCCCGGTTGAAACACCCTGGAAATTCACTGTGATGGTCTCTTGGAATGACTAGATTTATTTTTCTTTACACCGCCTTGATTTTTTGTTTAATTGTGTCCTTTGCTCCCGGGCTGAAATTCTACGCCTCATTTCAGCCTACGGCAGTTTGAACGGCTGAGTGATAAAGCTCCTAAAAATAGGGTTCTTGCAGCCAAAGTGCTGATGTCACTTTATCTCCTAAGGAATGAAGGTGGCAGGACTATAATTAAAAGGACCCGGAGTACTCTATCTTTGACTAACCTAAATAGCTATCAGGGTAACTTAAAGTTTCTCCGGATTATGGGAGGCTGTAGGACATGGAAACCGTGTTCTTCCTTGCCACCAAAACAGATTGCCCAATTCCGATGATAGGTGAAGAAAAGCGAGCTTGCCTGTGAGTTTCAAAATGACCCTAATGAAATATTCTTTGAAAATGCACAGAGATCGGACCACAGATGGGGGCTCAGGCTGTGCGAGAAGCCACTCAGAAGTGGCTGAAATGATTCTCCCCGCATCCACCCCAGTCTTGAAAGAGGCCTCAGCCCTGGTGTTTGATGGTGAGCATAGCCGTTAATGCTTAAAATTGGATATTAGGTAATAAAAATAAACATTTCCCCTCCTGCATGTCTCTCTCTCTCTTTAAGTACTGGGTCTTTTTTTATTTCTCTCTCTCTCCCGCTTCTGGATCTGATATTCTGTTGATTTCTTCAGTGTGTGAGGATGAGAGAGTCTGGGATGAGTTTTCATGTTCATTCTGGCTTAATAACATTTTCTTCTGAGACTTCGCTGGACGCCTTGATAAAAGCTCTGCTGTTTTATAACAGCGTTTTACGACTTCCCTTCAGCGTTGTTCGGCATTCACCCTGAGTTTTTGCTTGCTTGCTTTCTCTCTCTTTCTCGTTCTTTTTTCCTTTCTCTTCCTTTCTTCTTTTTTTCTTTCTTTCGCTCTTGCTTCCTTCCTTCCTTTCTCTCTCTCCCTCTCCTCTCTCTTCTTCTTCTGCCTCCTTTGGGCTTGCTTCCCTCTTAGCTCCTAATTCCCAACACAGCGTTGGGAAGTGAGGTTTTCCTACCCTGGCACAAGAAGGCACGTCTCATTTTTTATTTTGTGTGGATAAGCTGATCCATCGGACATTCTCTGTGGATACTTTTCTTCTGACTAGAAAGGATGCGTGAGCCCTACGATGGAGTGTCGGAAGCAGTAAGGGGTAAAGATGGAAATTATGTCGTTTATCCCAGAGGAGGCAGAAGTGGGAGAAAAGGTAAAATAAAGGGACAGCTCATGGAGATACCAGGCTTCCAGCACCATCCCGTCACCATCATTGCCGTCATCGTCCCCAGCGTCATTATCAACATCAGCGCCACCACCGTCGTCTTCACCACCATCACCACCACAACCGCAATGTAACGACCACCTCCATGCATTTGGAGCACACGCTCCGGTTCCCATGCGGCTTTCCAAGCTTCAACACTGAGTTATCTCAGGACTTCCCCGCCGGCTCAGTCAGGAAAGAATCCACCTGATATGTAGGAGACCGCCTGCAATGCAGGAGACCGCCTGCGATGTAGGAGACCGCCTGCGATGCAGGAGACCGGGGTTCGAGCCCTGGGTCGGGAAGATCCCCTGGAGAAGACAGTAACAACCCACTCCAGTCTTCTTGCCTGGAGAATCCCATGGACAGAGGAGCCTGGTAGGCTACAGTCCACGGGGTCACAACAGCTGGACATGACTTAATGACTAAACCAGCAACCACAACCCTGCCAAGAAGCCCTGTGGTTCTAGAGACCTCACGCCCAGACACTCTGATGCCCCCACCCAATTTCTGGCACTAGTCATCATTCAGAACTGCCTCTGGGTGTTAATGTCTGAGCCTGGGAGTCCTGGCTCAGTGTCTCAGGGCTCCATGATGGTAGAAATTTAATAGGCTTTGCTTATTTTTTTATTTTTTTATCATTTTTAAAGACAGCATCTCAGAACTTTGGGAAGTTGATGACCTGGCAGCTTGTGAACCTTGGGGCACGCAGTAATGCCTTCACTCTTTTTATTTCAATAGAGAAAATGTGGTTTTTGTCCTTGAGCTCAGAGCCAGGTTCCCAGGCCCTGGAAGCGGTTGCCTATGCAGGCTGGGTCAGCTTCTGCAGGACGGTCAGGAAACCCCGATGCGCGTTCGTCGCACGCCCTCTGCTGGGGAAATCCGAAGCTTCCCTCTCTTGATTTCAGCTTCTCTACTTTCCTGAGGCTGTTAGAGGGGAGACGGCTGTAAAGATAAGGCTGTGTTCTTAAGACAGACTGGAGGAGGAAAAACCCAGGTGTGCACTGATCCTGCAACACCACCCACAGTTGGGACCCGCTGCGAACGCAAAGAGAAAGTGTGAGGGCTGCTGGGGGCGATACTGTGACGTTCCTTATCCTAAAGACCACCAAGAGAGAGGAGTCCATGCAGGGAGAGACTGTGGAGCTCACAGCCAACTCCGACAGACCCAGTATCCCCCAGCCGCTGGAAAGAAGTGGATGGTCATTACATTGCTTCCAAGGGCTGCTGCAGGAACAGCTATGGGCTTCCCAGGTGTCTCAGTGGTAAAGAAAGCACCTTACCATGTGGGAGACACGGGAGACGCAGGCTGGATCCCTGGTCTTGAAATATACCCTTGAAAAGGAAAAGGCAATCCACTCCAGTATTCTTTCCAGGAAAATCATCGGACAGAGGAGCCTGGTGGGCTACAGTCCATGGGGTCAGAGTCAGCCACATCTGAGTGACTAACAGAACACTACCTTTGGGAAGGAACCCGCCTGCCAGTGCAGGAGACCTGGGTTTGAACCTTGGGTGGGGAAAACCTCCTGGAGGAGGAAATGGCTGCTCACTCCAGTATTCTTGCCTGGAGAATCCCATGGACAGAGGAGCCTGGAGGGGTACAGTACATTGACTCACAAAGCGTCGGACATGATGTAGCAACTGAAAAACACAGCAAAGACCAGCTGCAGACACAGTAGCTTAAACAGCACACACATTTCTATTGCCTAAGAGATCTCGGGGTGAGAGGCCGCAAAGGGCGAAAGACAAGGCGTAGCCAGGGCTGGTACCTTCGGGAGTTGGACCTGTATCCTTCCCTTCTCATCTCTTGGAGGTTTCCAGCATGCCCTGGCTTGTGGCCCGTTCCTGCATCTTCAAAGGGCATCGCTGCAGCTTGGGGTATGTCTTCACGCGGCCTGACGCTGATCCTCTGACACCCCTCATATGAGGGCTGAAATTCATGCACCCAGGATTATCTTTTCATCTCAAGAGGTTTATTTCAATGACCTCTGCAAAGCTGCACTTCTCAGATAAAGTAACATTCACAAATTTTACAGGTCAGGACGTGATCACCCCTGAGGGCATGACTCTGTCCCCACACGGGGGTCAGGACGGGGTCACCCCCGAGGTCATGACTCTGTCCCCACATGGGGGTCATGACATGGTTACCCCTGAGGAATGACTCTCCACACGGGGGTCAGGATAGTGTCACCCCTGAGGGCATGACTCTCCACACGGGGGTCAGGACGGGGTCACCCCTGAGGTCTTGACTCTCCACATGGGGGTCAGGACGGGGTCACCCCTGAGGTCATGA
>NW_024070207.1:131010184-131045301 GCF_014754425.2 Oryx dammah | reverse complement strand
GTGTGTGTGTGTGTGGGTGGGTGGGTGGGTGTGTGGGTGTGGGTGTGTGGGTGGGTGTGTGGGTGTGGGTGTGTGTGGGTGGTGTTTGGAGTTGTGTATCGTCCGCTGGGTTTTTGACAGGCTTGCAGAACCTGCAGAGCTTTCTTCCCCGAGCAGCTCGGGGGTCAAGCATCCGCCTGCCAGTGTAGCAGACACGGGTTTGATCCCTGGGTCGGGAAGGTGCCCTGGAGGAGGGCATGGCGACCCATCCAGGATTCGTGCCTGGAGAATCCCATGGACAGAGGAGTCTGGCGGGGCTACAGTCCACGGGGTCGCAGAGTCAGACACGGCTGAGCGTGAGCAGAGAAGAGATAGGATGGATAGCTAGGTAGGTAGACAGACAGATGGATGGCTGGATAGGTGGTTAAATGGATACATAGATGGTCCCTAGACAGATACATATATAGCTCCCAGACAGATAACAGATGAGAGAGGTGATATAGATAGATAGACAGACAGGCAGACACATAGAGTGGATTCAGAATATCAGACAGACAGCCTCCTGTGATTTGACCAGAGGTTCTCCAGGCCAGCATCTCAATACCCGGGGCAGGACGACCCCTCTGGTCTCAGGACCATCAGTCCTGGTCTCCCCGCAACCATGGGCCAGGAGCCTCGTCCCCCATCACCCGTGACAATGGAAATGTCACCACAGGTCCCAGGCAGGGGAGTGTCGCCCTGTTTGAAAACCCCTGTTGTGGAGGCTTTTCTGCTGTGGATCTGGAAGGCCCTCCCGCACCCTCGGTGCCTCTCTGGGGCTGCAAAAATGCTTCTGAAGGAGGAAACAGACAGAACAGGCTCCGTCTTGAGAGCAGGACTCCATCTCCGGCTGGACTGTGGACTTCGAGCTCTATGCCCAATATCTATGGAAACGACACACCAACTGGAAAACCAGGCCCCCACGGAAGGAAGAGCCGCAGGGTTCTCCATCGCCTAAAAGAATACCCTAATTATCTATGTAACCGAATAGAACCGTACATTCTATTACGCTTATTGAGGAATGACCACAGGTCTATTGATAACTGTCCACTGTTAACCACCTAGGCTTAGGGCATATGATCACAGGTGAACTTGGAAGAAGGTATCTTTCATTTTCCTTTGTTCTGACTAGTTTCAAGCGATTTGGGGAGGTGGGTTTGAGCACGTACGCTTAGGGTATATAAGGTTTTCACAAAAAGTGGTCGGGGTCCTTGGCTAAGAGGAGACTCTGCCTTGGGCTTGCCGGTGTACTCCGCTATCTGCATGGTGCTTCTGAGTGAGCTTCTTTCCCGGAACGCGTGGCTGCAACACTTTCCCAGGCAGGCTCACGCTTTGCCGCCCCGAATACCTTTCAGAATTCAGAGCCCAGGACAGGGAAAGGCTCGAGTCTCTTCCTTGCATCTGGGTCCAGAATGCAGTTTCTGCACCAAGAAAGCACAGCACTGTGGTTTGGAGTCTTAACCCCAGGGAGGCTCAGGGCACGTCTGGCTCCCGAAGTCCATCTGGGAAAGAATTCTCCTCGCCCCAAGGTGACCCAACATGCCCAGGGCCCATTTCCCAATTGACAGATCACCTTCTACCAGGCTTTGCAGAAAACTAGTCTGTCCGAAACCTCGTGAAAGAAAGCTTCCCTTTCAGGAATAGCCTCCAACTTTGTCTTTTTTTTTCCCCGGGGGGGCGGGGGGGGATACGAACCATAGAACACTTCCTTTATTTACTTTCTCCACCACCCTCGCCCCCAAACAATAAACTATTTAGGCGACGCCGTCCTTGGCTTCTCACCTTGGTGGTCAAGTCATTAATTACGAAGCCTGGCCGGCTGCTAAAGGGCCCTGCTGGCCGGCTCCTGCGTGGGGTGCAGAGAGAGCTAACAGTGGGGAGCTTGTCCGGCCCTGGGGGAGGGCGGGGGCCCCCCTAAAAGGGCTACTGTGGCCGCCAGCCCGGGAGGACTGAGTTCTCTTTCTGCGCCTCTGGAGGAGGGAGCCCGCGGGCTGGCGGACAGTCGGGATTTTATGCAGCCTCCCGTTGAACCCGATGCTGGGAAAGCTTGAGGGTGGGAGAAGGGGGTGACGGAGGATGAGATGGCGGGACGGCATCACCGACTCGACGGACAGGAGTCTGAGCAAGCTCTGGGAGGTGGTGATGGACAGGGAGGCCTGGCGTGCTGCAGTCCGTGGGGTCACAGAGAGTCGGACACGACTGGGCGGCTGAACTGAACTGAATGTGGAGCTCGGGCTTCCCGGGTGGTGCTACTGGGGAAGAGCCCGCCTCCCAGCACAGAATATAAGAGACCTGGGTTCGTCCCTGGGTCGGAAAGATCCCCTGGAGGAGGAAATGGCAACCCGCTCCACTATTCTTGCCTGGAGAATCCCATGGACAGAGGAGCCTGGCAGGCTGCAGTCCATGGGGTCGCAAAGAGTCGGACACGGCTGGGCGCCTGAGCGGGCAGGCATAAGTGCTTCTCCCCTGCAGCCTGGATGCCACCGCTGGTCAAGCTCAGGTGTCAAGGTCGCAGCTTTCTCCCTCTCTTCCATCCCTGCTTCCCACCCAGGAACTCTACATCCTGCGAAACAGGACCGATGGCTGCAGACACCCCACCCCCAGGAGTGGACCCGAGGACACCACACACCTCTCCCAGTCCACTGCACCGCTTGCCACGAAGCCCCCTCGAGAAAGAGGGGGTCACTGTATTTCTTAGGGGGATGGTTAGCTCACACTTGGTGGCTCAGTGGTGCCTTCGACCCTAAGGGAGGAACTGAATCAAAAGCACTAGTCACTCTGTTGTGTCCAACTCTGTGATCCCCTGGACTGTGGCCCGCCAGGCTCCTCTGTGCATGGGATTCTCCAGGCCAGGACACTGGAGTGGGTTGCCATTTCCTCCTCCAGAGGCTCTTCCCGACCCAGGGACTGAACCCACGTCTCCTGCATTGCAGGCAGATTCTTTACCAGCTAAACCACCAGGGAAGCCCAACAAAAATAAACCAGATAATAACCGATTATAATTATTAATCAAAAATAATCAAATTATACTATCAGATAATATCAGAGGGAATAAAATGGGAGTTTTTTTTCCTAAGACACTCAGTGAATTCTATTGACACGAGTTTCTTCTTCATAGGGACGTTTTTAAGGCACTGAAAGCTCTCATCTCACCCTGTATGCTTCTTACTTACCCATGAAGGCTGCATTCCACCAACAAGCTTTCATGGACTCGGCTGTGGGTCCAGCAGATAAGAAGCCATCTGCCAAGGCAAGGGACACAGTTGATCCCCGGTCCAGGAAGACCCCACAGGCCATGGAGTAACTGAGCCTGTGCACCCCAACAAGAGCAGCTATTGCGATGAGAAATCCACGCACAACTGGAGAGGAGCCCTGCTTGCTGAAATGAGAGAAAGCCAGTGAGCAGCAGCAAAGACGCAGCGTAAGCAAAAATAAATAAGCAAATATATCTTCTAAAAGAGAATCGTTCACGCCTATACATTGCTGTTCCTGCACTTCAGCCGCTCCGTCGTGTCCAGCTCCTTGCAACCCCACGGACTGCAGCACATCAGGCGTCCCTGTCCATCACCAGCTCCCGGAGTTCACCCAAACTCATGTCCATCGAGTCGGTGATGCCATCCGAGCGTCTCATCCTCTGTCGCCCCCTTCTCCTCCCGCCCTCAGTCTTTCCCAGCTTCAGGGTCTTTCACAATGTATACGTTGCGTGTATTTTCAACCCCACCGGAGGCTGAGATGTCATGGAAGTTTTTTCTTCCTAGTTCTTCATGATTAAACATAAAAAGAATTTAACATTTAATGGGGACAGACTCTTGGTTTCGGATGACAAAAATGCTCTGGAGATAAATGGTTGGAATGGATGCACAGGGAAGGCAAAGTCTTTCATGGGTCACAGAACTGTGCCCTTAAGAGTGATTAAGGTGGTAAACGTTATGCCGCCCATCTCACCCCTCAACAAATGCTACACGCAGAAATTCATTTTCTTATTTCTCGTTGACTCTTCCTTGTACATCCCCGGCTGTAACGTGAACGGATGCTTCAATACGTGTTGTCCTCAGGATGTCATAAAAATCCTACTGAAGGATAATATAAACCATCCTTTTTCCTGTGAGAATTCGGCCTTGTGAGGAACTGAGGCTGGCGTCTTCAACTCCAGTGTCATTTAGATGGAACACTTTGACGTCTGTAAGCGAACCGTCAGGAATTCGGCATGTTCTGGTTTGAGTTTTCACAAAGCGCTATTATGGAGTGGGGCCAGGGGGCAAAAAAAAAAAAAAGCAATCCCCACTTCCGCCATGGGTCACCCCAACCCAAGCATCCACGGCAGGTTGCATACCTGGTCCACACAGCCCTTTCTTCCTCCGCCAAGAAAAGAGGAGATTTTCAGAAACAAAAAAAAACGTGCTGAAAGGGAAACGGGCAGAGATTAAAAATTCACTCACATCATTTTCGCCAGACCCATCCACCCCAAAAATACCAGGGGAAAATCTGTAGCATTTTAACTGGAAATAGTTTGGGCGTTAAGAAATCATATAATCATAAATCCCACCTATAGAGTTCGACTATTAATGAGTTTCACCTGTTTGGAGGGGGGCGGTGTAAGTCACGCCAGACCCCGAATTTCAGAACTTAGGGCAATGAAACCTAACACTTCACTCTGGACTGTTGGGATAAGCAACAGAGTCACCCTTCCTCCTGTTCTTTGTTTTCAAATGGAAACGAAGAAAACCGAGGAGACTTTGAATTAGTTAAGGATGCAGAGAAGGTGATGTTTCATTTTACATGCTTTTTAATAATATTTTTTTAATGAGGCTTAATCCAATTGCAAATTCTTCGCAAGGACCATACGCTTGGATTTTTTGAAAGCACAGAGCTGAAAGTGCAGAGTCAGGAGAGGAACAGACCCTGCTTGTGTGGCTCACGTGTGGACTCCTACTGGCACCTGGTTCCACATGATTCTTGCTCAGTCGTGTCCGACTCTCTGCGACCCCATGGACTGCAGCACGCCACGCCTCCCTGTCCATCACCAGCTCCCGGAGCTTCCTCAAACTCAGGTGCATGGAGTCAGTGATGCCATCCAGCCATCTCATCCTCTGTCGTCCCCTTCTCCTCCTGCCTTCGATCTTTCCCAGCATCAGGGTCTTTTCCAATGAGTCAGTTCTTCGCATCAGGTGGCCAAAGTACTGGAGTTTCAGCCTCAGCATCAGTCCTTCCAATGAAAATTCAGGACTGATCTCCTTTAGGATGGACTGGTTGGATCTCCTTGCAGTCCAAGGGACTCTCAAGCGTCTTCTCCAACACCACAGTTCAAAAGCATCAATTCTTCAGCGCTTAACCTTCTTTATGGTCCAACTCTCGCATCCTTACATGACTACTAGAAAAACCATAGCTTTGCCTAGATGGACCTTTGTTGGCAAAGTGATGTCTCTGCTTTAAAATAAAAAATTAAATGTCAGGGGAAAAGCAAAAGCACCTTCATCGTCCTGAAAGCAAGCTGACTCCAAGACTGTACCATTGGTACCTACCACCCAACCAGACCCAGGTGGGTAAACTGGGAAGAGTCTGGAGCTCCTAGTAGCTGCGAAGTGTCCCCCAGCCTCATCGATTTTCCGTCTCCAGGTGCGGCCCCTCCAGGTCCCCAGCACCATTTCTCAGCTACTCATTTATTCAGAAACAGGAAGCTCCCTGGCTCTCTGCTTCTCTTCACGTTCATTCTCAACGTGACCCTGCCCCGTTCGCCATAGTCCAAGACATCTTCTGAGCAAATCGCCAAATTCCAGCCACCTCGGACCCACGGACCAACCACCGTGTTCCCCTCGGATGACGTTGAGCTGAAGCGGGAACGTCCAATGTGGACCTCTTAGCTTCCCACGTGGCTCGGATGGTAAAGAATCCACCTGCCAATGCAGGAAATTCAGGTTCGACCCCTGGGTCGGGAAGATCCCCAGGAGGAGGGCATGGCAACCCACTCCGGTATTCTTGCCTGGAGAATCCCATGTACACAGGAGCCTGGCGGGCTACAGTCTATGGGGTCGTAGAGTCAGGACACGACTGAAGCAACTAACCGTGCAGGCGTGCACACCCTGGTTCCGTGTCTCTGGGCGACCAGTCCCCGGAAGCGTCACTCTCCACATAACAAGACCAACCTTGGGGGAAAGAATGGGTTTCTTGGGCACGACTTGATTACCCCTGGGGTGGGGAGGTCTGTCTTTCATACCCGCTGTGGAGTTTGAGGGAATGCAGGGTGCACAGTGGGTTATTAACAGCCCTTACCTTTAGTTTTTTATTATTGCTTTTTCTTTTTTTTTTAAACCAAATAAGGTCTTGTAGAGAAGCTGCAGGTATCTGCTGCCGCCTAGTGGCAGCTGAGGAGTATGGCCTATCCTCCCAGCCCGTCTCCTAGGAAGGCTTACCAGGTGGCTCAATAGTCAAGAATCCGCCTGTAGTGCAAGTTCAATCCCCGGGTTGGGAAGATCTCTTGGAGGAGGGAATGGCAACCCACTCCAGTATTCTTGCCTGGAGAAACCCATGGACAGAGGAGCCTGGGGGGCTACAGTTCATGTAGAATCAAAGAGCCAGACACAACTTAGGGACTAAACAACAGCAAAATAGCAGAATAAAAATATCTAATTTTACGGATTGAGGCAGAAGTAGATGGCAAAATAAACTGTATCTAATCTTACGCTTTTGGCTAGAAATAAGTAGAATAAACTATATGGAACCTTGCGCATTTAGGCAGAAATAAGTAGCAGAATAAACATATCTAATTTTATACATGTAGGCAGAAATAAATAGAATAAAAGCATCCAATCTTATGCATTTATGCAGAAATTTTAGAATAAGCTATATCCGATCTTATGCATTTAGGCAGAAATAAACAGAATAACCTATATCA
This sequence comes from Oryx dammah, assembly GCF_014754425.2. Classification (NCBI taxonomy): domain Eukaryota; kingdom Metazoa; phylum Chordata; class Mammalia; order Artiodactyla; family Bovidae; genus Oryx; species Oryx dammah. The sequence continues at coordinate 131,038,391 of NW_024070207.1, read as the reverse complement.
AAACTAATGTTTTAGGCAGAAGTAAATAGTGGAATAAACTATATATGACCTCATGCATTCATGCAGAAATAGATAGCAGAATAAACTATATCTAATGTTATGCATTTAGGCAAGAATAAATAGAATGAACTACACTGAAACATCTGCATTTAGGCAGAAATAAACCGTAGAATAAACCACATGTAAACTTATGCGTTTAGGTAGAAATAAATAGTAAAATAAATTACATGTAACCTGGGCTTCCCTTGTGGCTCAGCTGCAATGAGAATCTGCCCGCGATGCGGGAGACCTCAGTTCGAACCCTGGGTTGGGAAGATCCCCTGGAGAAGGGAAAGGCCATCCACTCCACTATTCTGGCCTGGAGAATTCCATGGACTGTATAGGCCATGGGGTCGAAAAGAGTCGGACACGACTGAGCGACTTTCACTCTCACTTTTATGCATTTAAGCAACAATAAAGCACAGAATAAACTATATGCGTTTCGGCAGAAATAACTGGAATAAACTACATCCAATCCTATGCATTTAGATAAAAATGTAGAGTGGATGAAATATACCTAATCTTATGCACTTTTTTGCCTAAAGAAGAAGCTTTTTGTATACAGGAATGATAAGCAATCAGAAAAAAAAAAAAAAAACTTTTACATCATATCAGACAGCTTCATTCTCATTCGAGAATCAGGCTTCCTAAGAAACGAAACTTTTGGCTCCTTATAAATAAACGGGCATCTCAAACCTCAGCTGCCAGCTGTGGATGTCCTGTGGACGATTCCCTTCTGGGGAATGCTGCGAAATTCAGCATTTGAGATGCTGTGATGGGTACCAGGATCTGAGTGGGGGTCTTGTGTGCGTTTGGATCACAGGACATCACTCTTGCAAATTCCCTTGGGTTATTTTTTTTTCTTCACTTTTTTTTTTTTTTCTCCTATTGGAGAATAATTGCTTTATAATATTGTGTTGACCTCTGTCCTTGTATCATTTTTTTAAAGTGGACAGAAAGATGAAAGAGGGGGGTGACGCCTGCTGCCGTCAACAGCGTATTTTCCATCATGAAGACCTGTGATTCTATTCCAGCAGCTCAGAGGAGGCGACTGGTCAGTGGAGGGACTTGGGCGAGTGCTCTTTGTGGTGAAGGCAGGTGCGTGCCAGGGCGTGAAAATAAAGGTGCATTCGGCCGGGAATCTTCCTTCCTTTCAGGAAAGGAAGTAACTTTTCTCTACCTTCAGGAAAGGAATTTATGCACACAATTTACAGAGCCCAGATAACGCAAAGCAGAAGATTGAATTTAGGGAAATTCACCTTCTCTCCGGGAAGGAAATTTGAAAGCTGACCAGCAAGGAGGGACGGACTCAGCAGCAATATCGAAACGCCAGCTCGGCAGGGAAGAAACTGGCAGAAGGGCAATGATTGGGGGCAGGAAAGAAGTGCTTCGGGGCTGCATGCTGGGCGGGGCTGTGGGGACGAGCCGCCAGAGAGAGGGGATATATGTGTACGAATAGCTTGTTCACGTTGTTATACAGCAGATACCAATACAACCCTGTAAACCTACTACGCGTGCTCAGCCACTTCCGGCGCGTCCTGGGCCACTTCCGGCGCGTTCTTGGCCACTTCCGGCGCGTCCTTGGCCACTTCCGGCGCGTTCTTGGCCGCTTCTGGCGCGTTCTTGGCCGCTTCCGGCGCGTCCGACTGTAAGAGGCTACGGACCGCAGCCATGGCCTCCTCCGAAAGCAATTAGACTCCAGTTAAATATAAATTTAAGAAAACAGCAAATAGAGTCGATGAATTGCTAAGGCGGATAAATTTGATAGTAAATGTGGTAAAATTGATTGCAAGTTGATTAACTGCTAAGGCTGAGCACAGAGTGAGGAGAAAAGTGAAAGCATTGGTCTTTCAGTCGTGTCTCTGTGCAACCGCATGGACCGCAGCCCACCAGGCTCCTCTGTCCGTGGGATTCTCCAGGCAAGAATACCGGAGTGGATTGCCATTCCCTTCTCCGGGAGATCTTCCCGAATCTGGGATCCAACCCGTGTCTGCTGTATTGCAGGCAGATTTCTTTACCGTCTGAGCCACAAGGAAGACCCAAGGGAAGGACAGAAGTAGCTTAGCAAAGTATCTCCTGTATTTCTAGCCAGTAATAATGAAAACTTAGGAAGGAAACATTTTAATTAATGTATGAAGTGTAAAAAAATTTTTACACGTACACCAAAAACTCCTAATATAAACAATTAAATCTAGCAAAATAAGTCCAGCACTTCTTTCAGAAAGCATTCATAAAACTTAAACAGACATGATGACCGTCAATTTTGTTTGGTGGTTAAAAACTCAATATGGTAAACACTTCAATTTCCCTGTATTGCTTATGGATTTAAGGAAATTCCAAAAAAAAAAAATCTTTGCTGATTTTTTTTTAAGTAGCATTAACACATATGCATGTATGTAAATTAGAGAGCCAGTTGGAATTGGTTGTAAGAGCTCAAACCGGGGCCTCTGTGACAACCTAGAGGTGGGAAGGGGCGGGAGGTTCAAGAAGGAAGGGACACAGGTCTACCTGTGGCTGCTTCATGCCGACATTTGGCAAAAACCAACACAATATTGTAAAGCTATTCTCCTCCAATTAAAGACAAAGCCATTTTTTTAAAAAAAGAAAGAAAGAATTGCTTTGCACATATGGCGACCCGCCCAGGGGTCAGAGGGCTAAGGAAACAACGACTGAGGTCCCAGGCGCCCGCAGGGTCAGGGGTCACCGAGGAGAACTGGTACCCACAGCCACATGTGGAAGGTGGATGGGGCAATGGTGCCTCCCCCTCCGAGAGGTGAGGGCTGCAGGTGGGCAGGGGGCGGGCACCTCATCTGGAAGCAGGGAAAGCGTGTCCCCCCCCCCGGGGGGGGAGAATAAATCAGAAGAGGTTAGGGGGCACGGGGCACGTTTGGAGAACAGGCAGTCAGGATTCCACCTGCTGGACCATCACGTGACTGGCTGGGCCCCCAGACCTTGGACTCTCAACACAGGGGTGACCCCGTGGGCACATTGTGCGTGGCATTGGAGAGTGTGGGCTTTAAGACCAAACGCTACCTTTTCCCCTTCACCCCAGGAAGAGACGGTGTCCCAGGTGTGACCATACGCGCTAGTTCAGTTTTGTGTGGGACCATCACTTCCTGGGAAGGTGTTTCTGTGTTGACGGGAAAGGGGTGTGGCATTTGACACTGTGGCATAATTTTTTTTCTTTTAGCCAAAGGCCCTTGAGCTTCTGAAATTCTTCATCTGCCTGAAAGTAGAGTCTCCCCCACAACAGGAGTTGCCTAACACCCACTTCCTGGATGCAACTCTAATCTTGTTTTCTGGGCAGTGAGGATGGGACCACACCCCACACAGACGTTAATACACAAATATCGTATCTCCCATCTGTTCTATGAAGGGCACATTTACCTTCTGTTCTCTGAAGGGCACATTTATCTTTCCAGTCATTTGCTTTTATTTCAGGGCCCTTTGTCTCCCCATTTCCAGGAAGCCGTTTCTTCTCCCAGAAATGTCCTCTTCCGTTCCTCATTCCCTGTGAACATGAAATAGAAAGCCCACAATATTGATGGAGGGAAAGATGATACAGAGTGGCTGGATCCAATGTACCCCCACTTCCTCTGCTGCCCCAGAGTAACCTTTCCTCTTTTTTCTTCCTGTTCCCCTCTTCAAATATCTGCCTCCCCAGATACCAATGCAAGAGACCCAGGTTTGATCCCAGGGTTGGGAAGATCCCCTGGGGTAGGAAATCATAGTCCACTCCAGTATTCTTGCCTGGAGAATCCCATGGACAGAGGAGCCAGGTGAGCTACAGTTCAAGGGGTTGCAAAGAGCTGGGCACAACTGAGTGACTAACACTTTCACTTTTCAGATACCAACAAAAGGCAAGCTTTGCGCTTCCTTGAAATCATTTCTCCTGAGGCATTGAGGCTGGACCAGAGCGACAGGTTTCCCCTTCCAAGTATCTAGGAAACAGTCCCTGGGACGGTGGTGATGGGCAGGATTACAGGAAAAGATTCTCAGGGGGCCCTAACAGGAAGCCAGAGCCAGACCCTTGACCAAGGTTCTCTCGGGTCCTTCAGTGTTGGTGCCAAAGTTCTCAAGAGGTTTGGGTTATTGTATGGGCTTCTCTGCTGCCCACTGTCTGCAGGGAGAAGACTTCCATGCTAGGGGGCTGAGCTACTGTCTCTGTACACCAGTGGATGACCACAAGGGCATATACATCAAGCCTGTGTGAATTGAGTCACTGTGAGCTGGGCCTTAAGGAAAAAAAAGGCTGGCTTTGGGAATTCTGGTGAAATTAGATTTCTGAGTCTGTACATTTGAAGGGGCAGTTTCACTACCGGGGGAAGTCGAACTAAGCAGGACTACCATCCAGCAGACTTTAGTTAAAAGCGCTGTTCACTCAGTCATGTCTGAGTCTCTGCAACCCCATGGACTGTAGTCTCCCAGGCTCCTCTGTCCATGGGATTCTCCAGGGAAGAACACAGGAGTGGGTTGCCATGCCCTTCTCCAGGGGGGTTTCCCATCCAAGGACCTGAACCTGGGTCTCCTGCACCGCAGGCAGATCCTTTACCATCTGAACCACCAGAGAAGCCCGTTTAGTTATAGAGAGCTGAGACGAAAGCTGTAAAACATCGTTGATAGGATAAAAAATTCAAAATGTTACTGAAAATGGAATCAAGTGATGATACGCCATATTTCCACATAATACACCTTGTATTTCAAAGAGACTGCTGGTCTGCAAATTCACCTGGTGATCCAGCCCAAATGCAATCAGAATTTCTAGGGTTTTTTCTCCCCCCATTGTTATGTACAAGCTATTTATAAAGGGTGTGTGGAAATTTAAAGGGCTTAGAGTTGCCCAACAGAAGGGGTGGAGGAGGGAGGGAGGCGGGCAGAGAAAAGAAACAAGAATCACGTCCTAGCAGACAGTCAGATGTCACGTTTATTTGTTGCCGATGTTCAGCTGCTCAGTGGTGTTCAGCTCTTTGTGACCCCACGGGCTGCAGCACTCCAGGCTTCCCTGTCTTCACTGTCTCCTGGAATTTGCTCAAACTCCTGTCTGTTGAGTCAGTGATTCCATCCAACCATCTCATCCTCTGTTGTCCCCTTCTCCTCCTGCCTTCAGTCTTTCCCAGCATCAGGGTCTTTTCCAATAAGTCAGCTCTTCACATCAGGTGGCCAAACGATTTTTGGAGTTTCAGCTTCAACATCAGTCCTTCCAGTGAACATTTAGGAGTGATTTCCTTAGGATGGACTGGTTGGATCCCCTTGCAGTCCAAGGGACTCTCAAGAGTCTTTTCCAACACCACAGTTCAAAAGCATCAATTCTTCAGCCCTGGCACCCCCAAGTGCAGTACTCTTGCCTGGAAAATCCCATGGACGGAGGAGCCTGGTGGGCTGCAGTCCATGGGGTCGCGAAGAGTCGGGCACGACTGAGCGACTTCACTTTGACTTTTCACTTTCATGCATTGCAGAAGGAAATGGCAACCCACTCCAGTGTTCTTGCCTGGAGAATCCCAGGGACGGGGGAGCCTGGTGGGCTACCGTCTATGGGGTCGCACAGAGTCGGCCACGACTGAAGCGACTTAGCAGCAGCAGCAGCAGCCTTCTTTATGATCCAACTCTCACATCCATCCATGACTGCTGGAAAAACCGTAGCTTTGTTTATACGGACCTTTGTCAGCTAAGTAATGTCTCTGCTTTTCCATGTTAAACCGTGGGAGCACTCAGAAACTCAGACAGGAGGAGTGATGTACCACGTGGGGAAGGGGGACTTGTTTATACGAAAATGCAAAAGAACAAGATAATCGGGGAAATACTGATCCATCCAGGCATCTCTGGACAATAGGGTGAAACCTCATTTCCTGCTAGACTTTTTCCCAAGGCCCTTCCAAACACTTCTAGTGCCTTTCTAACGTATTTCTTGCTTACAGCGAGACCTGCACCCTCTTAGAACTCTCTGATCCCCTGGAGGCAGGCATGCCAACCCACTCCAGTATCCTTGCCTGGGGAATCCCACGGACAGAGGAGCCTGGCGGGCTACAAAGTCCATGGGGTCAGAGAGAGTCAGACACGACTGAGTGAGTAACAATACTCGACTAGAAATCTCCAGAATCGTGTGTGTGTTCCTTCCTCTTTCTTAGGAGCATTGTTTTATTTATTTATTTTTTTACTGCTGCCCCATCACCGTGTTATTGGCAGATTCCTGTTTATTTGGGGAGGGCGTGGCTTTAGCATACACACACACACACACACACACACACACACACAGCCCGCCCCGTGAGCTCCTTGTCACAGAAAAGTGCTGCTTCAGACAAGAATCCTGGCTTCCCTCGGAAGTCGCCACCCCCGGCCCCTCCCCAGGCGCCAACTGTCAGTCTTGTTGCAGAGAAGCAGAGTTGCACAGAAAGGCTTGTTTCACGCGCAAAGAGACCCCGAATCCAGGGGCATGCTGGCTGAGCCTCTCAGTGGTGTCCGACTCTCTGCCACCCCGTTGACTGCAGCCCGCCAGGCTCCTCTGTCCATGCGATTCTCCAGGCAAGAACCCTGGAGTGGGTTGCCATTTCCTCCTCCAGACCCAGGAGTCGAACGCAGGAATCCACTAGGAAAGCTTGTGGAATAAGGCTACACAAATGCCTCCTCAAGGCGGAGATACTTCCCGAACTCAGAATATCAGAAAATCGCCTCCCTTTAAAAGAAGATATAAAAAAAAGAAAACGACACACACACCCCACACACACCGCCCCTGCAATCCCTTCTCGCGCAGAATTGATATCATTGAAAGAGTTGGAAAAATTATCATACCCCTACAGACTCATGTCTTCACAAACTTTCTTATCACAGTTTGTGCTCGGAAAACCCCCTCATTTCTGCAGAAAGTCACTTGTTTTCCTCGTGGTGCCTTTTGATCCAGCCAGCCTTCCACCCTCTCACCTGGTAGGATGTTACAGAAGGCCCCGAAATCCTAGCCAGCCTCACGGGTGACTCAAAACACATCACGCCTGGCCACGCCACCTCAGCCCGGGTATGGTTTGCACCTAAAAGTCACAGAGAGCCCGTGGACTCCGGGGAAGCTCCCCGTGTTCTGTTAAAGCACATTTCCATGTGTGATGGACATGCTCCTTGGTAAAGCTGAATCTCTGCTTTTCAATATGCTGTCTCGGTTTGTCACGGCTTTTCTTCCAAGGAGCAAGCATCTTTTTTAAAAGCAACACACATCACTGCCGACAAAGGTGCGTCCAGTCAAAGTTACGGTTTTTCCAATAGTCATGTAAGGATGTGATGTTGGACCATAAACAAGGCTGAGTGTTGAAGAATTGATGCTTTTAAGCTGTGGTGTTGGAGAAGACTCTTGAGAGTCCCTTGGACTGCAAGGAGATCCAACTGGCCCATCCTAAAGGAAATCAATCCTGAATATTCACTGGAAGGACTGGTGCTGAAGCTACGATCATTTGGCCACCTGATGCAAAAAGCTGACTCCTTGGAAAAGACCCTGATGCTGGGAAAGATTGAGGGCACGAGGAGAAGAGGGTGACAGAGGATGAGATGGTTGGATGGCATCACAGATTCGATGGACATGAGTTTGAGCAAGCTCCAGGAGATGGTGAAGGGCAGGGAAGCCTGGCGTGCGGCAGCCCGTGGGGTCACAAAGAGTCGAACACGGCTGAGCGGCTGAACAAATGATGACTCTGTCTCCCATACTGGGAAAAAGAGGTCTCTTAAGAACTTTCATCAGGAAACTATTAGAAGATGGCAGAGAAATAGGACGGGGAGATCACTTTCTCCCCCCACAAACTCATCCGAAGAACATTTGAACGCTGAGTAAATTCCATGAAACAACTTCTGAATGCCGGCAGTGGACATCAGGCACCCAGAAAAGCAGCCCATTGTCTTCAAAAGGAGGACAAGACCCTTAAAAAAAAAAAACTACAGCTGGGTTTGAAGCCAGTTGAGAAACCTATAATATGTATTATTGATTATTTTCCCATCTCTGCAAAAGCAAAGATACTAAAAATAGTGAAGCCACTTATCACAGCCTCCTCCAGGGCCCTGTGCTGAAGTTCGCATGTGTACTTTCCTATTCTTGAAGAGGACTTCCCCACTGCCTAATATGCAGGCATTCTAAAACCTGGATTCATTCTTGAACCTGTGAAAATCAGGCCACATCAGCCTGGGAATACAGTCAGAGACAGAAAAAATGTTTTTCTAATTCTACAGCATCTTGTTATGTTTAAAATAAATTAACAGAATTTGGGGGGGGGAACTTTTATCAACAGACAAAGAGGCCACTTAGGATTAGTCATGTCTGACTCTTTGCGACCCCATGGACTGTAGTCTGTCCATGGAATTCTCCAGGCAACAGTTTGGGAGTGGGTTGCCATTTCCTTCTCCAAGGATAAACCTAGAGTGTGTCCTACACTGTGAAGTAAGCCAGAAAGAGAAAAACAAATACCACATATTAACGCGTATGTATGGAATCCTGGAAAATGGTGCGGATGAACCCCTGTACAGAGAGGAAGCGGAGATGCAGACGCAGGCACCGGACATGTGGACGCAGCCCAGGAAGGAGAGGCTGGAAGGAATGGAGAGACTAGCACTCACATATCTACAGATGCTTTTAAAATAATAATTTTTAAGTTTAAATTTTAATGTTAAAAAATAGAGAATGCAACCACTTAAATCTGCATAGCAAATGTTAATAAATACCCTATTTCACCAGACTTTCCTAGTCAGCTCCCCATAATTTGCCTTCTCCCCAAATCTGTTTTCCTTTGATTCACTTAAAAAGGTATATAAGGACCCCTTTGAGTTATTGGCCTCTGGGGACTGCCAGGTGTGACTGAGATGCTGTGTTAATAAGCTTGAGTTTCTCTTCCTCTTCTTAATCTGTCTGTGGCCAACCTCAGTCATAGGGTTCCACCCAGAGAACTTAAGAGGAACAGACGGAAAATTTGTCTTTTTTTCCATATGCTCATCACTGAATTCTGCTGGAATTATGCATATTGCATGCACAAATCAGCTCTGGCGTGGTTTCCCCACCCCTTCTTATTAATCTTTTGTTAGTTTAATTCACAGGCCCCAGTTACTGAGCCTAAGAGGGTGGAGGGAAAATGTTTTTCCCCTACAGTTCAAACCTCACTATGGAACTGTCCTCACAGACCAGTTCCTCTTGAGAACCACTTGCAAGCAGAGAATTCTGTAGCCATCTAGGTCTTGGGCCAAATTCTTGGGTCTTGTCCCAAATGCTTCATCTCCGCCATGCACCCAGTGGGCTTGGGGTGTGATGGACATGCTAAGAATGTCCCCGGCGCAGCAGGAAGGTCCATAATGGGAAAAAAACGCAGGTTAACAGAGCCTATAAATGTTTGGAGAAAGGAGCCTGGATTTCAGGAGGTCCTGACATGGCCATACCTATATGACTTCCTCCTTCACCAGGAACCAGTGGCTGACATGGCTGGATGGGCCTTGTCTAATCAGTTGAAAGTTTGAAGAGAACAAAAGCCTGACCTTTTTTTGAATAAAACAAAAGCCTGACACCTTGCCGGTTGCTTGATTTCAGTTATGTAAACAGATTCTAAGTAGAAAACCCAGCTCAGAAATGTGTATGACATACACGTTATATGTTGTCAATATGGCCAAATGTGTTTGTAATAATGTGCTATGCAGCATAGCTAAATAAAACCATTTCTAACTCAGAATTTATATGCAAACCTACTTAGATGCAATACACTCAGACTTACAATTAGGGAGCTATTTTAACTTCTAGGAGAGAATAGGAAGCTTTATTTATGGCATCAGGATAGGAAATCATGGGTTTAAGCAAGACAGCAGACACCCACCCTAGACACCAAAAGTATTCTACGCGTCCAAGAGCGTGAGTCCATAAAAATATTCTGATCCATATGAACAAGCAAAGGGTCCTCAACACAGGTCATCAGTCATCACCCTTCAGAGTTTATGTTTGAGGGAATCCAGAGGAGTCTGTCTCTGGCCAGAATTCCTAAATGTGGGTGAGCCAAAGATACGTAATGACTGTCATCGTATGAGAAACACGGTCTTCCTAGGAGACATTTACGACTCTTTTCCTCCAAGGGGATTCAGACGCAGGAGGCAAACGAAGCAGGCCTTAACCGCGTCCTTGCTTCTGCTGAAATGAGCTTCCGGAATCCCATATTTCCAGCAGAATAGGTGGGGACCACCCAGATGTGAGAGGCGGGAGGTGGGAGAGTGGAGGAAAATTGAAATATTCAGTCTTTACCAAGTTCTGGGTCTCACAGCCCAGGGAAGGTAAACAGAGAGCCTGAGAAAGTAGGGTCAGCAGGCAACACGTGGAAATCACTCACTGCCTTGTTATAAAATTCAACTGCTTGCAAAATGCCCTCCACAAAAATCGGGGGGTATTAGAGTGTGAATATGTGAGTGCGTCTGTCCTAGCTTGAGTTTGCATCCACGATCTCGGTTTTAAAAATGTGATTTTTGACTTAAGACTGGGAGCCTCTGAATTTATACAGCTCAGCAGCTCTTAAATTCATGAGGTTTTTTTGGCAGGCACACAGAGGCACGATGTGGAGGCTTCAAATATGCCTCTTAGGGGATTTTTTTTTTTAATTGAAGAAAATGTGAAAATAGAGTCAGCAGTGATGTTAACAAAACATGGACATTTTTACTACTTTTTTTTTTTCCAAGGGGGAAAAAAAAAACACAGGCCTCTCACAAGGCCTGGAAAAGGTCTGGAATTTTTTTTCTTTTTTCTATTAAAATCCTGTTTGCCCTGTGTGACAGAAACAAGCCCAGAGGGTATTCAGCAGTTCTCATCTGGTGGGTGATAAGGTACAAAAGATTCTTCTGACAAACACAGGCAGAACATATTATTAAAAGGAGCACCCATTTATTTTGTGGAATTTTTTGAGCATATATTTTTTCTAGAATCCATTGTTGTGTTAGACTTCCATCAGAAAGCTCCTTCTTTCTATCAGGATTCCCTCAGAAATTTTATTATTTCTCTCAGAAATCCCATTATTTCACCAAGGTTTCCAAGAGATTTATCCATTTATCTGTTAGGATTCTCTCAGAAATCTACTTTCTGTCACGTATAGAGAAGAAGTCTCCTACTTACTCTCAGGTTTCCCTCAGAAATCTTTCTTCCTCTCAGGTTTTCAGAGAAAACTTGTTTCTCTCAGGTTTTAGATTCAAACCTATCTCTTTTAGCAGAATTTCACCAAAAAAAAAAAAAAAAAAATTCTTCCTCAAGACTCTACCTCAAACATTTTTCTTTTCATCAGATTATCCTTCCAATCAAGATATCATCAGATTTTATTTCAAAAGTACCTTCTTATGTTAGATATTACCTCAGAATGGCTTAGTTTCAATCAGATTTGCCTCACAACACCTAGTTCAGGTCAGATTTTAACTCAGAACCTCCTAGATTCTATCAGATTTGAACTAAGATCACCCCAGCTTCTGTCAGATTTTGCCTCAGAAGACCCTACTTTCTCAGAAACACCCTACTTTCTCGGAAGACCCTAGTTTCTGTGAGATATTAAATGAAAAACACCCAGTTTCTGTAAGATTTGATCTCAGAGTTCCTTAGTTTCTGTCAGATTTTATCTCAGATCCCCTCAGTTTCTGTCAGATTTTGCCTCAGAAGACCCTACTTTCTCTCAGATTTTGCTGTAGAAGATGATTTCTTCGGTCATGTTTGCAAAAGAAGTCCCCAAGTTCTGTCACATTTTGGCTCAGAACACCCTAAACTCTGTCAGACATGCCTCACAAGGTGCTCCTTTTGGACAGACTTTGCCTCAGAGGTACTTCTTTCTGCCAGATTTTTACTCCAGAAGGTCCTTCTTTCTGTCGGATTTTGCTTCAGAAAGACTGTCTTCTTATCAGATTCTACCTCAGAAGGTCCTTCTCTCAGACTTTACCTCAGAAGGTCTTTCTCTTCGATTTTACCTCAGAAGGTCTTTCTCTCTGTCAGATTTTACCACAGAAGGTCCTTCTGTCTACTTTTACCTCAGAAGGTCCTTCTGTCAGATTTTACCTAATAGATTCTGTCAGATTTTAAACCTCAGAAGGTCCTTCTTCTTGTCAGTTTTTACCTCAGAACCTCCTAATTTCTGTCAGGTTTTACCTCAGAACTCCCTGGTTTCTGTCAGTTTTCCTCAGAACCCCCTAATTCAAGTCAAATTACACCTCAGAGCTCCTTCCAGTCAGTTCAGTCGCTCAGTCATGTCCGATTGTTTGTGACCCCACAGACAGCAGCACGCCAGGCCTCTGTCCATCACCACCTCCCGGAGCTTGCTCAGACTCATGTCCACCGAGTCGGTGATGCCATCCAACCATCTCGTCCTCTGCCGTCCCCTTCTCCTCCTGCCTTCAGTCTTTCCCAACATCAGGGTCTTTCCAGTGAGTCAGCTCTTCCCATCAGGTGGCCAAAGTACTGGAGTTTCAGCTTCAGCGTCAATCCTTCCAATGAGTATTCAGGACTGCTTTCCCTTAGGATGGACTAGTTGGATCTCCTTGCAGTCCAAGGGACGCTCAAGAGTCTTCTCCCCAACCAGGGGTCCATCCCAGGCCCCCTGCATTGGGAATATGGCGTCCCAGCCACTGGACCACCAGACAAGTCCCTCAGCTACTCGTGACTAGCAGAAAACCTTTTGTAAAAGAATTGCTCGGTTGCGTGAACTTCCCCTTCACCAAAATCACGTAGACACGGACCCGCCCCCTGACCTCTTTGGAGCAGTCTCTCAGAGCTCTCTAAGGTGCTGTCTTCCGGGCTGCAGACCTCGTTCTGCCCCAGATAGATCTTGACTCCCGTCTCTCTCATGCTGTGCATTTTTTTAAAGGTGACTGTGGACACCGTTCCTTCATTTTTGTAGACACCGCAGACCCCAGCCGAGGGACCCTCGTCCATGCAGGGCCTGATGCGGGGGTGGGGGCGGGTGGCGGGGGTTGGCGATACCACCAGACATGCTGGGGGGCCGCAGACAAGACCACCGCGTGTCCCCAGCCGAGAGCGTCCCCAGGGAAGGGCGATCACAGCCAGAACCAGGCGCAGCCTTGGACCCGTGCGCGGATGACAGTAGAGACAGACCCAGAGGAGCCAGGCTCCTCTCTGCCAGACAAGGGAGCCCCGAAATCCCGGGCAGGGGAGCTTTTCTCACCTGCCCTGTGCATAAAAGCAAGACAAGAAGCCCCGTGGGATCTCTCCACATAAAGCCCCGAATTCCCACCCACTCAGAAAGGAACACTACTTTTTCTTTCTTGCAGCAGAGTTGATTTGCAAAGCTGTGTTAGTTTTCAGGTGCAGCATAGCGATTCAGTAACATTTTTCAGATTCTTCTCCATTACAGTTTATGATAATATATTGAGTAGAATCCTCTGTGCTATACAGCAGTCCTTGTGCTGAAGCTGAAACTCCAATCCTCTGGCCACCTGATGAGAAGAGCTGACTCCCTGGAAAAGACCCTGATGCTGGGAAAGGTGGAAAGCGGGAGCGGGGGATGAGACGGCTGGGTGGCATCACCGACTCGATGGACATGAGTCTGGGTAAACTCCGGGAGTTGGTGACGGACAGGGAGGCCTGGGGTGCTGCAGTCCAGGGGGTCGCAAAGAGTCGGACACGACTGAGTGCCTGAACTGAGCTGAACTGTGAAATATCTACTTTATACACAGCAGTGTGTATCTGTTAACCCCAAACTCCTAATATAACCCTTCACCGCTTTTCCCCTTTGGTAACCCTAAATTTGTTTTCTGTGTCTGAGTGACGTGAAGGGAAAGTGCTGGCCGCTTCACTAACTCCCTGCGACCGCATGGACTGTCGCCAGCAGCCTCCTCTGTCCCTGGAACTCTCCAGGCAAGAATACTGGAACGGGTTGCCAGTTCCAGGGGCTTTTCCCCACCCAGGAATTGAACCCGGATCTGCTGCCTTGCAGGCGGATTCTTTACCGTCTGAGCCGCCAGGAAGCCCCGAGGTTCTGAGCCTCGTCCACAGAAAATGCTCACAATGCTTCGGACACAAGCAGGGTGTTCGTGTGTGTGGTTTCCACGTGGAGAGAGTCTGCGTTCTACCTGAACAGCAGGAAAAGTGGATCACCATCCCGGGTGACCTTGGGTGGGGTGACGGGGCCCCCTGCCGGTCACCTGCCGGAGGTCACCGGCCGCCAGCTCGCCAGACCCCCGAGGTTCGAGGTTTGGGGGGTTCACGGAGGATCCCGGGCGGGTTAAGTCTCTGGGTAGGGCCCTCCTCTCCCCTCCGTGGAGGGCACGGGGTGGGGCTGAAAATTCCAAGCCTCGGAACACCGGATTGGTTTCCCTGGTAACCAGCCTCCATCCCGAAGGCTTCCAGGGGCCCCTGGAGGATTGAAAGGGGCTTACTATGAATAACAAAAGATACCCTTCCCCCTACAATCCTCAGGACATCCTGGGGGTTTTTTAAGCGTTTTGTGTCTGGAACATGGACTGAGAATCTATGTTAATAATGGTTAAGTCAGTACTCTTCCCTGGAAAAGCCCTGGACGGAGGAGCCTGGAAGGCTGCAGTCCATGGAGTCCCTGAGGGTCAGACACGACTGAGCCACTTCCCTTTCACTTTTCACTTTCATGCATTGGAGAAGGAAATGGCAACCCACTCCAGTGTTCTTGCCTGGAGAATCCCAGGGACGGGGGAGCCTGGTGGGTTGCCGTCTATGGGGCTGCACAGAGTCGGACACGACTGAGTCGACTTAGCAGCAGCAGCAGCAGTACGAAAAGATCTGTCTAGTCAAAGCTACAGTTTTCCCAGGAGTCACATAGAGATGTGAGAGCTGGACCATAAAGAAAGCTGAGCGCTAAGAACGGATGCTTTGGAACTGTGGTGTTGGAAAAAACTCTTGAGTCCCTTGGAGTGCAAAGAGATCCAACCGGTCCATCCTAAAGGAAATCAGTCCTGAATATTCTCTGGAAGAACTGAAGCTGAAACTCCAGTCCTTTGGCCACCTGATCCAAAGAGCTAACTCCTTGGAAAGACAGAGGAGGAGATGGTTGGATGGCATCACCGACTCCAAGCACATGAATCTGAGCAAACTCTGGGAGACTTGAAGGACAGGGAAGCCTGGCGTGCTGCAGCCCATGGGGTCGCAAAGGGTCAGACGTGACTTAGCGATTGGACAACAAAAGCAGGAGATTTCCGTCCGTACTACAAGTCGGCAAAAATAGGTCTTGTTTGGCATGACGTTCAGTACCTGCAAACTCTCAGCTGCAACAGAACGTTTCGTTTTCTAAAAAAAAAATTGTTTTAATTGGTGTATAGTTACTTTACAATGTTGTGCTATTTTCTACTGTACAGCAAAATGAATCAATTATATGTTTACACGTGAAAGTGAAGTAACAGTATCAGTCATCCGGTCTTATCCGACTCTCTGCGACCCCATGGACTGCAGGCTCCTCTGTCCATGGGATGCTCCAGGCAAGAATACTGGAGCAGGTAGCCATGCCCTTCTCCAGGGGATCTTCCCGACACAGGGATCGAACCCAGGTCTCCTGCATCGGCAGGTGAGGTCATGACCGTCTGAGCCACCAGGGAACCCCATATGTCCATATGGATCCCCTCTATTTCAGATTTCCTTGCCGTTTAGGTCACTACGGAGCATTTTGTAAAAGACACACGGCAACATTCACAAGAGCCCTACCTCTTTACAGTAGCCGAGACATCCTAGCAACCTGTGTCCATCAACAGAGAAATGGGTAAGTGAGAAGTGGTACATATATACATCCTAAAGGAAATCAGTCCTGAATGTTCACCGGAACGACTGATGCTGAAGCTGAAGCTCCAATCCTTTGGCCACCTGATGTGAAGAGCTGACTCACTGGAAAAGACCTTGACGCTGGGAAAGACTGAGGGCAGGAGGAGAAGGGGGTGACAGAGGATGAGATGGCTGGATGGCATCACTGACTCGATGGACCTGAGTTTTAGCAAGCTCCGTGAGTTGGTGACGGACAGGGAGGCCTGGCGTGCTGCAGTCCATGGGGCTGCAAAGAGTCGGACACGACTGAGCGACTGAACTGAACTGAACATATATACAACGGAATATTACACAGCCATAAAAAGGAATGAAACCGAGTCATTTGCTGGTTTTTATTTGCATTCGTAACAAATTGCAGAGGACCCAGAATATCATGAATAAGATACATGATAGCTAGTATGGGTTACAATATGGATAATTATATAATACATGTTCTGTTGAGTAAATCCCATGCAACGGATTCCTCTTTCATAACGGCCGCGAACCAAGCTTATTATTAACTCTACAACCTTCTCGGCTTCCCCGGTGGTTCAGCAGTAAAGAACCCACCTGCCGTTGCAAGAGATGAGCGTTCGATCCCTGGGTCAGGGAGATCCCCTGGAGAAGGAGATGGCAACCCACTCCAGCACTGTCGCCTGGAGAACCCCATGGACAGAGGAGCCTGGCGGGCTACAGTCCACAGGCCATAAAGAGTCACAGGCAACTGAACACACACACACACCCCCTACAAACTTCTTTGGAGGAAGAGAAATGCTCTCTTTTATAAATGAGCGTGAAATCTGTTCATCTGAAAATAGATTTCTCTCTGGTAAATCGTACAGATAAACGTTCCCCCAGGGACAGTCTCCCACCCACAGGAATGGAAGTGGAAGATGCGGAAATCCAAGTGGAAGAGGAGTCTAACTCCACCTCCCTAGTTTAAAAGGCTTTGCAGACCCCTGCTTCCCTCTGGCCCGTGTTCCACACCCCTGTGCCGGGGGGACCTCCCTCCTTGGTTCATTCCTCCAGCTGCCTGGGCGGGGCTGCAAGCTTTCAGAACAGACAGGCTCAGAGAGGTCCCTACCCTGCCTGAGGCCACACAGCACAGACCATCTGACTCCAAGCCGCTGAGTCCCTCTCTCCGAAGCTCCGGCCCCATGCAGGGCTGCGGTTCCCGAGCCGTTCGGACAGTGGAAGTGTGCCCTTTGTGCAAAAACGTTCCGTCTGCCTTTTCCCATTGCCCGGCACCGCCAGGCACACACGGGTGCTCAGCTGGGGTTTTTGGGGGCATGCAGCTGAAGCCTGTGAGAGTCATTTCTGAGGTTGATCACGGTGATAACTATGCCTCCTGGGGGCGCAGGGGAAGCACGGCAGGGCGAGAAGGACAAGGTGTAGCCGAGAGAGAGGACAGATAGCATCTCTGAGTCACGGCCGTCCCCCGTACAACAGCCGATATCTTGGGGTGTGTTAGGAGCTTAGCGTCAAGGACGTCCCCCGTCTCAAAGTAGCAGAAACATGAGAAGCATCGCTCCAGGGCTGGGTCAGAGTGCGGGGCAACTGGAGGTAGAGTCCCTTGTTCTGACTTAGGTCTTTGGAAGCGATTGTCACAGAGCTCCGACGTGGGGTGCGGTGGAGGTTTATCAGAGTTGTGTTTTTTCATAGCCGGTGTGTTCGTGCTGAATGAGGAAGGGAGACCACCCCCTCCGGGAGAGACCAGCCTTTGTTCCAGCAGAGCCTTTTGGCCTGAGCCTTGGTGACAGATGGGCAGGGCCATCTGCTGGGACCCCCAAGCCTCAGAGCTCAAACCCCACCCTTCTACCCGGCCAGGAAGGGTGCTGGTGTCTTTAAGGAGCAGGAATTCTAAACCTCAGTGAGGTCCCCAACACCCCACGGCTGACCTGCATGAAGATGGACACTGGAGCTCCCTGGAGAGGGCCCCGGGTCCCCTCACTGCACACCCCGCCAAGGGCAGGACCTCCAGTCCACTTCTACAGGGTGTCAGCCACAGGCTTGGTCATGTAAGACTGTTTGTGACCGCGTGGACTGCAGCCCGCAGCCCGCAAGGCTCCTCTGTGCGTGGAATGCTCCAGGCAAGGATACTGGAGTGGGTTGCCATGCCCTCCTCCAGGAAATTTTCCCCACCCAGGGATCAAACCTGGGTCTCCCACATTGTGGGCAGATTCTTACCCACTGAGCCATCAGGGCCTAAACCTTAGTCCTCTAAGTTTAAGTAAGGCTTTATCTCCCACCCTAAATGATAAGGTTTCTGACACAGCAGACCGTCGGCCCTGAGCATCAATCAGATCTGATACCACATGGTCCCTTATGGTTCCTGGGAGAAAGATGGGGGAAGGGATAGCCAGGGAGTTTGGGACAGACAACCTAGAGGGGTGGGGTGGGGTGGGCGTGAGTGAGAGGCAAGAGGAAGGGGTCATACATACACCTATAGCCGATCCCCTTAAAGAACCCGCCTCCCAAAGCAGGAGACGCGGGTTCGATCCCTGGGTCGGGAAGAACCCCTGGAGGAAGGCATGGCAACCTGCTCCAGTATCCTTGCCTGGAGCATCCCATGGACAGAGGGGCCTGGAGGGGCTGCAGTCCACGGGGTCGCAAAGAGTCGGACACGACTGAAGCCACTTAGCCCAGCACAGCACATGGCTGATCCATGTTGATGCAGGACAGAGACCAACACAGTGTTGTCATTATCCTTCAGTGAAACATAAATCAATTAAGAAAAAAAAATAAAGAGAAGTGGTAGAGTGTTGAAACCGATCCCACGAAAAGATGGGGAGAGGGGTCCTCCTCCCTCATTTCATGGATACCTGTCTGGAGAGGAAGCACTGGAGACAGGGTCAAACCCAGGGCGCCCGTGACGGCTCTGAGCAGGACTGCTAAAACGCATTCACACCCTCCTTTCTCTGAACTGTTCAGGGGCCGTGGGATGCAGTGGTTTCAGAACAAAGCAGTGTTTTCTGAAACAGGATGTTCTAAACTTTCTCCCTGCTCACAAAGTCCCCCGCCCGACGCAACCGCCCAGCTTGGGATCTGCCTCGTGGAGCAGTGACTTCTGGGGTCCCCGTTCTCCCCGACTGGCCACCCTGCACGGCACCTCTGACCCAGGCATGAGCCTTCCCCACCCGGAGCGACCTGGTGAACGCCCAGCCTCCGGGGCAGGCATTGGGGCCCTTGACTGCAGCTGGAAACCTGGCCCCGAGTTGCAAAGCCCACATTCCACAGATACAAGACGCATAGCTGTGCTTTCTGCAAAAGGCCCAGGGAAAGGGTTGCTGAGCTCAAAACCAAAATGGGATGAGAGGCTTTCTCCGTTTGCAATACCCTGTCAAGCTGGCTTCCTGTGATGGGTGTTGCATTCTGGTGTCAACTAGTGAGCAGCTGGAAGCAGAGGGTTATTTTATTCGGTGGGAGTGTGTGTAGGACTCCGAGCCAGCGTCTCCGTAGCTCTGAGAATACAGCTCCGAGGCCGGAGAGGGAGTCAGGCTGTATACAAGTTTGCAACAAAGGGAACAGGCAGGTCTGAACTCAAAGATCAGATATCAAGGGAAGGAATTTAGCATTCTTTGTAACGGAGGATGCAAGCTTGTGGGCTCACTGAATCCACTCCTTTCAAATGCACCTCGGCTGTCTGGGGCCCAGCCTGTTTCTTCGGTCGCCTTAGGGAATGAGAGGTCACGGATGGCTGATTGTTGCATTTTCCTCAGCCCCTCAGCCCCTTAGCGATAACCCTGGGCAAGGAGTGGCGGGGGGCGGGGCGGGGGGCATCTTCTGAATCACAGTGTTGGGAGCTCACATTCATATTTGTCCCTTGGACAGCAAGGAGATTCAACCAGTCCATCCCAGAGGAAATCAGTCCTGAATATTCACTGGAAGGACTGATGCTGAAGCTGAAACTCCAATCCTTTGGCCACCTGATGCAAGGAGCTGACTCACTGGAAAAGACCCTGATGCTGGGAGGGATTGAAGGCAGGAGGAGAAGAGGGTGACAGAGGATGAGATGGTTGGATGGCATCACCGACTCAATGGACATGAGTTTGAGTAAACTCCGGGACTTGGTGATGGACAGGGAGGCCTGGCATGCTGCGGCCCATGGGTTCGCAAACAGACACGATTTGGCAACTGACCAACGTTCGAACCAGAGGGGAGGAATCGCTGATGGCTGTGAGACGTCTCCCTTATTTGACCCGGCAGGAGGTGTTTTTCACTTCACCCTGGCTTGCTGTTTGTTTACTGATAAAGGTGATTTCTTTCATTTCCACCTTTGTGGAGGAGTTTACTAGAATGGGGAGACATTCTGCTAAATTAGACATCCTCGACACCACACAGACACACACACACACACACAGCCTCCAGGTATATCTGATCAAGCTTGTTTACTGCGTCCTGAAGACGCAGACAAGATAAATTCAGTGCCAGCCTGAAAAAAAAAAAAAAAACACCTGAGAAATCAATACTCTAGACGTCTAGAAAGCTCCTGTACCTGAAGTCTAAGGGGATCCAACTGGCACCTTCCTGTCTCCATGAACAGCAGCGAGCGCTTACATTCTACCATACTTATCATGCTCACACTTAAAAAAAATTTCAGAATCAAAAAAGAAACAATAACGTACATTCAACCTGGGACGCTTTGTTCCTGCAGAGCGTCCTCACATTCAAGTACCTCTCAGGAGAGCAAGGTCCTGAGTCGCTGGTTGAACGGAACCCTGGTTTGCAAAAGGCCTCGGTGATTGCAGGAAGGGGCTTTTTGGCCTCTCTGGGGCGGGAGGCGGGTGGCTGGTGCCAATAAAGCAGGCGTTCTGCACCTCACCTGCTGGGCACGTGTGATGAGGGACAGATGATGCAGGAACCGGTTGCGACTGGAAATATGGGAAGGACAGGAGCGGGCGGGCATGCGCAAAGCAGGGTGACCTTGGTCATCTTCCCTTATGTGAGCCAGGAGACAACAAGAACCAGCCCGACCAAGCATCTGCCGCCTACAGGCAGTCCACCTGCAAGCCCTTGGATGTCAACATTGGGATGCATTGGTTGGGGGTGTAGGGGTGCTGGGTGACCTCAGACGCAGGTTGGGGCTTTGGAGCACTGGGTGACGTTAGACATCAGCATCCTTCGTTCTGGGGAGTCCCCTTTGTGGTGGTTTTTTTTGGCTCCCAAGATGTTCTCCAGGTTGTCAAGCATCAGCGTAGACTGGGATGTTGGCTTGTGAGTTTGCACCCTCTCATAACATCATGTAAGAGTTGTCGCTCATCACAAATGTGAAATCCCCAAGAGAGACCACCCCATGGCCCTGGGGCAGCTGGCGAGGGAGCTGGCCGGAGTCCCCGGTGGCCTCTTCCTCCCTCGTCTGTGGGTACAGAGGGCTCGTCATCCCCACGGTCTTGGGCGTCTCGGCCTCGGCCGGCTGGACCACCACAGCGTCTTCGGGGGCGCACTCCAGCTCCCCGTCTTCCATTTTGTTCAAGGGCGCCACGTTCTGCGTGTCCTTGATCCATTCCTGCAAGGAGGAAACGTCTGTAATAACCTTATGGTTCCCGGGGGGAAGGATGGGGGAAGGGATAGTCAGGGAGTCTGGGATGGACACGGACACACTGCTGTATTTAACATGGAGAACCAGCAAGGACCTGCTGCCCAGCACAGGGAACTCTGCTCCATGTCATGTGGCAGCCTGGATGGGAGGGGAGTTTGGGGGAGAACAGATACATCCATATGGATGGCTGAGTCTCTTCACTGTTCTCTTGAGAGGAGAGGTTGGGGCAGAATGGATACATGTATATGGATGGCTGAGTCTCCACTTGCTGTTCACATTGTTAATCATCAATGCTGCTACTGCTAAGGCGCTTCAGTCGTGTCCGACTCTGTGCGACCCCACAGACAGCAGCCCACCAGGCTCCCCAATCCCTGGGATTCTCTAGGCAAGAACACTGGAGTGGGTTGCCATTTCCTTTTCCAATGCATGAAAGTGAAAAGTCAAAGTGAAGTCGCTCAGTCGTGTCTGACTCTTCGTGACCCCATGGACTGCAGCCTACCAAGCTCCTCTGTCCATGGGATTTTCCAGGCAAGAGTACTGGAGTGGGGTGCCATCATCTATACCCCAATACAAAATGTTTCTGGTGTTAAAAAAAATTAAAATTAAAAAAGTTACTGTGGCTCAGACTCTGTGTCACAAAGCCCTGCCTTCGGACCTGGTGCGTCTTCACACATGTGCCAGGCGTGGACACTTTCCCCGGTTGGGACGAGAAAACCTCTAGTGTCTAGCCTCTTGGTCCGGAATCCTGTGGTTTTCACACCTGCCTTCTGTCATCAGCCTCAAAGCGCTGGCCTGTGGTCACTCCAGACACACAAGGGCGCCTGAACATCTTTTCAGAAACCCAGATCCCTTCTCCACTCCCAGGGATGCTGTCTGAGATGGGAGCGATGACATGTCAGAAGGAGGACCTTCCGTCAGCAGTCAGCAGGTCTGAGGGGGTGGACGCTGAATTTCTGACAGGTGACCCAAGATTTCCTGAGGTTGGGAGCTCCATGGGACTGCCCTCCTCAAGGGGACTCCTCTCTCCCTTCTAACATCCCTCCCCGGGTCCTTCTTCTAGCCCCAGTTTTGGGGGAAAACAATGAGATTCCCTGTCCTGAATTCTGTTGTAATCCCCTTTCCTCTCCCTTGAGGGGGACCGGGACACGACTCCCCAAGATGCCCCCTTTACGTGCGGAGGATGCTGCCCTGCAGGTGGTTAAGTACGAAGAGTTGCAGAGCGTGTTCTCTGCTCTCCGCTTATCCGCCCTAAAATTGATGTCAATATTAATTAATGCCCCTTTGGGAAAGTACATGTACACTTGGAAGAGTCACCCGGTCCCTTCCAACTCCAGAGGCAACACTTACCAGCTGAGAGAGCTTCAGTCTGCACAAAATCTCACTAAACAACTCTCCTTTCTCATGCATTTCCTAGTCACCTCCTCTCATCTCGCCTGCCACTCACAGGTCCCCAAGCCCTTTTCCTTTACCTAGTCTCTTCCAAACAGTCCATCATCCTTTGTTAAAACGGCAAATTAGCGCCACGGTCTAACTACCTCTTGGGCGTGTTCATCTCTCTCTCTTTAATCTTTCTGGTCTGTTTAATTTGCAGGGCCCCAGGGACAGTACTTAAGAGGTTAGAAGGGAAAAAAATTTTTTTTTTCTTTTCATCTCTTACAACTAATTAGTTTTACAATTCACTTTGCTCCTCTAAGAAGCTTAATGGACTTCCCAGGTGGTACTAGTAGTGAAAAAAAAGCAAAAACAAAACAAAACAAAAAAACATCCGCCTGCCGACGCAGAGGACCTAAGAGATAGCAGTTTGATCCCTGAGTCAGGAAGATCCCTGGGAAAAGGAAATGGCAAGCCACTTCAGGATTCTTGCCTGGAGAATCCCATGGACAGAGGAGCCTTGGGGGCTGCAGTCCATGGGGTCACAAAGAGTCGGATACAACTGAAGCAATTGAGAAAAAAAAAAAAAGAACCGAACACTAAACTCTCTTTCTAAAATAATGATATACCCACGTGCTACCCCTCAGAACGTGGGGACAGGACTTCATCTGGAAACGAGGTCTTTTCTTTGCAGAGGTGATGGAGTGAAGGGTTTGAGATGAGGTTCCTCCTGGCTGGGGGTGGGCCTAAACCCCGTGACAGGGTCCTTATAAGACACAGAAGAGGAGAGACAGGGACGCAGAGGAGAAGCCACGTGGAGACGGAGGCGGAGACGGGAGGGAAGCGGCCACCAGCCCAGGGACGGATGCCCGGAGCCCCCGGAAGCTGGAAGAGGCGGGGAGGACCTCCCCTGGAGCTTCTGCAGGGAGCCCAGCACTGGGACATCCTGACCTCAGACATCTGGGGAGGATGAGTGTGTGATGCTTTGCACCCCCAGGTTTGTGGCACCCCAGGGAATGCACGGCCCTCTGATCCTGGCGTGCTATCAAATCCACACCGGGTGATGCGGGGAGCCGGACCCCCCGCCTCGCTCGTCTTCCCCAGTTCCTCCTCGGCCCCCCTCCCGGTAAGCGCTTATCAAGGGAACGAAGTTTAACGACCATCAACGTTAAAAAGCGGAAATGCCGCGACCATCATCATCGAAAAGCAGAAATGCAGGTTTCACTGTCGGCCCCCCTGCAGCGGGGCCAGTGTAAGAACGGAACCTCCTGATAAGATCAGAAGGCGTGGAGGCTGGAAAATCCCAGGGTCCTGCGGCGGGATTTCAAGAGACTGATTTCAAGAGAAGCCGCCCTCGGAGACCCTTGGATCCACTTTCTCTGACCGAAAGAGAAAAACAGTAAACCGCTGCTTTCGGATTCGAAGAGGCTTGCAGGCGTTTAAAGAGGAATAAAAGCCGTTTGTTGTTGTTGTTGTTGTTTTCTTTTACTTTTTCATTAATCATGAATCAGCCCCAGTGTTCATTGCAACTCTTTACAATGGCCCAGACCCAGATGCGGCCTCAGTATCCATCCACACAGTAATTAATGCGCAGACATTTCCTCCTGGGGGGGGGGGGGGGGATCTTCCCCATCCAGGCATCGAACCCACGCCTCCTGCTTTGCAGGCGTATTCTTTACCATCTGAGCCAGCGGGAAAACCCCCGATAAAGGACATTTGACGTGTATATATACACACTGGAATGTTGCTTACTCATAACAAGGATGAAATAAACGCCATCTGCAGCAACGGAGATGGACCTAGAGATTATCACACCAAGTGAAGTAAGTCACACAGAGAAGGAGAAATATCCTATCTCAGCCCTTAAGTGCAGACTCTAAAGAGAAACGTTACAAGTGAACTTAGGTACAAAACAGGAACAGGCTCACAGGCTCAGAGAATGAACTTATGGTTCCCAGGGGGAAGGATGGGGGAAGGGATAGTCAGGGAGTCTGGGATGGACACACTGGTGTATTTAACATGGAGAACCAGCAAGGACCTGCTGGACAGCACAGGGAACTCTGCTCAATCCTCTGTAATAACCTTCTGGTTCCCAGGGGGAAGGGTGGGGGAAGGGATAGTCAGGGAGTCTGGGACAGACATGGACCCACTGCTGTGTTTAACGTGGAGAACCAGCAAGGACCTGCTGCCCAGCACAGGGAATTCTGCTGAGTGTCACGTGGCAGCCTGGATGGGAGGGGACTTTGGGGGAGAATGGGTATGTGTACATGTATGGCTGAGTCTCTTTGCTGTCCAGCTGAAACTGTCATTAATAGGCTATACCCCAATGCAAAATAGAAAGTTGATTTAAAAAAATGCCTGTAGGCAGAAAAAAATCAAATATTGAAGAGGGGTGATATTAGGCCTTGCCCAGAGCAAGCTTACACAAGGAGATGCTGCTTACCTGGAAGTTACCTTGGTGGGACTCAAAGAGCCCCAGGAAGGAGAACCTGGGATCAGGAACGCTAGGCATGAGAACCTTCTTAATCCTGAAACGGACATGGACAGTCTTGTCAGACGGGCTGGCACCCCTGAGCGGGGCATCCACGTGGAAAGACCCCCACCAGGGGCCCAGGACAGCTGTATAGGGATCGCGGAGACTCAGCACCTTGGTGGAACTGCGTCCACTTGAGAAAAAAGCAGAGCCAGGAGGTGCTCTCTGCCCTCCCCCATCTGCCTGAAAGGAGAGCATCAATTTCCCTCCTGATGAAAAAAGAAAAAAGAAAAAAGCAATAATTCCATTCATAAAGGTGGGCCCTCCTGTAGCAGGAAATGGGGAATGAGGCGTATCAGCAAGATGGTGTCAGGATGATTGCATTCAGACAACCTTCATCTGCCTGCAGTTTGTATCACACATCTCTTAATCACTTCCCCACAATTTACACCCATCCAGAGTCCCTGTTCCCTCGTCTGGTGACTTCTCCACAGATTGTTGCCCTTTGTTAAAATGCTATAAAAGTCCCCAGATGAACTGCCTGGTTAGCTGTTCACTTGCTTCCTGTGAATGACTTGTGCACTTAAAAATACTACATCCAAAAAGAAATATAGGCGTATTCTTCTGTTACTGTCTTTGGTTGGCCAGTTTAATTTGCAGGCCCCTAGGAACAGAACCTAAGAGAGGTTCTCGTCTGATAGGAAGCTAATCCGATGGGAGCGGGATCCTTATAATAAGAGGAGGTCAGGACACAGACACACACAGAGAGAGAGGGAGGAGCACGTGAGGACTCGGAGGAGACGGCCATCTGCACGCCCAGCAGAGGGGTCTCGGGAGGAACCAGCCCTGCCCACACTGGGCCCTCAGGCTCCAGCCTCCAGGACTGGGAGAAATAAATGTTGTTTGAACCCTCAGTCTTTGGTGCTTTGTTATGGCAGCTCCGGGAAAATAATACAGTTGATTAGACCACTCATTGTAACAGAAGCTTTCTTAAAGACAAGAGGAGTGTTTCCCAACCCCCCCCCCAAGAAGTGTATTCTTCAGACTCCCTTAGGAGTGGTTTCAGTTTTGAATTAAAAAACAGCACAGCAAAACAAAAGGAAAACAAGAGCACAAAAAACACCAGACCTGTGACTTGTCAACACCCCTATCTGACAGCTGCATCTCCGCCCCGCTCCCTACTTCCTCTGTTCCCGAAAAGAGAACGACGAAGGCGGCATCTGTCTGAGCTGGTGAGAGCGGGAAATCGAGAGTGGAGAATTAACGGGCCATTTGCAAGAATTAGGAGAATTATCCCCATGCTATATCCAGCCATGATGGAAGGTCCCTGAAACTGTCTAACTCAGCCTGCCTCAGACCCTGCGTGAGTGGTCCAGAATGGCACCCCCTCTTTCTCTGTGCATCACTCCCATTGTTGCTATGGAAACGGCAACCCGAGAAATAAAGATGGCGCCCACGGTCCTGGGCATCGGTCCCTTGAAACATCACCAACAGTCAAATGCCTGGGCACAACTAAGCTTGAATGAGGCTGGAAATGGCAGCAGTTAAATTATTGCCTGGAAGGATAACAGAGAGAACTATTTAATGTCACATTTTTGAAAAGTTTTCTATGGCTTCAGAGAATCATGTTTTGCTATATCTAACTGGATTTATAAGCTTTTCTTGTCCAATTCTCCTCACATCACTCACCAAGCTGTCTAGTTTAATAAATATCAATAAAAATTAAAACACGTTGTACAGGCTTCTCATTCTAAGATGATAGGACAGAGCTCAGTGGGGTGTGCGTTTGAAGAACGTTAACTACAATGAACTTAGAACAATTATTTAAAAAAAGCAGAGACGTCACTTTGCTGACAAAGGTCGGTACAGTCACAGCTATGTTTTTTTTCCAGTAAGTCATGTACAGATGTGAGAGCTGGACAGTAAAGAAGGCTGAGCGCCGAAGAACTGATGCTTTCAAACTGTGGTGCTGGAGAAGACTCTTGAGAATCCTTGGACAGAAAGGAGATCAAACCAATGCTAAAGGAAACTGATCCTGAAGCTGAAACTCCAGTACTGTGACCACCTGATGTGAAGAGCTGACTCACTGGAAAAGACCCTGATGCTGGGAAAGATGGAGGGCAGGAGGAGAAGGGGGTGACAGAGGAGGAGATGGTTGGATGGCATCAGCGACTTGATGGACAAGAGTTTCAGCAAACTCCGAGAGTTGGTGATGGACAGGGAGGCCTGGCGTGCTGCAGTCCATGGGGTCAGACACAACTTAGTGACTAACCAGCAATACCAGTCATAGGAATGAGCATTTCTGCATCTTATGGTCTTCATAGGAATGAACATTCCTGTATCTTATGGTCTTCATGAGAATATTTCTCAACAAATTCTGCAGGTATCTCCACACCTTTGGCACTATTCACCTCTCTGTTTTCTTGTCATATACCATGAGCATTAGAGAGAAAGTGATATTCAGCTAAATAACCACATCACACAATTATTTTTTTCCCCCCAACTCACTACATATGGGAACCAAAGCCCTTGTGTCTGAGGAGTCTGGCGGGGGCGTCCTTACCTGTGTAGTTTCCATAGAGACAGAAGCAGAAGGAAGACTGTCAGGAAGGAGACCATGCCAGCAATTAAAATAAATTTGGGGAAAAGGCTGTTTTCCCAGCACGAATCTAAAGGCAAATGGAACGAGGCCTGTGAAGTTTTCAACATGATACCGGGTCACGCTCTGATCCCCCCCGCCACGGCCGTTTTTCTTTCCCTCGAGAACTGTCAGCATCAGCAGGTCTTGCTTTTGGTGTGAAATATCCTAGTAACGAGAGGTGGGTACACTGGAGAGGGAGATGTCGGGCAGAAGGGAGCACAGACTCACCTTACTCCCAGCGCTGTTTGAGGGTACCAGGGCTGGATTTGGTCTGTCTGTCTGTCCAGCTGTCTATCTATCTGTGTCTCTACCCATCTGTCTATTTATCCATCTGTCTGTCTCTCTATCTGACCAGCTGTCTATCTGTGCCTCTATCCATCCGTCTGTCTATCTGTCCAGCTGTCT
>NW_024070207.1:130979581-131010174 GCF_014754425.2 Oryx dammah | reverse complement strand
TCTGTGCCTCTATCCATCCGTCTGTCTATCTGTCCAGCTGTCTATCTGTCTGTCTCTCCATCTATCATCTATCTATATGTCTCCCTGGGACTTCCCCGCTGGGTCAGCAGTAAAGAATCCGCCTGCAATGCAGGAGACCCGGGTTTGATCCCTGGGTCGGGAAGATCCCCTAGAGAAGGGATAGGCAACCCGCTCCAGTATTCTTGCCTGGAGACTCTCATGAAGGGAGGAGCCTGGTGGGCTGCAGTCTATGTGGTCACAGAGTCGAACACGACTGAAGCGAATGAGCAGGCATCCACGCATGTGTCTGTCATCTATCTGTCTATAATCCACCTACTTGTCTACCTCCGGTCATGCCTCTCTGTCGAGCTATACATCTCATCTATCTGTCTCTGCCGTGTACCCACCATCAACTTCTCTACACCCGCTCCCTAAGTCACTTCAGGCCTGTCGGACTCTTTGTGACCCCATGGACTGTAGCCCACCAGGCTCCTCTGTCCATGGGATTCTCCAGGCAAGATTACTGGAGTGGGTTGCCATGCCCTCCTCCAGGGGATCTTCCTGATCCAGGGATCGAACCCAGGTCTCCTGCTCTCCTGCTTTGCAGGCAGATTCTTTACCACTAAGCCACTGGGGAAGGCCCTTCTTATCTATGTCTATAATCTATCATCATCTATCCATTAAGCATCTATTATCTACTAACTGTTTATCTTCTATTTATCTATAGATCTATCTATGTCTCTCTATATATATCCACAGAACAACATTCAGTCATGTCCGACTCTTTGCAACCCCATGGACTATACCGTCCATGGGATTCTTCAGGCCAGAATACTAGAGTGGGTAGCCTTTCCCTCCTCCAACCCAGGGCTTGAACCCAGGTCTCCTGCATTGCAGGCAGATTCTTTACCAGCTGAGCCAGCAGGGAAGCCCAACGACATTCAGAAATAACACTTATTATTCTTGCTGGGTCAATAGAAATGAAAGTGAAGCTTAGTCCGACGATAACGGCCACAAGGAAGAGGCATTGCTTCCACAGTGACCTCTGCAGAAGGCCTTGGGGTCATCCCCAAGGCGCCCCATTCCACCCTCCCCGCACGGAGCCCGCTGGCCCGTATTGGGCAGCGATGCTGCGTGACAAGCATTACCTCGCAGCTCACCCCTCTGCTGGTGCGTCACCTCTGACCAGTCACTGGGGTACGTTTCTGAGCCGTAGGCAAACTCCAGGGCTTTCACCCTGGCCCGGAAGAAATAACACTTCTCAGGATCCAAACCGTCGATGGTGATGTTGCAGGTCTCAGCCTCTGTGGACTGGAGCAGACAAATCACTCACGCTGAGCCCTGACTGACGCTTTACCCAGACGCGTTCCTCTTGTCCCACAGATCTGCATGAGATTCCTGCTTCCTGGAGTTCCTTCTCCTGTTTCACTTCCCTCTGGGCAGATGTTTATCCTCAAAACAACAGCAGAAAAAAAAAAAAAAGCCCTTCTCTCCAAAAAGGAAATAAATCCATCATAACAAACATGTTGAAAGATGCTTTTGAAGACTTTCTAAGGTCCTCCTTCCTACAGAAGTAATTTCTAAAATGTATTTATTTGTCAGGGCTCAGCGGCAATACGTGGGGTCTTCATCACAGAACGCCAGCTCAGTCATTGCCTCACAGGCTGAGCTTCCCTGACGCACCATGGAATCCTGGGTTCCTGGACCAGGAATGGAACCCACCCACATGGCCTGCTTTGCAAGGCGGATTCCTAACCACTAGACTGCCAGGGAAAGTGAAAAAGAAAGTGCCAGCCGCTCAGTCGTGCTCGACTCTCTGCAACCGCGTGGACTGCACCCCTCCAGGCTCCTCTGTCCGTGGGATTCTCCAGGCAAGAATACTGGAGTGGGTTGCCATTTCCTCCTCCAGGGGATCTTCCCCACCCAGGGATCGAACCCGCGTCTCCTGCACCGGCAGGCGGATTCTTTAGCGTCTGAGCCACCAGGTAAGTCCATAATCGCGTGAGCAAGTGCCTAAAGCCAGTCTGGATGCCTGTGTCTCTCTGCCTCTCCATCCCGGGGCTGCCTACTCACACCCGACCCGGGGCGACGTAACCTCACCTGCCACACAGCGTCAAAGATGGTCTTGTGTTGGATTTCATACTGGAGATCGTTGTATCCCAGGCGGGAGCAGGTCACCGTCACGGCCTCCTCGCGCCACTGGAAGCTCAGGTCGCCGGGGGATCTGGGTTTCACTGAGAACGAGAAACAGCGCGGTGAGCAACACCGCTGCGAAGATAGACACGGTCCATCTCTGAACTCACAGCGGTCCCTGGGCTTCGGTTCCCTTTCCTCTCTGCCTGCTGCCCACCCTCTCCCGAATACTTCATGAGACGTGAGGTTTCCTTGTCTTTAACGCATGGACAGTTAGAAGGGTTAGCCAGCTCTCCCAGGACCCGTGAGGGTCTCGTGGAAAGGAGCTCCCCTGAAGCTGCTGGAGAAAGATTTCAGGATGTCTCATGAAACGAATTGTGTTCCCACCAGTCGCCATGAACTGCTGTCCCCTAGCCCTTCACCATCTCTGGAAAGAGGATCATTACAGAGGTTTCACGTAAGATGAGGTCGTAGAGACCGTGGGATTGAACAGTCAGACAGAGAAGCAAAAACATCCTATAACATGCATCATAAATCTAAAAAGACAGGATACAATGAATGCAGTTAGAAAACAGAAAGAGACAGACTTAGAGACGAACTTATGGTTCCCAGGGGGAAGGATGGGGGAAGGGACAGTCAGGGAGTCTGGGGTGGACATGGACACACTGCTGTGTTTAACATGGAGAACCAGCAAGGACCTGCCGTCCAGCACAGGGAACTCTGCTCACTCCTCTGTAATAACCTATGGTTCCCAGGGGGAAGGATGGGGGAAGGGATAGTCAGGGAGTCTGGGATGGACACGGACACACAGCTGTGTTTAACGTGGAGAACCAGCAAGGACCTGCTGGACAGCACAGGGAACTCTGCTGAGTGTCACGTGGCAGCCTGGATGGGAGGGGAGTTTGGGGGAGAGTGGATACACAAAGCTGCCCGCCTGGAGTCATCACAGCTTTTTTAATTGGCTATGTTGTTGTTGTTTACTCGGAAAGTCGTGTCTGACTCTTGCGACCCTGTGGACGGCAGCCCCACCAGGGTCCTCTGTCGATGGGGATTCTCCAGGCGAGAATACTGGAGTGGGTTGCCATTTCCTTCTCCAGGGGAATCTTCCCCACCCAAGGGTCGAACCTCCCAGCGGCTTCTAAGATGGACCTCTGACATTCCAACCGTCAACAAAAAACCATTACATCACAGAAATGTAGATCCAAACAGCAAGCTTTGGAGATACTGGTTCACGCCATGTGTACGACGGTTGCTAACCCAAGATGCATAGTCAACCGTCAAGGTACTCAATACGCACGGTAAGCACTGATGGCTAGGATCTTGGTGAGAAGAGGCTGTGTTCCATTCCGGATGGAAAAATACAGGGGCCCATCTCTTTGCACCTCCAGCAGGCACCCGGCACTATGACCGTGTTGAAGGACATAGCTGGAGCATGGTCTGTATTCCTCCTTTTTATCGAATCTGGAATTTTAAAAAGAGAATCACTCAGTCGTGTCGCGTCCTTGAAACTAACATCTTGGGGCTTCCCTGGTGGCTCAGCGGTAGATGCAGGAGACTCAGGTTCGATCCCTGGGCCGGGAAGATCCCACATGCCACGGAGCAAGCAAGCCCGTGAACCGTAACGACGGACCCTACTCTCATCTGCTTTGATGACCTCCCTCCCCTTATGACTACAGCAAGACCTGTCAAAACAGAAAAGGACCCCCCCCCCCGCCTCTCAAATGTTGATGGCCCTTCCCGTAGGGGTTGAACGGTGGCTCTGCAAATGGCATGCCTACCCGCTAACCCGGAACCTGTGAACAAGACCTTATTAAGAAGCAGGGTCTCTGCAGAGGTGATGGAGTGAAGGGTCTGAGATGAGGTCCTCCTGGATGGGGGTGGGCCTAAACCCAGGGACAGGGTCCTTGTAAGACACAGAAGAGGAGAGACACAGACACAGAGGAGAAGCCACATGGAGACGGAGGCGGAGACGGGAGGGAGGCGGCCACCAGCCCAGGGACGGATACCCGGAGCCCCCGGAAGCTGGAAGAGGAGGGGAGGACCCTCCCCTGGAGACTGCAGGGAGCCCAGCACTGGGACACCCTGACCTCAGACGTCTGGTTCTCAGGACTAGGGGAGGATACATTTTGTTTTTTCCCGTTGTTCCAAGGTACCCAGCTTGTTGTAGTTTGTTGAGACCATCTAAGATACTATTAATGGTATCAATCATAATAATTGCTGTCACATATCAATACCATGAGCAATCAATAAATTGGTATCAATAAATAACTGACCTCCAGAGCAACCAAGCCCTTGATTCAAGGATGCACTTTTAATACGGATGTGTCAAAATTAGATAAAGCTTTGAGACTCTGCTGCAGTGTTAACAGGAAGACTAGAGACAGGTTTACGCTCCATCCTTAAGACTCAACCCCAATCTGTGATGAGATCAAGAATTATCTCCTATATGACAGAACAAACAACTGCTCAGGAAAAAAAAAAAAAATGAAATGAGCTATCTGTGAGACCACCTATACCATCCGGCACTTTATTCTTTGCCCCATGAGTCTTATTTTCCCAACAAATTCATCTTAAAAATTTCCCTCTTCTGTTTGCCTTCCCGCCTATCTCGGGTTTTATCAGATGGCAACGAGTCAAGCCCTCACCGAACACCCCCCCCCCCCACAAAACTGAGACCATATTCATTGGAAAGAAAAAGAAAAGAAAAACCCCGCCTCCCACGTGGCCGCCCAGGTCGTTGAGTCAAGCGAGGCAAAGCGCCTGTGAAATGGGGAAATGGGTGTTTTTGGAAGGCGGCCCCTGGTGAGCAGGGAATATAGTTGAAGACAACAGAGTTGAAGGCGAGCAAAGACAGTTGCTGGGACGTTGCAGAGGGCCCCGTGGGGTCAGACCGCTCTGCACCTCCTGCGAGAATCCAGGCGGTTTCCAGGCATCCCTCGGTTAGAAGGTCTGCGAGCTGTGGTTACTGGTGGTGGAGGGGGTGGAAGGGGTGGGGTGTCCAGAGGGCACACCCGCACATTCACAGTCACACTTACGGTTCTTCACTTCCTGGCTGCCCCCATCGGTGCCGTCTTCTGAGGGAAAATGCTTTAGCCAAAGGCATGGTTTTCCAGGATCGTGGGGGAGGGGGGCGGCGCCTTACTTGCAGACGGACCTGAAATTAATCCCAGTGACGGCACTTACTTGTAAACGAACGTGAAATTAATCCCGGCGTATGCACTTGTGTTCCAGGTAACCTGCACGGTTTCAAAATTAAAGTTGATCACCTGAAGCTGTAATGCGTTTCCTGTGCAGAAAAAAAAATTTTTTTTTAAAGATAAGCAGAGAGGACTCTGAGGCGACGCTGGAAAGGCTTTGACATTTGCAAAATGATGTCAGCACTCGTAAGAATGATGCTGTGCTTTTAAAGAAAAAAAAAACAAAACTTGTTGATACATCTTATTTAGCCCGGCATAACCGGAATATTGGCCTGCCATGATGCCTCAGTGGGTAAAGAAGCCATCGGCAAAGCGGAAGTCACGGGAAATGCGGGTTCGATTCCTGGGCCGGGAAGATTCCCCCTGGAGGAGGCCATGGCAACCCACTCCACTGTTCTTGCCTGGAGAATCCCACGGACAGAGGAGCCTGCCGGGCTACAGTCCTCGGGGTCGCAAAGAGTCGGACACAGTCAAGTCACTAAGCATGCATGCAACCAGAATGTTATCATTCCAGCATGTTAGCTACCATCCTCAGCATTAGACCTTCGAGTTATTATCCATCTATGCTCGGTATTTATAGATCTATCAATAACTATCACCCATGTCATCTATCTAGGTAACCATCTATGTAACGATGTACAGATATCTATCTAGTTAGCTATAATTATCAAGACATTTTATATTTTTACTATGTGTCCAGAGTCTGCGTGTGTTTGGCACTTATAATACAAGAATGATACAGTTCTTCAAAGGGAGTATAGAAACTATTTTATCGTAACTGTAAAGGGGTCCTGTCTCGCTTTTTACAGACGAGAAGCACTGTGCTGTACACCTGTAACTTATATTAATATTTGATGCATCGGCTACGCGTGTGAGCGTGCATGCTCCGTGGTGTCTGACTCTTTGCGACCCTGTGGACTACAGCCCGTCGGGCTCCGCTGTCCAAGGGATGCTCCATGCAAGAATCCTGGGTCGGTTGCTATGCCCTCCTGCAGGGGAATCTTCCCCACTCGGAAATCGAACCCAAGTTTTCCGTGGCTCCTGCTCTGCAGGCGGAATCCTGACGGCTGAGCCACCGGGGAAGCTCATGCTTCAGCTCTATTTCAACTAAAACTTCTATAAAGCAATTATCCTTCTGTTCAAAAAGAAATAATGTTTGTTGTTTTTTAAAAAAAGGATTGAGTTGTGTGCTTTAAAGAGGTGACTCATCTGGCCAGTGAGTTAACTAAGCTGTTAACCAGAGCATTACCCCCCGCCCCCGATCCCCCTTTTTTGCCTAATTTCATTTCCTCCAGATCCTCCTCGCGTCTGACACAGACTTTGTCGTCTAACCCTGGTGAGCAGGGAACCCCACGGAGAGGGTCTTGAAAACGGGAGCCTCCTATCTCATAGATCCAGACGGTTCTGAAAGGTCTGGGGGCTTTTGTAAACATGATTTTGGTTCCGTAACTTCTTCTTCTGTTTTTTTCTTTTTTTAATTTTCTCTCAGAAAACCAACCAAGGTCGTGAGCAATCTGGATGTGAACAAACGTACCAGCTGCGGGCCTCCGATAGGTAGACACGTCGTGTAAATACCAAGAACTCCCCGTACCCACTCCCCTCTCCCCAGAGGTAAAACCCACTTCCCAGTTTGGAGAGCGTGTAGAAAAATGCAGGTGAATCAGGGGCATTTGTTCTAGCGAGATGGGGCGTTCAGAGGGACTTGGAGCCCAGCCCTGCTGGGTATTTCCGAGGGGGTGTGAGTAAGGTCATCCAGGGCGGCAGATCATGGGGGCAATCAGAACATCATCTGTTACATCGTTTGAGATAGAGTCTTAGGGCCTTTTTCCATCCAGGAAGATTGGGGCAGTTCAAGCAGCCTTGGCTATTACAGATACCACACGGGTTTTACATCTAGACACGCTGCTGCTGCTGCTGAGTTGCTTTGATCGGGTCCGACTCTGTGCGACCCCATAGACGGCAGCCCAGCAGGCTCCGCTGTCCCTGAGATTCTACGGGCAAGAATACTGGAGTGGGCTGCCATTTCCTGCTCCATATCTATATCTGTGTCTGTATCTGTATCCGACTTCCCTGGTGGCTCAGATGGTAAAGCGTCTTGCTCACAGTGCAGGAGGCCTGGGCTCGATCCCTGGGTCTACATGTAATATCTACGTAGTCCTATCTACGTGATCTCATCTCACTAGCTTCCCAGGTGGCGCTAGAGGTAAAGAATCCACCTACCAGTACTGGAGACGTATGAGATGTAGGTTCGATCTCTGGGTCGGGAAGATCCCCTGGAGGAGGGCATGACAACCCACTCCAGTGTTTTCGCCTGGAGAATCCCATGGACAGGGGAGCCTGACGGGCTACAGTCCACGGGGTCACACAGAGTCGGACACGACTTGCTCACACATACTCCGTCTCCTGCCCACACCGCCTTCTTACTTCTAGAGCAGCTCGTGAACTCAAGGGCACAGCAGCGAGGACCCAGCCACAGCCAAAAGTAAATACACAGATAAAATAAAAACTAGCATCTCGAGAGCCATTGCTTTCTGCCGTGTCTCTGCCACAGACTCAGGTTGGGTACCATCTGGTTCGACGACCTCCCTCCCCTTACGACTACAGCAAGACCTGTCAAAACAGAAAAGGAGCCCCGTCTCTCTCAAATGTTAGCACCCTTTGAATAGATCCTGGAGGGCTTGAACTGTGGCGCTGCGAATGGCACGCCTATGTGCTAACCCCAGAACCTGGGAACAGGACCTCATTAAGAAACAGGGTCTTTGCAGGTGTGATGGAGCGAAGGGTCTGAGATGAGGTTCCTCCTGGATGGGGACCCATGACAGGGTCCTCATAAGACACAGAAGAGGGGAGACACAGACAGAGAGGAGAAGCCACGTGGAGACGGAGGCAGAGACAGGAGGGAGGCGGCCACCAGCCCAGGGACGGACGCCCGGAGCCCCCAGAAGCTGGAAGAGGCGGGAAGGACCCTCCCCTGGAGCCTCTGGATGGAGCTCAGCCCTGGGACACCCTGACCTCAGACATCTGGTCCCCAGCCCTGGGGGTGTGTGCGTTTTCCTTGTAAGTTCAAGGGCATTTTGGACGGGGGCAAAGGTGCCTCATCAGTAGCCCAGCAGCCCTGCCATCAATGCATGATAGCCTCGGATGGAAATACTGATAGCCCACTGCAGCCGTGAAGTCTGACTCTGCTCATTAAAAATGGATCGATGGAGTGGAAATGGCCCTTGCGGTGGGGGTGGGGGTGGGGGGGTCTCTCGACACGACTCTGGGACCTTGGGTGGGAAGAGGGGCTGCTTTATTAAGACCATGCCCAGTGGGTTCTTAGGGTCTCACACCCGTAATGACCTCAGGGAAACAAAGGCCATTCATAAAGCAAGCCCTGCATTTTCCAGGAAGTTCCTACAAAGGATCTGACTGAGCCCAGCTTCACAGGGGGGTGAGCCCTCCGCCCTTCCAAGCTCTCTCCCATGTCCTTGAAAGAAAAGCTACGACAAACCTAGACAGCGTATTAAAAAGCAGAGACATCACTTTGCCAACAAAGGTCCGTCTAGAGTCTTGAGAGCCCCTTGGACTGCAAGGAGATCCAACCAGTCCATTCTAAAGGAGATCAGTCCTGGGTGTTCATTGGAAGGACTGATGCTGAAGCTGAAGCTCCAATCCTTTGGCCACCTGATGTGAAGAGCTGACTCGTTTGAAAAGACCCTGATGCTGGGAAAGACTGAAGGCAGGAGGAGAAGGGGATGACAGAGGATGAGATGGTTGGATGGCTTCACTGACTCGATGGACATGAGTTTGAGCAAGCTCCGGGAGTTGGTGATGGACAGGGAGGCCTGGTATGCTGCGGTCCATGGGGTCGCAAAGAGTCGGACACGACTGAGCAACTGAACAACAAAATCTTACTATTGTATTTGTGCTTCAAGTGGATCAGATTCCAGAGCTGGTCTAAACGGCACTTTTCCACCCAAACTCTGCATGCAGGAGTGGCAGTCAGGAGGAAGCTACAGCTCTCAAGGCGTCTGTGGCCGTGGGCACGCCAAGCCTAGCCAGGTCTTCCTCCCTTACCTCTCTTGCTGGAAGACGGGAGGCCAGATCTGGACTCCGATCTGCACACAGCTTGGGAAATTATGTGAGTGTCAGGCCTGGGGACACTCCACATCCAGGCTCCCTCCCCGCCCCTCGCTGGAAGCACAGTTCTCTGCCCCTCCCCAACCAGGGCTTCAGCCCGGAAGGTCCCCGAGGACCCGTCCAAACCAGCTGGGCAAGAGGCCATCTCGGACAGGGACGGTCTAGCATGGGGTGATGCCCACGGACAGTTCAGAAAAAGAACGCCAGGAACGTGCCATCGTCATCTCCCACCTGGGCCACCCTCAGCGTGAAAGTATTAGTCACTCAGTCGTGTCAGACTCTGCAACCCTCTGGCCCGTGGCCCGCCAGGCTCCTCTGTCCATGGGGATTCTCCAGGCCAGAATACTGGAGTGGGTAGCCATGCCCTTCTCCAGGGCATCTTCCCGACCCAGAGATCGAATCTGGGTCTCCTACATTGCCAGGTGGGTTCTTTACTGTCTGAACCATCAGGGAAACCCCACCACAGAAAGGTAAGTACTAATTTAAGCAAAAGGCTTGCAACCGCTTTGCAGGCAGGCAGCACAGTGAAACCACCCAGATTTTCCGTTTTCTAGACACGGGCTCTTGCATTTCTTTTTTCCCATCTGAACCTAGTCCTGAAGGCAATGAAGAGGAGGGTCCTTTACAACAGGCAGACTCAGGTTTGTCGAGACCTCAGTCATAACTGACTCTTTGCGACCCCCATGGACTGTAGCCCTTCGGGCTTCTCTGTCCACGGGGATTCTCCAGGCAAGAAGACTGGAGTGGATTGCCGTGCCCTCCTCCAGAGGGTCTTCCCAACTCAGGGAGGGGAACCTGTGAAAGCTCTTGTCAATTTCACAAAGAAAACCGTGAGTTTGCAAAAGACATCGTAAAAAGAAAATTTTTTTAAAAAGCAGAGATGTTGAAAGCAAGGGTATTTCAGGCAGACAGGTGGCTACAGCTGCAAGCAGGACTTACCCGGTCTGGTTTTCCCTGAAGCGTTCACGTGTCCCAGCAAGAAGACAGCGGCGGCCGCCCAGGGCAGAAAGACACGCCTCATGGTGGATGCAGGAGGTGGAGGCATTGAGGCGACTCCTCCAAGGGGACTTGGGCTCATGACTAACGTATGAAGGTCACCCCTTGTTTAAAAAGGTGGGAAGGAACCTGGGGAAATGACGACAGGAAACACTCATGCTTTTATTTTAAAAGATGACTCTGGTCAGAAAGGAAAAAAAAAATGCAGAATCATTGTTTCAGCCTCGTCGATCATTTGCACAGCCCCGCCGGATACGACTGTCTAGAGAGGCTGATCAGATAATGGATGATATCCAGCCAGGGTTCTCAGCCTCTGGTGGGTCCTGAAAGTCCTGTGTTTGGAGACGGAGGCCCAGACAGGTCTCGCCTAGCTGATGGTTTCTGGCTGCTCATCCAGGGTCAGGGAGATTTGGTCCAGCTCCCGATGGCATCAGAGGAAGCAGGGGACAGCATGATGTCTGTGTAAGGGACACAGCTGGCTGGACTGCAGGGTCTCAATGGAGAATCACTTCCCAGAGGTTGTCAGGGAGATTTGTCCGTGGGCTTTGTCCTGTCCGTGGGCTTTGTCCTGTCCGTGGGCTTTGTCCTGCATGACAAGGCCTGGGTTGACCATCAAGAGCCAACTTACTCCCAGCCCTTCAGGTCATAAAACCAGTCCATCCTTAAGAAAGTCAAACCTGAATATTCATCAGATGGACTGACACTGAAGCTCCAATACTTTGACCACCTGATGTGAAGAACTGACTCATTGGAAAAAGACCCGGATGCTGGGAAAGACAGGGCAGGAGGAGAAGGGGACGACAGAGGATGAGATGGTTGGATGGCATCACCGACTCGATGGACATGAGTTTGAGCGAGCTCTGTGAGTTGGTGAAGGGCAGGGAAGCCTCATGTGCGGCAGTCCGTGGGGTCACAGAGTCAGACACGACTGAGCGATTGAACAACAGCTCACACTTGCATCCGAAAGCACTCCTGGGAGTCAGTATTGTCGTTCAGTCCACAAGTCGTGTCTGACTCTCTTCAACTTTTACTAAAGATAACACCCAGCGTGATAACCGTCCTTGTAAAATCATGTTTGAAAAACTACGAAGCTCTAGGACGTCCCTGCAGTCCAGGGGTTAAGAATCCACCTTCCTTCCAATGCAGGGGACATGGGTTCAATCCCTGGTTGGGGAACAAAGCTCCCATGTGCCTCGGGGCAAGTAAACCAGTGTACCACGGATGAAGACGCTGTGGGCCACAGTGAAAGACCCAACATGTTGAAACAGACCAGAAATCGCCAAAGAAATGAATTTAAGACAAATTAAAAACACACACGCACACACACACCAAAAAAAAACCTTCCAACACCTTTCACAGATATTCGCTGATGGAATCTGTGAGCCATGGAGAAAGTGAGCATAAATTGCCCCGTTTTAGAGTCGGAACCTGAGTTTTCCAGAAGCTGACAGTGTTTGCATGCGTGCTAACTCACTCCAGTCATGTCCGGCTCTTTTGCAAACCCATAGACTGTAGCCCACCAGGCTCGTCTGTCCCAGGGATTCTCCAGGCAGGAATACTGGAGTGGGCTGCCATGCCCTCCTCCAGGGGGTCTTCCCGACCCAGGGATCGGTCCCTGGCTGATGGACCTCAAATTGTTCATTGTGGTGCAGGGTGAGATTCAGGTCTTGCTGGCCCCAGATTAGGGGTGCTTTGGCCAAGACTATCCTTCCGGAGGTCAGAGGCTCAATGCTGGGGTCTCTGGGCTAAAATCCAGGTGTAGAGTAAGTACATCGATAGGTAAATAGAATAAGTGGATAGAAGAAGTATTTAGATAAATAGGATAAGTAAGTAGATAGAAAAGTAGGCAGATAGAATGAGTAGATTCAAAGAATAAGTAGACAAATAGCCTAAGTATAAGAATAACTAAACAGATAAATAGAATAAGAAGACAGGTGTTATAAGAAGATAGAATAAGGAGATAGAGAGAGCGCATAGGTAGATGGGTGAGGTATCCTCACGTAGGTCGGGATTTCCCAGCCTCACTCTCAGGGACGCCTGGATGGATGCATGCATGCATGGGCAGAGAGGACAAATATGTGATTAGACAGTGACGCCAGTCCAGGGTTTCTCAGCCTCGGCACTGCCGATGCCTGGGTCTGGACGGCTCTCTGAGGCGGAGCGTCCTGGGTCCCGGGCCCTGCGGAGCAGCGTCCCTGGGGTCCCCCCACCGCACGCCAGGAGCAAGCCCTCCACCACCAGCCGCGACGCTGACACCTGCCCAGATGTCTCTGCCCATCACCCCACAGCCCACCTCCCTCCTCCCTGCCTCATGCCTCCTCCAGAGAAGCTGGAGCTTTGAGCCCTTGTTTGTCCTTTGAGGGAACACAAGGGGCATCAAAGGAAGGTCGAAATTCACCGTGTCCTCCGGCATCTCCTGGGAAACTGAGAGAGAGACAGCATCCTGGACATGTTACCAGCTCCGAGAAGGAGTTCCTGCTGGGCTTCTGCAGTCTTGGGGGACGACCCGGGAAGCTCTTAGGTTCGCCATCTTGCCCTTCAAGGGGACATACAGCTGGAGGAGACGGGCAGAAAATAAGCAAGCAAACCTCCCCAGTCCCAGCCCCGAACTCCCCCAGCTCCCTTCCAGATTCCAGGATGGAAAGACTCACTGCGCACGAATCCCGAAGAGCAGAGGCGTCACCTCTCATAGGGATGACACACCGCCCCTCCCAGAAACCTCCTTCCCCACGCCCCGAGGTTGTATGCAAACCACACACTGATTCCCTGCTGTGAGTTCCTTCCCACACGGTCAGGCGCGGGGTCTGAGTCAGCGAGCCAAGAAAGGCAACAGGGGCGGAGGTGGGGAGACGTGGTTGTTCCCGCGGAGCTAGAAACGTCAGCCGTCCCGTCTCGTGGGCATGGCTGCCCTCCTGCACACGCGGGGATGAGTTGGGCGGGCTATGGCTGGGTCTTGTGATGCCACGACGCTTGGAGGCATCCGTGAGCAGCGGAGGGACGTGTCTCCTGATTGACAGCGTGGGTGCTCCTGGGAAGTTCTGCTCAGGTCGGGTGGGACCACTCTCAACGGGAGGCTTGAGTGCGGGGGAATGTGTGAGCATCTTCACACACACACACACACACACACACACACACACACACACGGCCGCTGGGCTTGGAACGTAACCCAACAGCTTGAGCGGTCTCTTCCCTGGCTGGGAGACTTGATTTGACAGTCACCCTTCCCAAGGGTCTGGTCACTTCGGCTATTGTCCGCTGGCCAGAGCCAGTCATGAGCCAGCCCAGACTCGAGAGACACTGAGCATTCTTGAGAGGAGCTGCGAAGAATTCACAGCTGGTCCAGTGGTTAAGCATCTGCCTTCTTGGAGGAGGCAATGGGAACCCACTCCGGTATTCTTGCCTGGAGAATCCCGTGGACAGAGGAGCCTGGTGGGGCTACCGGCCACAGGGTCCCAAAGAATCGGATGCAACTGAGTGACTTCCACTTTCTTTCCTTGGTGGCGCAGTGGTTAAAAAAATCCACCTGCCGATGCAGGGGACATGCGTTTGATCCGTTCTCTGGGGAGATTCCTCCTGCAGCTACCGAGCCCATATCCCACAAGGACTGAAGCCCACACACCCTAGACCCCGTGTTTGCAAACAAGAGAAGCTGCCGCCGTGAGAAGCCCTCTTACCACTACTAGAGAGTAGCCCCCCGACCCCATTCAATGCAACTAGAGAAACTCCATAAGCAGTAATGAAGGCCCAGTGCAGTCAAAAAAAGAAAAAGCACATTAAAAAAATAAAAAAG
This sequence comes from Oryx dammah, assembly GCF_014754425.2. Classification (NCBI taxonomy): domain Eukaryota; kingdom Metazoa; phylum Chordata; class Mammalia; order Artiodactyla; family Bovidae; genus Oryx; species Oryx dammah. Next base: position 130,995,936 of record NW_024070207.1, on the reverse strand, counting down.
AATCCACACCCATACGGATGTCTGTTTGATAAGACTCAGCATGCCTTCCAAAAGAAAAAGACACTCGAGTCTTGCGTGAATTGAAGATAAGATGGGCTCACTGCGAGGACGCTGATGGCGAGGACAGTTCCAGAGCCTCACATGCCACAGCCTCCAGCCCCCGCGTACGTCTGTCGGAACGAGCGGCGTGACACGACCTCTTATCTCTCCTCCAGCCGGCCAGGTTGCCAAGGCCAACCGTCACAGAACAGCCCCATGGCTGCGAGTCCCCGGGGCGGTTTGCTATCAGATCCATCTGTCACGTTTGACACTCCGGTGAGAGCTGTTACATAACAGAAGGGTTTCCCCGCCCCAGCAGCGAGCAGAGGACGTCTGTAGGGTACAGAGACTGTGGGAAGCTCTCTGCTGGTCCATCTGTTTGGAGAGATAGTTGAAGACGGGCAGAGGTGATGATCAAGGACCTTGGAAAAGGAGGGATTGGCTGCAGGTGGCGCGAGAGTGGGACTCGAGGGTCACAGGCGGCGTGAGAGTGGGACTTGGGGGTCACAGGGTGTCTGCACCACGAAGACCATGGTTGTTGTTGCTGTGTCTGACTCTGTGCGACCCCGTGGACCGCAGCACGCCGGGCCTCCCTGTCCGTCACCAACTCCCGGAGTTTACTCAAACTCATGTCCATCGAGTCGGTGATGCCATCCAGCCATCTCATCCTCTGTCACTCCCTTCTCCTGCCTTCAATCTTTCCCGGCATGAGGGTCTTTTCCAATGAGTCAGCTCCTCACATCAGGGGGTCAGAGTATTGGAGCTTGAGCTTCAGCTTCAGTCCTTCCAGTGAGTATTCAGAGTTGATTTCTTTTAGGACTGATGTGTAGACCATGGCGTATGTTAGGCCCTCAGTCGTGCCAAACTCTTTTGCAACCCCCTGGACTGTAGCCCACCAGGCTCCTCTGTCCCTGGGATTCTGCAGGCAAGAAGACTGGAGTGGGTAGCCTCTCCCTTCTCTAGGGGGTCTTCCTGACCCAGGATTCAAACCGGGACCGGTGCCCAATGCCTACATTTCAAGGCAGAGAAAAGACAACGTCTTGACTGTCTTGGCCAGACAGTTGCAACGTTGAGCCCCGGGGCCTCCCTCCGCTGAGTACACAACCTCTTAAGTGCATGGAACCCACCCTGCTGACGCTTTGATTTTGCACTCCTGGCTCCCAGAACTGCCAGACGATACATTTCTGCTGTTTTCAGCCACCCCGGCTGTGGTGCTGGGTTACGGCCAAGCCCGGAAAGTCACACAGGTGTCACCCTAAGTATGTAGGGGTGGTAAGCTTGGACCTTCCGTCTGGTGTCCAAACGGCTGCGGTGGACAGAAAGTCCACCTGGTACCCCCAACCTGGCCTGTCCTCTGACCACACGGAAAAACCCATCTCTGTGGGAGCCCTGTTCAGATAGCTGAGGATGGCACATGCTACGTTGATTTCCGGGTCAAACGAGCCTCCTTCTCTGATGAGCTCCAAGACTCTTTAGTGGCCTGATATCGTGTCAGAATCAAGATGCTGAGCGACCTTGCATGGACTTCCACCAGGTGCCCAAACGGTAATGATGGAAAGGGTCCAAGTGCGTCGGTTCCAGAGATGGAAACGTCCAAGAAGGGGAAGGAAGGGGAAAAAAAAAAAAAAAATCTTTTCCCTCTATCCTCTTAGGTTCTGTCTCTGTGCCCCTGCAAATTAAATTGACAGAAGATCAGTTTGTAGGAAAGAAGAAAGCACAGTTTGCATGTTCAGCAAACATGGGGGAGAAACACAGTGGTGAGGAATTCCAAGGAACGGTTAGAGTTTGGGGTTTATATACGTAACTTGAGCTGCCCCGGTGGCTCAGTGGCGAAGAATCCGCCTGCCAGTGCAGGTTTGATCCCTGAGTCAGGAAGATCCCCTGGAGAAGGAAATGGCAACCCACTCCCGTATTCTTGACTGAGAAATCCCACGGACAGCGGAGCCTGATGGGCTGCAGTCCATTGGGTCGCAAAAGAGTCAGACACCAACTCAGGAGGTGATGGGGAGATGGATAAAGCACACTTCAGTTCAGTTCAGTCACTCAGTCATGTCCAACTCTTTGCGACCCCATGAATCGCGGCACACCAGGCCTCCCGTCCATCACCAACTCCCAGAATTCACTCAAACCCACGTCCATCAAGTTGGTGATGCCATCCAACTATCTCATCCTCTGTCGTCCCCTTCTCCTCCTGCCCCCAATCCCTCCCAGCATCAGAGTCTTTTCCAAAGAGTCAACTCTTCGCATGAGGTGGCCAAAGTACTGGAGTTTCAGCTTCAGCATCAGTCCTTCCAAAGAACACCCAGGACCGATCCCCTTTAGGATGGACTGGGTGGATCTCCTTGCAGTCCAAGGGACTCTCAAGCGTCTTCGCCAACACCACAGTTCGAAAGCATCAATTCTCAGCCTTCTTCACAGTCCAACTCTCATATCCGAAAGCGATAGGCTTTGAAATACATACGTGGGTTTTTCAGGAGAACAAACGGGAGATGAGAGAGTGGGACAGTGTCTACACAGATGAGAGTGAATTTTCCACCTCCTTCACGGCTGCCTAACTGCCTTGCAGATGGAATTTGTGGGGTGTGGGTGGGGTTTTTTTACTGTCTTCTCCCACCTGGGAGAAGATACACCCCAGAGGAAAGGTATTTATGGAGCCCTATTTCTCAGAAATTGCTGCTTTTGATCAGATAGGGAAGCTCCAAGAAGGCTTCCCCCCCCCGCCCTGCATCTGTTCCAGTTCAAAGGTCTTCAGCTTAAAACAATACTGACACCAAAAAAATGTCATTTTTCGGGTGTGGTGTATTCAAATCCCACAGCTGAGGAGTAGTCTGTGGAACCCCTTTTGCCTGGAGGAAGCCGAGTACATCATAAGACTTCGAAGAAGCAGGTGGAAGGAGAGCGATGGACACCCAGCAAGACAGAAGGACTCACACCAGCTCCTGGGTGCACCCACCCAGTGAGCAGCCGTGAAGAGGGCTTGACCAACCAGCGCTTTTCGATGACAGCCCCTTGAAAGGGGGTTTGGTATTTTCTGCCACCCCCCGCCCCAGGAAATCTGTATACTGGAGTTTCCCTGGTGGTCCGGTGGTTGAGCAGGCGCTTTGCACGTCCTTTCCCTGTCCCCTGCTGCCCCTTTGTGGCAGGCGCGTCTCGGGACCCCCCTTGGGGAGCTGGGCAGGGTTGCAGCTGCGGGTGTGAGTGGCTGCGTCACCCGCTCCGCAGGCACAGCACACGACTCACTCCCGGTACCCCCATCCCTGGGCAGGGAACTCGGATCCCACGTGCTGGAGCCAGACAGCCTGCACACCATGACCGGCGGACTCCACTCGCACCAGAGTGAACAGCGTCAGTGCCGAAACTGAGCTCCAACGCAGACAAGTAAACATAAGCCAATATTTTTTTTTTAATTGAAGATTAACTGCTTTGGGCTTCCCTGGTGGCTCGGCTGGTAAAGAATCCGCCTGCAATGCTGGAGACCTGGGTTCCATCCGTGGGTTGGGAAGAGTCCCCTGGAGAAGGGAACGGCTACCCGCTCAAGTATTCTGGCCTGGAGAATTCCGTGGACTGTATAGAGTCAGACACGACTGAGCGACTTTCACTTCACTTTTAACTGCTTTACACAATTTTGTTGCTTTCTGTCAAACATCAACAATAAATAAATACTAAAAAAAAATAAAAATCTAGCTGTATTAAGCGTGATCTTTAGCGTCTGGGTTGCCTGGTGGTTCAGAAGGTAAAGCGTCTGCCTGCCATGCGGGAGACCCAGGTTCGACCCCCTGGAGGAGGAAGATTCCCCTGGAGGAGGGCATGGCAACCCACTCCAGTATTCTTGCCTGGAGAATCCCACGGACGGAGGAGCCTGCTGGGCTACAGTCCCTGGGGTTGCAAAGAGTCGGACACGAGGGAGGGACTTCACTCCCTTTCAGAGTTCTGGGTTAGCCAAGAGGAAACCTGGCAAAGAGAAAGGGGGGTTCCAGGTGTGGAGGGGTGGCTGACACAATGCAGGGTCTGTTTTTTTCTGCGATGCTATCTGGATGTGGCATCGTAAGTCACCTCACACCATCTCAAAGTTGGGCTCCTTCCCGCGGGCTGCAAGGAGCTCCAACCCGTCCATCCTAAAGGAGATCAGTCCTGGGTGTTCATTGGAAGGACTGATGCTAAAGCTGAAACTCCAATCCTTTGGCCATCTTTGGTGAAGAGCTGACTCACTGGAGAAGACCCTGATGCTGGGAAAGATTGGGGGCAGGAGGAGAAGGGGACGACAGAGGATGAGATGGCTGGATGGCATCACCGACTCGATGGACAAGAGTTTGGGTGGACTCCGGGAGTTGGTGATGGGCAGGGAGGCCTGGCGCGCTGCGGTTCACGGGGTCGCAGAGGGTGAGATGGGACTCGGTGACTCAACAGCAAAAAGAACAGATGTTCTTCCCCTGGAGGGAACCAGGCCGCCAGCTCTGCCGTCTCTCCCCGCCCCGTGCGGTGACGCGGAGGAGGAGCACTTATGTCTTCTCCGGACACGCTGCAGACCTCGGCACCGCGGATCCACGGTCAGAAGGGGAAGAGGGTGGAGGGAAGCCCCAGAGGCGGCGACTTTCTCTTCAGTAGAGACTTTATTTTCAGAGCATTGTCCATTTGCAACCGACCTGAGAAGGAAGTAGAGGCTTTTCCCATCTGCGTCCTTGCCCCCACACGGAGAGATTCCCCGGGGTCAGCAGCCACCCTCAGCCAGACGTGCAACGTCTCTTAGATCGATACGGATACGTGGTCACTGACCCACTGGTTGCTCTCAGCGTGTGATGAGCAGTGACGCTGCGAACACACGGGTACATTTGAGCCTGACGTGATTAACCTTGCTCTTGACTCTCTAAGTCGTGTCCGACTCCGGGCAACCCCCTGGACTGTAGCCCGCCGGGCCCCTCTGTCCGGGGGATGCTCCCGGCACGAACACTGGAGTGGGTTGCCGTGCCGTCTTCCAGGGGATCTTCCCCACCCAGGGATGGAACCCGCGTCTCCCGCGTTGGCAGGCAGGGATCTTTACTGCTGAGCTGCCTGCTCAGTCCCTGTTTCAGGCAAAGGACCCAAAAGCAGAAGGAAAGGAGCCACAGTAGCAAAAGCCAGCAACTCCGACATCTCCATAGTTTATAAGACAGCAGAAGGGTGGCCTTTCATGGCCTGCTGACGCTAAACCTGGTCCTTTTTTTTTTTTTGGCATTGAGCTTACGTGGGCATCCCAGTGCTCATGGTAAAGAACCCGCCTGCTGATATAGGACACACAGGAGATGCGGGTTCGATCCTTGGGTCGGGAAGATCCTCTGGAGGAGGGCATGGCAACCCACTCCAGTATCCTTGCCTGGAACATCCCATGGACAGAGGAGCCTGGGGGGCTGCAGTCCACAGGGTCGCAGAGAGGCAGACACGCCCGAAGTGACTCAGCAAGCACATGGCCTGCGTCAGCCACGGGGTCTTTCCAGCCGCTGCTTCCCCTTTGCGGCAGATACGCCTCTGAGGACCGGCCGCGGGGGCGCGAGGCGGGGGTGCAGCTGTGCAAATCTGTGGGTGGGACCTCTGCTCTGGAGTCATGGCCACATGGAGCTCCGTGGTTACTGACCATCCCCAGCGGCGTGTTTTTGTACAAATATCGCCTGCCGCCCTCCGTCCTAACTCATGAGCACGTGACGGGGTGTGGGGGGCGGGTGCTGGGGGCGCCGGGGGGCAGGGCATTGCGCCAGGAGCCTGCGTCAGGTTGCGGAGACGGGAGCCCAAAGCTGGTCGGTCGGGGGGTAGATGCAGGAGAGGCAAACGCAGCAGCCGGTCTGTCAGAGCTTCAGACCGCGTTCCCGGGCGGTGGGTACCTGGGAGCCCGCAGGCTTTTCGACTCGCGCCCCTGGTTGCGGCTCTGTTTCAAGCTCACGTTTGCTGACTTTTCCTGCACAGCGTCCACTACTTTCCTGAAAGACATCACCTCCTCGGAGACCTGGGTTCCATCCCTGGGTCGTGAAGATGCCCTGGAGAAGGGAACGGGTCGGAATATTATATAAATATACATATATATATGATGGGTAAACAGCAAGGTCTTACTGTAGAGCGCAGGGACCTAGATTTGATAGTCTATGGTAAGCCACAAAGGAAAAGAATATGAAAAGTATATATATGTACAGATGAATCACTTTGTTATACAGCAGACATTAACGCTGTAAATCAACTATGTTCTTGTTGTTCAGTCGCTCACTCGTGCCCGACTCTTTGCGACCCCGTGGACTGCAGCCCGCCAGGCCTCCCTATTCATAACCAACTCCCGGAGCTTGCTCAAACTCATGTCCATCAGGTCCGTGATGCCATCCCACCATCCCATCCTCTGTCGTCCCCTTCTCCTCCCGCCTTCAGTCTTTCCCAGCATCAGGGTCTTTTCCCGTGAGTCAGTTCTTCCCATCAGGTGGCCAGAGTATTGGAGTTTCAGCTTCAGCATCCGTCCTTCCAGTGAATATTCAGGGTTCATTTCCTTCAGCACCACATGCTCTGAGCTCCTTGCAGGCCAAAGGGACTCTCGACTATAATTTAAAGGAAAAAACACACACACACCCATCACCAAATTGTTGACACAAAGTCGGGCCTGCTGCCACAAGTGAAAAATTCGATGGTCTAAACTGCCTGAAAATTTCACGCTCCTTTTCCCAGAAAGTTACACTTTTTTTTTTTTTCTTTGCTGTTGCTGTGATCGCGATGTATGTCTTTCCTTCTCCCTGAGCTGGCGGCTGGGACCCCCACAATATCCCTCCAACAGCCCAGAGCCCAGTTACCCTCTGCCTTCCTGCCTGCTTCATTAGGGTTATAAGCGCGGACGAAAAAAAACAAAACAAAAACATAAGACCTTCTTCTCGAGACATATACTGTGGAATACATTTCCATTTTCTTGAGTATCAGTGATTGAAATTGCAGTTGGCGATGCGGGAACTATAAAATAACCTCCTGACCCCGACTTTTTTTTTTTACCCTGAAAGTGGATATTTTACCCCAGGAAATAGCCCTCCGGGGAATCACCCCTAACTGAGGCTGACTTTTAGGGAAGCCGGCTTTTGTAATCTTTAAAAGCACTCAGAGACAGAGTTTTCAGGAATTCCCTGGGTGACCCTTCGAACTTTTGCACTCCAGGCTTGAAAAAAAAAGTGGGTGACTGTGTCCTTCTCTTCTCCCCAAAACTCCACCACCTGCTCCCCGCCCTGCGGCCCCCACCCCACCCCCACCCTACACACAGGTCTGTCTGGCTTGATCCTTGAACTCTGCAGGGCTAGAGAGCTGACAGCCCGTTTCAAGCTCTGCAGATGACGGTAAGTAGAAATGAAGCGCTAAATGCCTTGGTGATTCACCAGAGTGAAGTGCCTAAAACAGGGGCTTCCCTGGTGCCTCAGACGGTAAAGAATCTGCCTGCAATGCAAGAAACCCGGGCTCGATTCCTGGGTTGGGAAGATAGATGCCCTGGAGGACGGCGTGGTAACCCACTTTGGTGTCCTTGCCTGGAGAATCCCCTGGACGGAGGAGCCTGGCGGGGCTACCGTCCACGGGGTCGCACAAGAGTTGGACATGACTTGGCTGCTAAACAGCAACCAACAAAGGCCTCAGAAACGTGTTCAAATTCACCTACGGATCAAGAGATTCCATCACGCAGGCCCTCTATGACGTGTGTGTGCATGTGTGTGTGTGTGTGTGTGTGGTTACTCGCTCACTTGTGTCCAACTCCTTGCGTCCCAGTGGACGGTAGCCTGCCAGGCTCATCTACAAACCCTGGGGGTGTTTAATGAAGCCCTGAGGTGGAGGCAGGTTGCTCAAGCACACGCTGAGTGGCTGACACAGAACCCCTCCCCGTGAGGGACCCTGTCTCTCCTGCCCTGGGACTCGTCATCCAGGCTCGGGGGCTATGTCTGAGGGGTGCAAAAATCGGGGGTGATTCTGGGGCCTCTGGGTGGTTGATAGAAATCGGGGATGGTCTTTCTTCCATCTTTGGGCAGAGTGGGGAAAAATCTGGGGTTATCTTAAGGGTCTTGAGGAATGAGGGATGGAAATTTGGGGTGACTGAGGGAGGGTCTCTAGGGGTGATGGATGGAAATTTAGGGCAAACGGAGAGGGGGTGAGTCTCTGCAATGAATGATGGACTTTCAGAGTGAGTACAGAGTGTCTGGGTGAGGCTCCTCCGTCCATGGGATTTTCCAGGCAAGAGTACTGGAGCGGGTTGCCATTGAATGGAGAAGGGGATTGCAGCCCACTCCAGTATCCTTGCCTGGAGAATCCCGTGGACGGAGGAGCCTGGCGGGCTACAGTCCACGGGGTCGCAGAGAGTCGGACACGCCTGAGCGCCAACACCACCAAAAGGAATTTGGAGTGAGTGGGGTTACTCCCGGGGTGATGGATACCAATGCGGGGTGAATGGGGGTCTTTAGGGTGAGTGGTGGAAAGCTGGGGTGAGTGAGGATCTCTAGGGTGGTATGAAAATCTGCGGTGAATGGGGCTGTCTGAGGTGACTGGTGGACATGTGTGGTGAGCCCAAGGGTCTCTGGGATCAGAGATAGAAGTCTGAAGGGAGGGGGTTCTCTGGGGGTGAGTGTAGACAGCCTGGGGTGATAGAGGGCCTTTGGGGTGAGAGATGGGAAGCTGGGGTGGGTGGGAGGGGGGGTGTCTCAGGAGTGAGCCTGGACGTCGGTAACCCTAAACCTGCCAGACATAAAGCCAGGGCCGTGGGGTCACGCAGACCCCAGGCGCAGCCAAGTGCTTTCAGAAGGCCTCTCACCACCAGGCGGCAGGGAGCAATGCCCCCGCCCCGAGCGCCCAGGTGCCAATCTCTCCTGCATCTAACCTCTCCCCATCAATTACCTTTTTAAAATTTTTTTTTCCAGGAACAGACGCTCCCCTCTGAGTACAGCCCTGGGGGCTGGGAGGGGGTTTCCGAAACTGCAGCAACAATAGAGATAAACCCAGCAGATAAACCCCAGCAGATAAGCATGCTAATCTCCTGTTTAAATTTAAAAAAAAAAAAAAATGTGAGTGAGCTGGTTCTGCAACCACCTAGGGGAAAAGAAAAAAAAAAAAATCTGCAGTTATTTCTGCCTTCAGCGTGGATGGGCCAGTGTGGACCTCTGGGGAAGAGTTGCCTGGTGTGGAAGGAAAAAAAACCTGAATAGAAGCAGGAAGGGATATAGGGACACCTGTGGTTGATTCGTGTTGAAGCTTGACAGAAAACAGCAAAATCCTTCAATTAAAAATTATATATATGTACTTTTTAAAAGGAGGCCTCCTTGGGGCCAGGCGGGTCGGGGTAGGGTTGAGGTTGCACAGTGGGTGTCCCGGGCTCCAGATCTGGGCGGGAGTCCTTTGTGATTGATTTCAGGCTTTCCCGGTGGCTCAGGGGGAAACCCACCTACATTGCAGATGAGACTTCCATCCCTCGGTGGGGAAGGTCCCCGGAGGACGGCATGGCGACCCACTCCAGTGTTCTTGGCTGGAGAATCCCGTGGACAGAGGAGCCTGGGGGGCTACAGTCCGCGGGGTTGCAGAGAGTCAGACACGACTGCCGACTGCCGTACTGACACTTTCCTCATCTGGGCCCTCAGGTGGTCTCACACTGGTCCCCGGGGGCTGGGGGGTGGTCTCTGCCTGACGTTGGAAACCCTAGGACCCAACAGCCAGCGGTTTGTCTCCTGTGTTTGAATCACAGTCCATCCCCGGGGAAGAATGATTCAGTTCAGTAGCTCACACGTGTCCGACTATTGGCAACGCTGTGGACTGCAGCACGCCAGGCCTCCCTGTCCGTCACCAACTCCCGGAGCTTTCTCAAAGCAGGGAAGAACAGCTTTTGCATTTGAAGGAGCACTTGGGGGTGGGGCCGTTTGAGAACCACCCCCCTCTATTCCAGCATGAGCCCTGTGTCCAGTGACACCTCTCACACAAGCAGGGGGCAGGGGCGGTATTTTTTATTCATGTCTGACTCTGCGACCCCATGGACTGTAGCCCGCTAGGCTCCTCTCTCCCTGGAATTCTCTAGGCAAGAATCCTGGAGGGGGTTGCCATGCCCTCCTCCGGAGGATCTTTCCGACCCAGGGATCGAACCCGCGTCTCCTGCATTGACAGGCCGGGTCTTTACCGACTGAGCAGGGTGAGTGGGCTCAGAGAAACCCCACGCTGTTTCCGCCCAGCCGTAACAACAGTCCTGCTTGCCCAAAGATGAGTTCCTGATAATCAGTGCCATGGGAGGCCCCTTTCAAGGGCAGCAAGACTCCTGGGACGCCGCTGGCCTGGATCGGGCTTGCAGAGAGCGCTGCTGACCCCTAGTGACGAAAACTTCCAAACTGCGCCTAGACCACCCCCCTTTCCAACCACCCCACCATCCCCCGCTCTCCCAGCAGCTTAAAGAGCCCGGGGTGGGGAACAGACCCTGCCCAGCTCCACCCGGGGGGACCCGAGGGCACAGGCTTTCGGGGCAGCTCAGGGCTTGCTAAGTCGGAAGGTGGAGGGTGGTTCAGTCAGTGTGGGTAGAAATGTTTCTGTTCAGCCGCTCAGTCGTGTCCCGCTCTCTGCAACCCCACGGACTGCAGCGCGCCAGGCCTCCCTGTCCATCACCATCTCCGGGAGCTTGCTCAAACTCCTGTCCGTTGAGTCGGTGATGCCATGCAACCATCTCATCCTCTGTCGACCCCTTCTCCTCCTGCCCTCAATCTTTCCCGGCATCAGGGTCTTTTCCAATTGGTCAGCTCTTTGCATCAGGTGGCCAGGGTGTTGGAGCTTCAGCTTCAGCACCAGTCCTTCCAAAGAAAGCTGTTGCCGGGACGGAATCTGGAAGTTTCGGTCACTAGGGGTCAGCAGCGCTCCTTGCGGACCCCGCGCAGGCTCGCGTGCGTGCTCGGTCGCGTCCGGGTCTTTGTGACCCCCACCCGGGTAGACTGCACCCCGCCGGGCTCTTCTGGCCGTTGGGGGTGGGGGCTCCAGGCGGGCATACTGGGTCTTGGGGCCCCTGCCTCCTCCTCCGGGAGAGCTGGACTCCACAGAGAGAAAGTGAAAGTGCAGCTGGGCCGCGTGGGTGCGGGGCGCTGCGGAAACAGGGGGCGCAGAGATGTGAGCCTGGGGGGCGGGGACCGCGGTCCCCCGGGAGATGCCGGGGTGACGAGATGCTGGGCCAGGAATGTCTCCCGGGGGGCAGCTCAGAGGTGGCCCACGAGGGTCCTGTGGAGTGATCGTCCCGCACGAGACTAAGGCCTGGCCTCTGCGTCTCCAGGAGCTGCAGGTAAGGAGGTCGCATTGTGCCTTTAATCATTTTATTTCTGTGTGTATGTTTGGCTAAGGCTGGGTCTTCCTTGCTGCACGCCGGCTTTTCTCTAGTTGAGGCGAGCAGGGTGGGATGGTTGGAGGCGGGGATGCAACCTCTTTGTTGCGGCGCGCGGGCTTCGTTGGGGTTCACGGAATGAGGATTTTTTTGTTTCGTTTTCTTGTTTTTTCCTGAACCAGGGAGTGAATCGGTCTCTCCTGCATCGGCAGCCGGATTCTTTACCACTGAGGCACCAGGGAAGCCCCAAGGAGGTTATTTTTCCACTGGCTGTCATTGAAGGTGCGGGTCCCAGGGGGCTTTTGTTTGGGGATTGCTTTTTGTCTTCTTCTTCTTTTTTTTTTTTTTGGCCACTCTGAAGCCAGTGGGATCTTAGTTTCCTGACCAGGGATTGAACCTGTGTCCCCACCTGCGGTGGAAGCACAGGAGTCGTAAGCCCTGGACCACCAGGGACCTGCCGTTGTTTGGGGATTTCTGACTGTGTGTCCAGAGGGTTCTCAGCACAAGCTGGGCAGTGGACGCCGTTCTGTGCGTCCTTCCCCATCCTCCTCCTGCCCAGCGTTTACTCCAGGTGATGTTTGACGGTGTCCTCCCCTGGGGGTGGCTTGCTGTGTTTTCTGTAACATCTTTACATCATCTTTAATGTCTGTGGAAGCTTCTCTGTTTTTTTTTTTTCTCTGCCAACTAGGGCAGAAGGTGAGGAAACAAGAGTCTTACCTATTTTTTATTTTTGCTGTATTTGTTTATTTGGCCGTGCCAAGCCTTTAGCTGTGGCAGGCAGGCTCTTTGATCTTTAGTTGGTACATGCGGGGTCTAGTCCCCTGAAGCAGGGATCAAACCCAGGCCCCCTGTACTGGGAGCTCAGCGTTTCAGCCTCTGGACCAGCAGGGGACTCCCCACTCTTCCCTTTCTAAGAATGCTTCTTACTTATGTCTACTGACCTTCGACGTTCTACAGATAATGTATTTTTTAAATTGTTTTCCATCACAGGTTATGACAAGATGTGTCCGTATTTCCCTGTGTTCTAGGATAACTCCTTGCTTTCACATATTTTATATAAGATACTTGTGCTTCCCTTGCAGTTCAGTCGGTAAGGACTCTGCCTGCAATGCAGGAGACCCAGTTTGGTCCCTGGGTAGGGAAGAAGCCCTGGAGAAGGGAGAGGCTGCCCACTCCAGCGTTCTTGCCTGGAGAATCCCACGGACAGAGGAGCCTGGCGGGCTGCAGTCCACGGGGCCGCAGAGAATCGGACACGACTGAGAGACCAGACTGCCGCCGCCATAGGAGGTATTGAATGGAAGTCCCCGTGCCGTACAGTGGGTCCTTGCTGGTTATCTATTTTAGGTATAGGACTGTGTATATGTCCATCCCAATCTCGTCATTTACACCACCCCCCCGTCCCCCGCTCGCAACTGCAAATCTGTGCGTCTGTGAGTCTGTTTCAGAGAGAAGTTCGTTTGGGTCATATTTTACATTTCACATCCAAGCGATATCACGGGATGTTTGTCTGTAGCTACAAAGGGCCTTCTTTCATTCTTTTTGTGGCTGAGTAATATTCCTTTGTGCGTATGGACCGCACGAGTAATATTCCTTTGTGTGTATGGACCACACGAGTAATATTCCGTTGTGCGTATGGTCCACGTCTTCTTTAATCCATTCCTCCATTGGTGAACGCTGAGGTTGCTTCCGAGGGTGGGTTTTTTTTTTTGTTTTTTTAATTAATTGATTTAATTTTTTGACCGCCCTGGGTCTGTGTTGCTGTGTGCAGTTTCTCTCTGCGTGCGGGGCCCAGGCTCTAGAGTGCACTTCAGTACTTGGAGCTTGTGTGTTTAGTTGCTCTGTGGGATGTAGGATCTTCCCTGACCACGGATGGAACCCATGTCCCCTGCTTTGGAAGGCGGTTTCTTTACCACTGAGCCCCCAGGGAAGGCCTGAGTGTTCATTTTTTAAGAGTAGGTCCTACTTATGTCTTCTGACTTTAAACATTATATATGTGCATATATATATATGTATATATAAATATTCCAGATTGTTTCCCATTATAGGGCTCCCTGACGGCTCACACGGTAAAGAGTCTGCCTGCAATGTAGGAGACCCGGCTTCGATCCCTGGCAACCCACTCCATTAGTCTTGCCTAGAGAATCCCATGGATGGAGGAGCCGTGCGGGCTGCAGTCCATGGGGTTGCAAAGAGTCGGACACAACTGAGTGACTTCACGTAAACCTTGTTACAAGATTTTAATGTTGTTGCCTGTGCTATACAGTAAATCATTGCTGTATATTTTATACAAGGTACAGAGTATAGCTCCCGGTGCTGCCCAGGAGGTCCCTGTGTTTCATGTATTCTGCATATAGCTGTGTGTATCTGTTAATTCCAAACTCCCAGTTTATCAACCCTTGGCCGACCACAAGTCTGTTCCGTGTGGCTGTGAGTCTGTTTCTGCTTTGTAGATAACTTCATTTGTCTCTCTCTCTTTTTCTTTTTGATTCCACGTATAAGCCGTATCATACGATAGTTGTTTTTTTCTGTCTGACTTGTTCCGCTAGTACGATCATCTCTGGGTACACCCGTATTGCTGCCAGCGGCATCATTTCATCCTTTTTCATGGCTGAGTGATACTCCATTGTATATGTGGACCACGTCTTCTCTATCTACCCAGCAGTCGACGGGCTCCATGGTTGCTTCCGAGTTGTTTTCGTTCTTGCTCGGTCGTGTCCGACTCTCTGCGACCCCATGAACTATAGCCCACCAGGCTCCTCTGTCCATGGGATTCTCCAGTCAAGAATCCTGGAGTGGGTTGCCAGTCCCTTCTCCAGGGGACCTTCCCGACCCAGGGATCGAACCTGGGTCTCCCGCATTGGCAGGCAGATTCTTTACGGCTGAGCCGCCTGGGAATACTCCTCAGCCGTAAAAAAGAATGGAATAGTGCCGTCTGCAGCCACAGGGATCGATGCAGACGTTATCACACTGAGTGAGTTAAGTCAGACAAAGACAGATATCGTGTGCTTTCGCTTATATGTGGCATCTAAAAAAATGATGCAAACAAATTTATTTATAAAACGGAAACAGGCTCACAGACTTTAAAAAAAAAAAACCTTATGCTTGCCAACCTAGGGCTTCCCTGGAGGCTCAGAAGGTAAAGAATCTGCCTGCAGTATGGGCGACCTGGGTTCCATCCCTGGGTCGGGGAGACGTCCTGGAGGAGTGCATGGCATCCCACTCCAGGATTCTGGCCTGGAGAATCCCCATGAACAGAGGAGCCTGGTGGGCTGCAGTCCGTGGGGTCGCAAAGGGTCAGACACGACCGAGTGGCTAACACCTTCACTTCCTGTGGTTGCCAACAGAGAGTGAAGGGAAGGGATAGATTAGGAGTTGGATATTCACAGATTCACCTTTCTGCTGCTGCTAAGTCACTTCAGTCGTGTCCGACTCTGTGCAGCCCCATAGACGGCAGCCCACCAGGCTCCCCCGTCCCTGGGACTCTCCAGGCAAGAACACTGGAGTGGGTAGCCAGTTCCTTCTCCAGTGCATGAAAGTGAAAAGTGAAAGGGAAGTTGCTCAGTCGTGTCCGACTAGTTGTGACCCCACGGACTGTAGCCCACCAGGCTCCTCCGTCCATGGGATTTACCAAGCAAGAGTACTGGAGTCGGGGGCCATTTGCCTTCTCCAATTCACACTACTGTATATGAAATAAATAAACAATAAGGGCCTGCTCTATAGCACAGGGAACTATATTCACCGTCATGTAATAACCTATAGTGGAAATGAATCTGAAAAAAATACATGTGTGTATATATATATATATGTATATGTTACTGAATCACTTTGCTCTACAGCTAAAACTAATCCAATCTCAGTAGTCAGCTATACTTCCGTTGGGCTTCCCTGCTGGCTCAGATGGCAAATGTCTGCCTGCAGTGTGGGAGACCCGGGTTGGATCGCTGAATCGGGAAGATCCCCTGGAGAAGGCCACCCACTCCACTATTGTATGGCCAATAATAATAATAATAGATAAAATGAAACTTAAAGAAAAGAAAAAACAAAACACCAGCACAGGCTTCTTGCTGCCTGAAGATCTGTGTCCTGGAGTCTGGGAGGAAGTGAAGCCAGCTCTCACCCACCCCCCCGCCCCCTCGGCCGCCTTGACTGAGAGGTCCGGCTCAGCCCATCAGGAAGTTGAGAAACTGACGTTGTTTTGAAATGTGTCTCCTAGTATCTGGTTTCTTTTCTGGGAAAATCGATGTTACAACTTCATGGGCTCCACGCCCACCCACCCTCCCACCGAACGCTGGCTCACTGCGATCCTGCCGCCCACACCTCCGCTTTTCTCGGGAAGTGGCGCTGACCCCGCTTACCCATGACTCCTTTTCTTCTCTGACCGGAGGAGAGTCTGGGAAGGGAGAAACGTGGGATTCTGGCAGGTGAGGGGGTGGGGAGGAGCTGCTGTCAGCAGAAAGGGCAAAGGGCGCTGTCCTCAAGTGCCCACACCGAGCTGGTCCACCTCAGCCGCCTGGCCTCTGGGGCTGGACGAGTCTACGATGGGGGGCATCCTGGGCCTCGTGTGGGGTGTGGAGGGGTGTCCCTGGGCTCCCCCCATCGCACGCCAGGGGGACCCTCTGACCCCATCGCTGTCACGGCCAGAATGTCTCCAGACGTTGTTATATTTCCCCTCGGAGGGTAGAGCCCTCCATCTGTGAACCACAGCCATAGGTACATACGTGGATGGATGGGTGGGTGGAGGGATAGATGGATGGATGATGGATGGATGATGGATGGGTGGATGATGGATGGGTTGATGGATAGATGGATGGATGGATGGGTGGATGGTTGGATGGATGGATAGATGTATGGATAGATAGATGGTGGGTGGGTAGATGGATAGATAGAAGTATGGATAGATACATGGACGGATGGATATATGTATGGATGGATGGATGGATGCATCAGTGGATAGATAAATGGATGGTGGATGGATGATAGATGGATGGTTGGATGGATACATAGATGGGTG
>NW_024070207.1:130971349-130979571 GCF_014754425.2 Oryx dammah | reverse complement strand
GAGGTCGCAAAGAGTGGGACACGCCTGAGAAACTTTGCATGCTTGCACGCATATACACACATATGTATAAGTGAATCACTTTGCGGTACCCCTTAAACGAATGCAACCCTGTATATGAACTAACACAACCCTGTATATGAACTCTACTTGAAGGAAAAAAAAATTTTTTTTAACATGCAGATCAGAAAACAGAAGTACAACTATATCCGTCTGCAGATGACTGTTACGTAAAGAAAATCTTGATGAGAATCCACTAAAAAAAAAAAAAAATCTTAGAACTAATACCCAGATTTGACCTGGCAGCAGGGTCAAATTCAGACACACACACACGAGTACAGTGAACCATCCAAAAAGAGAGAAATTCAGAAAACAAGTCTATTTGCAATAGCATCCAAAAGATGGAAATATGTCTATTATTTGTTGCTGTTCTTTTTCAGCTGCTAAGTCTTTTTTTTTTTTTAATTGGAGGCTAATTACTTTATAGTATTGTATTGGTTTTGCCATACACTGACATGAATCCGCCACGGGTATACATTTGTTCCCCATCCTGAACCCTCCTCTCCATCCCATCCCTCTGGGTCATCCCAGTGCACCAGCCCTGAGCGCCCTGCCTCATGCATCGAACCTGGACTGGCGATCTATTTCATATGTGATAATTTACACGTTTCAATGCTGTTCTCTCAAAGCATCGCACCCTTTCCTTCTCCCACAGAGTCCAAAAGTCTGTTCTTTACATCTGTGTCTCCTTTGCTCTTGTGTATAGGGTTATCGTTACGATCTTTCTAAATTCCATATATTTGCATTAATATACCGTATTGGTGTTTTTCTCTCTGACTTACTTCACTCTGTATAATAGGCTCCAGTTTCATCCACCTCATTAGAACTGATTCAAAATGTATTCTTTTTAATAGCTGAGTAATACTCCATTGTGTGTCTGTACCACAGCTTTCTCATCCGTTCGTCTGCCAAGGGACATCTAGCTTGCTTCTGGGTCCTGGCTATTATAAACAGTGCTGCGATGAACATTTGGGAAAACGTGTCTCTTTCAATTCTGGTTTCCTCGGTGTGTATGCCCAGCAGTGGGATTGCTTGGGTCATATGGCAGTTCCATTTCCAGTTTTTTACGGAATCTCACAGTTAACCTTTCAGTTCAGTTCAGTCGCTCAGTCGTGTCCGACTCTTTGTGACCCCATGAATCATAGCACGCCAGGCCTCCCTGCCCATCACCATCTCCCAGAGTTCACTCAGACTCACGTCCATCGAGTCAGTGATGCCATCCAGCCATCTCATCCTCTGTCGTCCCCTTCTCCTCCTGCCCCCAATCCCTCCCAGCATCAGAGTCTTTTCCAATGAGTCAACTCTTTGCATGAGGTGGCCAAAGTATTGGAGTTTCAGCTTCAGCATCAGTCCTTCCAAAGAAATCCCAGGGCTGAGCTCCTTTAGAATGGACTGGTGGGATCTCTTTGCAGTCCAAGGGATTCTCAAGAGTCTTCTCCAACACCACAGTTCAAAAGCATCAATTCTTTGGCGCTCAGCCTTCTTCAGAGTCCAACTCTCACATCCATACGTGACCACAGGAAAAACCATAGCCTTGACTAGACAGACCTTTGTTGGCAAAGTAATGTCTGTGCTTTGGAATATGCTATCTAGGTTGGTCATAGCTTTTCTTCCAAGGAGTAAGCGTCTTTTAATTTCATGGCTGCAGTCACCATCTGCAGTGATTTTGGAGCCCCCCAAAATAAAGTCTGACACTGTTTCCATTGTTTCCCCATCTATTTCCCATGAAGTGATGGGACCAGATGCCATGATCTTCGTTTTCTGAATGTTGAGCTTTAAGCCAACTTTTTCACTCTCCTCTTTCACTTTCATCAAGAGGCTTTTTAGTTTCTCTTTGGGCCATAAGGGTGGTGTCATCTGCATATCTGAGGTTATTGATATTTCTTCCGGCAATCTTGATTCCAGCTGTGCTTCTTCCAGCCCGTACAGGTCTGGAAGAAATAGTTAGAATTGGACATGGAACAACAGACTGCTTCCAAGTAGGAAAAGCAGTATGTCAAGGCTGTATATTGTCACTGTGCTTATTTAATTTATATGCAGAGTGCATCATGAGTTAACCTTTCATAAAGGGTAAAAGGTATTGTGTGGGGAAGGGGGAGAAAAAAAAAACCAAACCTCAAATAGAGACAGTGGAAATGGGAACTTACGTGTGCTGTGTTAAAGGGACCGTCCGCTGGCCAGCAGCCCCTGTAAGTTGGTGGTCCCTCTGGAGGACTCTGTCCCCCAGGCCCTCTGCCCTGTTTTGCAGCCTCTCTGCACACTGTCCTGAAGGACTCATAGCTGCCACCCAGGACCAGGCACCATCTCCTTTACTCTCGTCCGCCTTGTCCGCACACCCCGCTGGGAGCCGGGAGCCGGTCTGGGAACCCGCCAGGGTGATGAAGATGAGAAAAAGCACAGAAGGTGAAAGCCGGACCTAGAGAGCAGGTCTCCGTGGGACCTTCAGTCGCACAGACTGGAGGGAGTCAGGAGGAGAAAGACGGTGTTGCATCTTGACAGGCTTATGAGGAATCTAGAAAAAGGGCAGAGATGCTCTTACTTGCAAAGCAGAAGGAGAGACAGACGCACCGACTCTGAGGGGCGGAGCAGGGGGTGGGACAGGTTGGGAAATGGAGGTTGGTGCATATGCACAGTTGTGGCGCGCCTGCTAAGTCGCTGCAGTCGTATCTGACTCTTTGTGACGCCACGGACTGTAGCCCACCAGGCTCCTCTATCCCAGGGATTCTCCAGGCAAGAAGACTGGAGTGGGTTGCCATTTCCTCCTCCAGGAGATGCTCCTGACCCAGAGGTCAAGCTCCTGTCCCTTATCGTCTCCTGGGCTGGCAGGCAGACTCTTGACCACTAGCGCCACCTGGGAAGCTCACACTGCTGCTGAAGCTATGCAGGTGGTATATCCTTATACATGTTTCCATCTACCATATATCGATTAGTATGCGTATTGATACTACGTATATACTAGACAGTGAGTCAGAACCCAGTACAGGGGCCTCTACTCAGGGCTCTGCGGTGACCTAAATGGGAAGGAAACCCAGTAAAGAGGATACACGAATACGGAAGCCGAAGCTCCAATCCTTTGGCTGCCTGATGCGAAGAGCTGACTCGTTTGAAAAGACCCTGATGCTGGGAGGGATTGGGGGCAGGAGGAGAAGGGGGCGACAGAGGATGAGATGGCCGGATGGCATCACCGACTCGATGCACACGAGTCTGAGCGAGCTCCCGGAGTTGGTGATGGACAGGGAGGCCTGGCGCGCTGCAGTCCCTGGGGTCGCAGAGAGTCGGACACGACTGAGCGGCTGGACTGAACTGAGATGAGGGGACCCACCTGGTACCTGACGTGAGTTGACTTGGGGAACCTTCTGGTCCAGTTCCTGGGAAGACGACCCTGCTGAGATGAAAATGGTTGCTGAGGTGGGTTCAGTGGTAAAGAACCCTCCTGCCAGTGCAGCAGACAGGGGTTCGATCTCCCATCGGGGATAAAATCCCACGTTCCGTGGAGCAGCTAAGCCCGTGCGTCACAAGTGCTGGAACCCGGGGGCTCTGGAGCCCACGCTGCACAGGAGAAGCCTCTGTAGCGAGAATCCTGTGTGCCACAGCTACAGAAAAGCACAGCGTGGTCAAAACCTCAAATAGATAAAATACAAAAAAAAATTAAAACGGTCACTGACAGCTGGTCCCTGACCTGAGAAGGTCTGGTGAAGCGTCTGCTCCAACTCTAAGAAGACAACCTTCTCCCCGTGAGTGATGGGCGGGGGGTATGGAGACCAGACGACCAGCCTGTCTCGGTTCCTCCTAGTGGCAGGCGTGGCAAGGGGAGGGAATCGAGGGGAAGAAAAGAGGAACCCAGCTGAAGGCGTCTGGTTGTGCCCCCGCCGTCCACGGGCCATCGCGGTCGGGTGAGGAAGAGAGGCGTCAGGACGCTCAGATGTGGCAGCCTCGCGGGAGAGCGATGGGGAACGCAGGTTGGCAGACGCGAGCGTGGGGCGTGTGTGTCGGAGGGGAGGGGTGTAACCCGGTCCCCCTTGACCCCCGGGGTCCTCGAAAGTGCCATTTTCCTGCTTCTGTTGCTGCCGTTGATGGCGAGTGCTCCAGGTGGGTCAGAACAAAAGTGCTGACTTGAGTTGTCTCCGACTCTTTGCGACCCCCTGGACTGTAGCGCCCCCAGGCTTCTCCAGGATTCTCTCGGGGATTCTCTGGAGTGGGTGGCCATGCCCTCCCCCAGGGGATCTTCCTGACCCAGGGGTCAAACCTGGGTCTCCTGCATGGGCAGGCGAAGTCTGTAACGTTGGCACCACCTGGGAAGCCTTTCGGATGCAGGGCGCCCAGGCAGACAGTATGACCGCTGAGCAGTAGCATGTGGGCGCTGGAGTCTCAGGTCCGAATGCGCCCGCGGGGAGTTGGCCAGGTTGGGGTGGGAGATTTCGGAGTTCCCCGGGCCAGCCCGTGCCTGTCGGGATTGGAACGAGACTTGGGCTTGCGCGCTGTGCCTGCTGCAGTGATGGGGGCCCATCAGGGTTACACGTGCTGCCTGGGACGCTGGCATTGCGTTTTGTGTGGCTCAGCTGGTGAAGAATCCTCCTGCAAAGCAGGAGACCCTGGTTCGATTCCTGGGACGGGAAGATCCGCTGGAGAAGGGATAGGCTACCCACTCCAGTATTCCAGAATTCCAGAATGCCATGGCCTGCAGCTGTATGGTCCACGGGGTCACAGAGTTGGACACGACTGAGCGCCTTTGACTCACACACTCCCTGGCACGCCTAAAAGCACGGTGAGCTCCATAGGCAAGCTCGTGCAAGGGTCCCCGTTGGACCGGCTTCCCGGTTACCCAGCCTCCTCCCCAGGGCGTGTCCTGAATCTGAAAGACGGTGTCGGGCCCTCCAACGTGGTTTTAAAACTGAAACGGGGAAAGAAAGCGTGGCCTGGTGATTACCAAAACAAGAAGGGAAAGCGGGCATAAAAAAGCAGAGGATAACTCGATTCCATGTACAGGAAGCAAAGCAACACAGGCGAGTCCACGGAGGCAGAAAGTGGCTTCGTGGCTGGAGGGGCTGGGGGACGCGAGAGGTGGAGGCGTCTCCCCTGGGGAGACGGAAAGGTTCTGCAATGAGGCTTTGTGGATGTACTGAGTGTCGCCGAATTGTACAAGGGGGCTTCCCTGGAGGCTCAGTGGCAAAGAATCCGTCTGCCGATGCAGGAGACGTGGGTTCCATCCCCGGTTCGGGAAGATCCCGTGGAGAAGGAAGTGGGAACCCATTACAGTGTTCTTGCCTGGAGAATCCCTGTGGACAGAGGAGCCTGGGGGGCTACAGTCCAGGGGGTCGCAAAGAGTCGGACACGACTTAGTGACTGAACACACACAGGCTTGCATCCCGTGTGAATTTAGCCTGAATTTTTTTTTTTTTAAAGGGCAAAATTAAGTAAAACAGCGATGAGATTTCTGTGGATTTCGGTGTTCTGACCTCTTCTGTGAGGCTCCTGGAAGTGCCTCGTAGGATGGGAGTGACAAATACAGCAGGGATTGGCTGAATAAGATACACCATGTTGTTACTCAGTCGCTCAGTCGGGTCCGACTCTGTACGACCCCAGGGACTGCAGCTCGCCAGGCCTCCCTGTCCATCACCGACGCCCGAGCTTGCTCAGACTCATGTCCATCGAGTCGGTGATGACACCCAACCATCTCATCCTCTGTCGTCCCCTTCTCCTCCTGCCTTCAATCTTTCCCAGCATCAGGGTCTTTTCCAATGAGTCAGTTCTTCGCATCAAGTGGCCAAAGGATTGGAGCTCCAGCTTCAGCATCAATCCTTCCACTGAACATTCAGGACTGGTTTCCTTTAGGAGGGACTGGTTGATCTCCTTGCAGTCCAAGGGACTCTCAAGAGCCTTCTCCAGGATCATGATACATCACGGTCCTGACTATTTCACGCTCATTGCAGAGTCTCCTTTGGACATTTTCTCCCAATCCTTGACCAGAAGCTGGGGTTCTGCGATGAACTGATGATTGAAAGCGAGCCACTTTTGGGGGTGGATTTCTGTGTCCCTTTGTGGTATATGAGAACTCTGTTTTCAGCCAAGGTTACAGTAGTTTCTGGTTTTTGCTCCATCACGATGAGCAGGAAGCTGGTGGGAGTTCAGTGCACAGGAAGTTAGTGAGGAAGTTGGGGTGAAGGGTGTTGATGAGTCCGGTGGGTGAGGGGGACGCGTGGGTACCCCCTCTGCGTGTCCACCCCCGACCACCACCCGGAGGCGGGTACGACACTATGCCCCACGGAGGAGAAAGCTGGACTCAGGGAGCTTGATAAGACAGGTGCTGCCGTCACCAAGGAGGTGGGGAGATGGGCCAGGCTGTGGTTCCCTCCCCACACCGCCCTGCACCCACGGCCTATCCCCCTCGTCTCCCGTTAAGCAAAGCTCAGACCGCAGACGTTTCGCAAATTGCAGATGTGAAAATCCAGGCAAGACACCAAGAGCTGTGGGGGTGTGTTCATTGAGGAAGGTCCTCTTGGAGAGGTTCTGGGGTGCCTGGGGCAGGCAGCCACACCCCCTCCCAACTTGAGGAAGCAGCCTCCCCCATGGGTGGGGATCAGACAGCAGACCCCCAAGAAAGACGAAGTCTGGGTGGGGCAGGGTCTCAGGGGGACAGGCGCTGGGGCAGGGGAACAGGAGATGACGGTCAGGGGGGAAGTTGGAACCGCCCTGGTGGGTGGTTTGGTTTGGTTTGGTTTTTCCTCTGTGATGGCCAGTGAGGTTCCCTGGGGGAACGGGGTTGAAGGCGGGTGGGCAGGAATCTGAGGCTGGGTGCTTGTCCCAAGGTGTGCTAACGGACAGGTGTTCCTGTCCTTCAGGAGGGAGGGTGTTTTCGGCCCTCCACCCTTGGCATCCGGCCGGGAGGACCTCGTGAAAACACGGACGGTCTGAGTGAGTCTGAGAAGAGAAGGCAGCAGAAGATTAAATGTAGGAGGCCCCGGGGACTCGTTAGCTGAGACGCTGGGGGTGTCACGCGGCGGGGGCAGCTTCGCGGGGGGCTCAGCGGTTTTAAAAAAGAAAAACAATAGCTGCCTGCAAGGCAGAAGATTCAGGAGACGCCATAGGTTCGATCCCTGGGTCGGGAGACGCCCTGGAGGCGGGCATGGCAGCTCACGCCAGTGTTCTGGCCTGGAGAATCCCACGGACGGAGGAGCCGGGCGGGCTGCGGTCCGCGGGGTCGCAGAGTCAGATACGAGAGCGACTAAGCGGGAGGGACCGGCCTGGAGTGTGTGCAGGGTCAGCAGAGCGCGACCGCCCTGAACAGGTCTCTGAGACATCACCCGGGGGGACTGGGCGTGCGAGCGCAGCTGGGGTGCGGGGACCTGGGGGGTCTTTGCCAGTGGAGACGCCCACGGGAGCCAAGAGGTTCCCCCAGGGTAGACGCCTGTGTCGCCAGAGGGGAGACGCAGGCCAAGAATGGGATGCCGTGGAGAACGCGGGCGGCGGTCTGCGAGTGGTGGGTCCCACGAGGGGGTCCGAGAGCCTCGGGAGGGTGGGCAAAGCCCCCTGGGTGGGGACTGAAGGCACTGAACTGGACGTGCATCCGAGATGCAAGGTCCTTGGAGTGGAGCGGAGCTGCAGCTGAGTGGAGGGGTAGAAGACAGTGTGTGAGGACCACAGGGAGGAAGGGAAGATGGAAGGAGACAGGAACGATGGAGGGATGCAGGGAAGGGGAGAGAAAGAAGGGAGAGATGGAGGGAAACGGGCAAGGAGGAAAGAAGATCGGAGGAAAAACAACAACAAAAAACCCTTGTCATTCGTCACAGCAATCCCCAGGAAAGGAACTCCGCAAGAGACAGAAGCCACCTTGAGACCCGTAGACTCCGTAAACCCAAGGACGTGATGGAAAATAGGACCGTGCCCGGCAAAATAGAGACAGAGAGGGGGAACCCTTGGGGAAAAGATAGAGTTCAAAGGATGGGATTCCCGGGAGCACGAAGACACGAGGAGGGGTCTGCAAGAACTCAGCTCGAGACAAATGGAGATTTGCGCTCTAGACAGATTGAAAGGCACGTTGCTCATGGTAGCAATACGGGAAAGGAATCACCTCGACCCAAAGCAGCC
Source organism: Oryx dammah (assembly GCF_014754425.2). Taxonomy (NCBI): domain Eukaryota; kingdom Metazoa; phylum Chordata; class Mammalia; order Artiodactyla; family Bovidae; genus Oryx; species Oryx dammah. The sequence continues at coordinate 130,971,429 of NW_024070207.1, read as the reverse complement.
GGGTCTGATTCCTGGTGGCCCCGTGGACCGGAGCCCCGCCAGGCTCCTCTGTCCGTGGGAAGGATTCTCCAGGTGGGAAC
>NW_024070207.1:130964708-130971249 GCF_014754425.2 Oryx dammah | reverse complement strand
AGTTTAAGTTTTTAATTTTTATATTTTTGCCCGAGATGTGTGGCATGTGAGATCCTAGTTTCACAACCAGCGACAGAACCCGAGCCCGCTGCGTGGGAAGCTCGCCATCTTAACCCCTGGACTACCAGGGAAGTCCCTAAATTTTTTCTTTGATGTTAGTCGAGTTTATTTGCTTAGGGCGAGCGTAGGTTTGCAGAAACACGAGGTTCGGAAAGTGTTGGGAATTCCTGCGTACCCACTTCCTCCTACAGTTAGTTCCCCACTGATGGATGCCAAGCGTCGGTGTGGAACGTCTCTTCCAATTGATGGAGCAAGTTTGACACCATATTCTTGACTCAAAGTCATAATTTGCATTAGAGGTCACTCTTGCTGTTTTCCAAAACTTTGGCCACCAGATGCGAAGAACTGCCTCATTGGAAAAGACCCTGATGCTGGGAAAGATTGAGGGCAGGAGGAGAAGGGGGCGGCAGAGGATGAGATGGTTGGATGGCATCACCGACTCGATGGACATGAGTTTGAGTAAACTCCGGGAGTTGGTGATGGACAGGGAGGCCTGGCGTGCTGCAGTCCACGGGGTCGCAGAGAGTCCGACACGACTGGGCGAGTGAAATGAGCTGAACTTGCGGTTGGATCTCCTGTGGGTTTGGACAAATGTGTGATGGCATGTATCCATCATTAGAGCAGAATAGTTCCACTGCCCTAAAAGTTTCCTGTGCTGCACCTGTTCATCCCTCCTGTTCTCATAACCCCTGACAACCACTGATGCTTTCTGTGTCTCCGTTGTTCTTCACTCGCTCAGTCGAGTCCGACTCTCTGGGACCCCATGGGCTGTAGCCCGGCAGACTCCTCCGTCCATGGGATTCTCCGGGCAGGAATATTGGAGTGGGTGGCCATCCCCTCCTCCAGGAGATCTTCCCCACCCAGGGATCGAACCAGAATCTCAAGTCTCCTGTGTTGGCAGGCAGAGTCTTTACCACTAGCTCCACCTGGGAAGCCCAGGCACTTTGAACCCTTTTTTCAAATTGTCTTTTTAGTTAATTTATTTTTTAGCTGCACCATGTACCATGGGGGGTCTTAGGATACCGATCAGGGATCGAAACCGTGGCCCCCTGCGTTGGGAGGACAGGGTCTTAACCACTTATAAGCAAGTGACCCAAGCTGCTGGCCAGGTCAGCATGCCGATGCTGGCCATCACTCTGGAGAGAGTCCTGTGTTGTTGGTTTTTTCTTCCCCATCTCCCTGGGTAAACATCACTAGTTTCCACATCAAGAGTCCCACGAAGGCTGGTTTTTCTCTCCCCGCAGACCTTCTGCGTCCTCTGGGCAGCCCCACGAGTCTCCTGGTGACGGTTGTCCTCCTCTCTATGGTGCTCGACTCCGCGTGGCTCCTCACCCAGGAGCAGCAGGGTGAGTATATGAATGTGCCTGACCTCTTTCTGCTTCCCCCGTTCCCCTGACCCCAGCTTCTGGGACACATGTCTATCAGTTCAGTTCAGTCGCTCAGTCACGTCCGACTTTTTGCGACCCCATGGACTGCAAGCACACCAGGCCTCCCTGTCCATCACCAACTCCCGGAGCCCACCCAAACCTCATGTCCATCGAGTCGGTGATACCATCCAACCATCTCATCCTCTGCCGCCCCCTTCTCCTCCTGCCCTCAATCTTTCCCAGCATCAGGGTCTTTCCCAGTGAGTCAGCTGTTCCCATCAAGCCGCCAAAGGATTGGAGTTTCAGCTTCAGCATCACTCCTTCCAGTGAATATTCAGGACTGATCTCCTTTAGGGTGGACGGGTTGATCTCCTTGCAGTCCAAGGGACTCTCAAGAGTCTTCTCCAACACCACAGTTCAAAAGCATCAATTCTTCAGCACTCAGCTTTCTTTATGGTCCAGCTCTCCCATCCATTCACGACCACTGGGAGAACCACAGCATCAGTTCTTCAGTGCTCAGCTTTCTTTATGGTCCAGCTCTCCCATCCATTCACGACCCCTGGGAGAACCACAGCATCAATTCTTCAGCGCTCAGCTTTCTTTATGGTCCGGCTCTCCCGTCCATTCACGACCCCTGGGAGAACCACAGCATCAATTCTTCAGCGCTCAGCTTTCTTTATGGTCCGGCTCTCCCGTCCATTCACGACCCCTGGGAGCACCACAGCATCAGTTCTTCGGTGCTCAGCTTTCTTTATGGTCCGGCTCTCCCGTCCATTCACGACCCCTGGGAGAACCACCGCCTTGACTAGACGGGCCTCTGTTGGAAAGCCTGTGGCTGTGTCTGGTTTCACGACTGTCGGTCCATTCAACAGCCTGCTGGCATTATTCCTCCTGTGTGTTCACCCCTTGTGCTGCTGTGAACGGTCCCCCACCCCTCCCGCAGGCACAGGCGATGGGGCCCGACTCCCTTCCCGTGACGAGATGGGATTAACTCGCCTCTGCTCCTTCTCGCTCGGTTGGTCTCCATTTATTTTCACAGTAGACGTCTCCACTGGGCCCTGCCCTGGTGGCTCAGTGGTACAGAATCTGCCTGCAGTGCAGGAGACGTGGGTCCCATCCTTGGGTCGGAAAGACGCCGCTGAAGGAGGGCCTGGCAACCCACTCCAGTGCTCTTGCCTGGAGAATCGCACGGACAGAGGAGCCTGGTGGGCTGCAGTCCAGGGGGTCACAAAGACTCAGACGTGGCTTAGTGACTATACAGGAACAGAGACATCTCCACTTGGAGAAAGGGGCAGGAAGGAGAGACGGGACAGAGGGTAAGGGACCAAGAGGATTTGACAGAGGTGGTCGGCAGTGACCCCCAACGCCGATGTCTGCTTCCAGGACCCGAGACAAATTGCTTAAGTGGGCATGGGGGTGGGAAAAGGGCGTTTCTTGATTCCTGAGGTCACGTCTTGCAGATCTTCCAGCCGTGAAGCCAGACGCCAGTCTAAATGTGAAGTTTGACCCACAGACGACGAAGCTGAGTTGGGACTGCAAGGAAAACACTACGTATGGGGAATGTCTGCTGATCCACAAGGAGAAGGGGCTGATTAAGAAAAAGGTAAGGGGGCTTGGGGACAAGTGTGCGCAAAGTCCGGGAGACGGTGACGGACAACCGAGGCCCGGCGTGGCTGTGGGCCTCGGGGACGCAAAGACTCGGACACGACTGAGCAACCTCACTTCACTTCACATCAAGCACGAGAGACAAAAGCACGGGAGTGACCTGGAGATCCGTCGAGGAGGTCACGGTTGGAGCGGCACCAGGGACGTGACCCTCGTGTCCAGTTCGTGTCCAGTAGGCTGACTCCCTGGGGGAGCCACGTTCGTCTTCTTCAGTTGGTCCCCATGTTACACTTGATCCTGAGAAAGAAATAGCATTCGCTCCGCCTGTGACATGGAATCACAGTAAACAGACTGCCTTGGATACAGTCGAAACAGGACACTCCTGAGGGAATGAGGACTGTGAGATAAGAAAGGAAAAGTCAGTCCCGTAGAAGAGGGTGTGGGGACTTCCCTGCTGGTTAAGACTTCGAGCTTCCAGTAGAGAGGGTTGTGGGTTCCGTTCCCGGGTCAGGGAACTAACATTCCCACAGGCTGCATGGTGTTGCCAAAAACACAAGGAGGGGGAGTGTAAAGTTCCAAAAAAAAGTGTAAAGCGATGAGGGCACAAAGAACAGCCCAACCTGCATCCCTTGGGAGTTTGTGAGAGCTAGAGGCTCCCCGACCTCACCTGGGAACCGTGCAACCAGACTGTACGTTTTCACAAGATCCCTGGTGAGCTCCAGGCGGGTTCGGAGAGAGGTTCAAGAGGAAGGGGACGTATGTATACTTCTAGCTGACTGACATTGTTGCAGCAGAAACGAACAGAACATTGTAAAGCAATTTTGTGTATCTCCCTTCAGTCATGTCTGACTCTCTGCAATCGTATGGACTACAGCCCACCAGGCTCCTCTGTCCATGGGATTCTCTGGGCAAGAATACTGAAGTGGGTTGCCATGCCCTCCTCCAGAGGATCTTTGCGACCCGGGGATGGGACCCATGTCTCTTGCGTGACCTGCATTGCAGGTAAATTCTTTACCCACTGAGCCACCTGGGAAGCCGAAAGCCATTATACTCCAATTAAAAAAATATGTATATATATATATTTTTTTTTTCTTAAAAAGGTGAGCTCTGAACACTGACTTTCTGAACCTTGCTAGATGGCCTCTTCTCAAAGAAGGTACCGGGGTGAGATTTCACACAGGGAGTTGGATGTTGTGACCAGGGTTAGTGTAGGCGCAAACACCAAAGGGGATGAGAGGAAAGAAGACAGGTTCTTAACCCACTGGCTGGTTGCATCTCTCCAGGTCAAAGACAATGATTGCCAGTGCACATTTCCGGACTGCTCTCTCCACGGGGGAGTCACGCTCACCGTTGAAGTGAACGTCAACCAGAGACGGCTTTCAGAGATGCTGGTCTACACTAACCCAGGTAGGGAAAGGACGGGGCGGGGTGACCCTTCTGCTCCCCTCGATCATTCAGACTCCCTTGCCCCACCTTTTTCCGTTTGATGGAGATACGCTTGACACACAGGAATTGTGTATATCTGAGGATCTTTTTGGCTCTGTTTTGTCACATCGGTGCTTTTCTTTTTGGCCGTTCCTTTGCGGCTTGTGGAATCTGACTTCCCTGACCGGGGATCGAACCCGGACCCACAGCAGTGAACGTGTGGAGCCCTAACCGGCAGACCGCCAGGGATCTCCCACGTTTGCTGTTTGGATGCGCGCATGCCTTCTCAACTGATTACCACAGTCGAGCTGTTCACAGACCTATTCGGTTGCGTGTGTTTTTGCTGGTTGGTTGGTTTTTTGTGGTAAGAACACTTCAGGGATCTTCTCTCTTCCGTTCAGTTCAGTCGCTCGGTCGTGTCCGACTCTTTGCGAGCCCGTGGACTGCAGCACGCCAGGCCTCCCTGTCCATCACCAACTCCCGGAGCTTGCTCAAACTCATTTCCATCGAGTCCGTGATGCCATCCAACCATCTCGTCCTCTGTCGTCCCCTCGTCCTGCCACCTTCAATCTTTCCCAGCATCAGGGTCTTTTCCAGTGAGTCAACTCTTCGCATGAGGTGGCCAAAGCATTGGAGTTTCAGCTTCAGCATCAGTCTTTCCAATATTCAGGACTGATTTCCTTTAGGATGGACCGGTTGGATCTCCTTGCAGTCCAAGGGACTCTCAAGAGTCTTCTCCAACACCACAGTTCAAAAGCATCAATTCTTTGGCGCTCAGCTTTCTTTATAGTCCAGCTCTCACATCCATACGTGACCACTGGGAAAACCACAGCTTTGACTGGACGGACCTTTGTCGCCAAAGTAATGTCTCTGCCTTTCAATATGCTGTCTGGGTTGGTCATAGCTGTTCTTCCAAGGAGCAACCGTCTTTTAATTTCATTTCTCTTCTCTTAGGGAATTTCAAGTGGAAAATACAGTATTGTATCTGCCAGCGTGGGTGTTAGAGCCCTGGAATGTATTCTTCTGTTTTTTGGGAAGAGTCTGAGAAGGACTGGTATTGATTCTTCTTTGAAGCATGAAGCCATTGGGTCCATCCCTCTTTAAACGTCATTGTTTTCTTTCTGTCCCTTCCCAGGTAGGGAGGGCACAGCTGCTGAAAACTTCTCCTGTGTTATCTACGACGCGGATTTCATGAACTGCAGCTGGGCCAAGGGCCGAGCGGCTCCCGACGACGTCCAGTATTTTTTGTACATGCGATCAAAGTAAGTGTTGACCTCAGGTAGACAGCCCTGAGAAATGCTGTGAAGAAGTGAAAAACTGCCCTGATGGTTCTCTGAACGTTTGGGGCTCTGACAGGAAAAGAATCGAGAGGGAATGTCCTCATTACCTGAAGGACTCGGGGACCCACGTGGGATGTCACCTCCAAGACCTCTCGGGATTAACGTCGTACAGTTACTTCCTGGTTAACGGTACCAGCCAAGAAGCAGGAATCCAGTTCTTCGACTCGGTTTTGCTGTTAAAGGAAATAGGTGAGAACAACCGCCCGGAATTTAAAACCACTGCTTAGTTAGACATGATGGAATTTGTGTAGCCATCTGCATTGAGATTCCCGGAGATGCTGTCATAAATGAGCACAGACTGGGAGGCTTAAAACGATGGGAATGGATTGTCCCGGGGCTCTGGAGGCCAGAAATCTTGGTCCCTTTTGCAGCGTCTGAAACAACCCCCGCTCCCACGTCTGTCTGCTAGCTTCTGGTGACAGCCAGCAGCCCTTGGCTTATAGATGAATTATTCCAACCTGTGAACCTGCTCCCTCCTCCCGGTGAACTCGGGAGCTCCCCTTGGTTTCGGGATGGGAGAAAGGGGTCTCCCCTCCGTGGACCAGGGGAGGCATTCCGCATCACAGGTGTCCCTGGGGATCTCCTTACAGAGCAGTATAACCCGCCCGACAATATCAGCGTCCAGTGCAACGAGTCCCACTGCCTCATCCGCTGGGAAAAGCCCAGGACCCGACGGCCACAGTCCAACAGGGAGTTCCAGTACCAGCTGGACATCCAGAGATGGGTAAGTGGGCTCGGCGCCGG
>NW_024070207.1:130959367-130959708 GCF_014754425.2 Oryx dammah | reverse complement strand
TCTCATCCCCCCGGCCCCAGTTTAGACAGTGTGGACCCTCTCCTCTCATCCCCCCGGCCCCAGTTTAGACAGTGTGGACCCTCTCCTCACGTCCGCTGACCCAGTGTGGACACTGAGATGCCGTCTCCCCCAAGCCCATGGGGACTGTTAATAACATCCACCAGCAGCTCAGTTTCCCTGAGGAGCCCTGAGCCAGCGGCGCTCTCTCTACTCTGGGTAGGTTTCCTCCTGGTGATGCCAGCTCCCGCTTAGGAGGAATCTAAGGAGCTCAGCTGTTTGTTGGGCGCTCACGGTTCTGTTTTTTCCTGACTTCCTGGAAGGGGGAGATGGGGTGAGATCTA
>NW_024070207.1:130919457-130959267 GCF_014754425.2 Oryx dammah | reverse complement strand
CAGCAGCAGAAGTCAGCTGGTGAGTGGCAACCCTGACCCTAACATCACCCTTGTAGTTCAGTCCTGCGTGGGGGTGGGCATGCCCAGGCACTTCAGTCGTGGCCAACTCTCTGTGACCCCGTGGACTGTAGCCCGCCAGGCCTCTCTGTCCCTGGGATTCTCCAGGCAACCATACTGGAGTGGCTTGCCATGCCCTCCTCCAGGGGAATCTTCCTGACCTGAGGATCACACTTGCATCTGCCTACGTCTCCCGCATTGCAGGTGGATTCTCTACTCACACAGCCTCCAGGGAAGCCCCAGTTTAATCAGACAGGATTCTTTACTCACACAGCCTCCAGGGAAGCCCCAGTTTAATCATACAATATCCATCAATGGACACACACCAATTGAAATTGTTTCAGCAGTGGTCAGGATGGGGATGAGATAAAAGTCAGACGATGGGATTTCCCGAGAGCTGTGGTCTGCGATGTTTTTGATACCAGGGACCGGTTGTGCAGGAGACAAATTTTGCATGGACAGCGAGAGATGGTTCGGGGTGATTTAAGAAGAAGAAGAAGAAGAGGGTTTAAGGATGATTTAAGAGCATTGCGTTTACTGTGCACTTGAGTTCTATTGTTGGATCAGCTCTACCTCAGGTCATCAGGCCTTAGGTCCCAGAGGCTGAGGACCCCTGCCTTTGCATATCATCTGGGCAGTGATATAGCGGTCCCCCTAGGTACCACTGGGGTGGGCTCTCCCCCTTCTATCCATATTGGCCCAGGAAATACTCCTTGAAGTATCACACAGATGATTGCATCCCTCAAAACTCCTCTCGAGGTTGATCATCAAAGTACTCTTTGTTGATTTTTTTCTAAGCTTCCCCACCACTGTGACCCCGGTATCATCCCCTATCCGATGAGGAACTTGAACTTGGTCCTCTGAACATCCTTCGCGGGGCCGGCATCCGTCTGTGGGTCTGTCCACATCCTCTGCAGGTCCTGAACCGTTGCTGTGTCTGTTCTGAACGATCCCAGAAGCCCCAGGAGTAGCCACTCAGAAAATGCCGGACAATCACCCATTGTCTTTCTCTATCTAAGCATCTCTGTGAAGCATTCAGGACACAAATTACAACATTCACGCCCAGGTTGGGAGGGTGTGGGCTTAAATTTTCCACTTCAGTTGGGCAACTGAAAAGACACACACACACAGCCCCCACTCTTTTTCTCACCAGAGGTGACACCTCTAACTTTCTGCTTTCTCCAAAGATTGTAGTATTTGGTGACTCCGGGAACAGATACAACTTTCCGAAGCCGGGATCCAAAGCAAAACATACTGTGAAGATAAGGACGGCGGACGCCCGGAAAGCCCGCTGGGGTGCCTGGAGCCCGCCCGTTGAGTTCGGTAGGTGTCCCGAGACCGTCCCCGGACAGGTCCTGGCATTCTGAGGCCTTCTCTGAGCCATTCTGGGAAGAGTTCCGGTCCACGAGCCACTGGTGACACTGTCCCCTGGCATCAGCAACACCTAGGGGGTGAAAGGGAAAGTTGCCCAGCCGTGTCCGACTCTCTGTGACCCCGTGGACGGCAGCCCCCCAGCCTCCTCTGTCCATGGGCTTGCCCAGGCAAGAATACTGGAGTGGGTTGCCATGCCCTCCTCCAGGGGAATCTTCCCGACCCAGGGATCGAAACCCGGTCTCCTGCATTGCAGGCGGACTCTTTACCGTCTGAGCCCCCAGGGAAAGATTAATTTAAACTATGGGCAAAAAAAAAAAAAAAAAAATGTGGACTTTTCCCAGAATACAGTTCTGAACAAACTTGGCTCACTTCCACATGATTTTTTTTTTGTTTGTTTGTTTCACCGGCCATCCGCATATGCAGTTTTGACAATTGATGTATCGCTTAAAAGAAAAGATAACTGCCTTGCTTCACAGGTCACATTTTATCTGTGTATACTGAGAAGCGTTACAACAGAGAGTGCGTCCATTGGGTTATAATCACTCTGATAGACTGAGAGACTCTCGTTGTATTTTTGACTATTCACAGATGAAAAATGTGCCCTAGTTAAGAAAAATCATTTTGGAGAAGGAAATGGCAACCCACTCCAGTACTCTTGCCTGGGAAATCGCATGGACAGAGGAACCTGGCGGGCTACAGTCCATGGCGTCGCAAAGAGTCGGACACAGCTGAGCGACTAACACAGAGAAAGGAAACTAGTTCATTGTAAAGAGCACTTATTCTAAATGACACGTGAAATGAAAGCTTAAGGATAGATAGGAGGGGACTTCTCCGGTGGTCCAGCAGTTAAGTTCTGCCTTCCAATGCAGGGGATGTGGGTTCGATCCCGGGTCGGGGAGCTAAGACCTCGCATGCCTTCAGGGAAAAAGGCCAAAGCATAACACAGAGGCCAGAAGGAATTCCCTGGCTGTCGAGAGGCTAAGAGGCTTCCTTCCCAATGTTCAATCCCTGGTCATGGAATTCGATCCCTCGTGCCGCAGCTAAGCCCCAGCACAGTCAAATAAGGGAATAAATATTGAAAGAAGAATTAATATTGTAATAAATTCACCAAATGGGAGTGAACGGAGTTTACAACTGTTTGCCTGGAACTGTTCATCCTACTCAGCTACTGATCCTGTCTTCTGTCCATTTTTAAATCGAATGGTCTTTAGGTTGCTATGTTCTAAGAGTGCTTTGGGGGTTTTGAACATGGTCTTGGGCTCATCTCTTGTTCAGTAGCTCGGTCGTGTCCGACTCTTTGCGACGCCATGGGCCACAGCACGCCAGGCCTCCCTGTCCATCACTGTCTCCTGGAGTTTGCTTAAACTCATGTCCATCGCGTTGGTGATGCCATCCCACCATCTCATCCTCTGTCGACCCCTTCTCTTCCCGCCTTCAATAGCATCAGGGTCTTTTCCAGTGAGTCAGCTCTTTGCATCAGGTGGCCAAAGTATTGGAGTTTCAACTTCAGCATCAGTCCTTCCAATGAATATTCAGGACTGATCTCCTTTAGGATGGACTGGTTGGATCTCCTTGCAGTCCAAGGGACTCTCAAGAGTCTTCTCCAGCCTCACAGTTGGAAAGCATCAATTCTTCAGCACTCTGCCTTCTTTATGGTCCAGCTCTCACATCCGTACATGACTACTGGAAAAAATGGTAGCTTTGACTGTCTACTGTCTCACAGATATTTTCTGTGAAAGCTCCGGGTTACGGTAGTCTCGTACATTTCCCTTCTTAGGAGGCTTGTCTGGTGGCTTAGACAGTAAAGAATCCACCTCCGATTCAGGAGACACAGGTTTGGTCCCTGCTTGGGGAAGGTCCTCTGAAGGAGGAAACGGCAGCCCACTCTAGTATTCTTGCCTGGAGAATCTCATGGACGGAGGAGCCTGGCGGGCTGCAGTCCGTGAGGTCGCAAAGGGTAAGACGTGGCCGAGGGACTAGCGCTTTCAGTTTCACTGCCCGCATTTCCTCGTCCATGAGCCCGTGAGCTGGCTGAGTGAGGACAGGGTCTCCCCCTCGCCTTCGGGGTCCCTGGCATGTGCCCCTGCTCTGTCTTCCCCAGGCTCCGAAGAACCAGAGTCCAGCCTGGTGCACGTCTACGTTATGGTGGTTCTGGGGACCCTCGTCTGTGGCCTGACCCTCGGCTGCCTTTTCAAAAGGTAACCCCGGGGAGTCCCGGGTCGGCTAACCCCCGTGCTTGTTCTAAAGTCACCCCGCCCCGATCGGCTTCCAGAGATGAGAAGGCAGCCTGCAAACACCCCAGGTGGTCCAAGCCACCGTGTAGATTTACCATGAGAAAATTTGTCTGGGGAAAACAGTGTTGACCTAAAAAAAAATTGCACAATGTGGATGTCACGAGTTTATGTTTTATTGAGGGCAAAATTAGGACCATGGGCTTCCCTGGGGACTCAGATGGTAAAGAATCCATCTGCAGTGCAGGAGACTTGGGTTTGATCCCTGGGTTGGGAAGATCCCCTGGAGGAGGGCATGGCAACCTACTCCAGGATTCTCGCCTGGAGAATCCCATGGACAGAGGAGCCTGGAGGGCTACAGTCCACGGGGTCGCAGAGAGTCAGACACGACTGAGCGACTGAATCAACAAAGGAATGAGTGAAGGGTTGCAGCCCAGGACACAGCGCCTCAGATAGCTCTGAGGAGCTGCTGAAAGGACACAGGGAAAGCAGATTGGCGTATATGTGATTTTGCTGAAGGGGGAGTTCACGCAATCAAGCATATATATATATATTTTTGCAGAAGGTCTCTGCTAGTCACGGGGAGTAGACATCACCATGAAGCGTTTCATTGCTTGTCTAGCTATGAGGAGATGCAAGAGTTGGGCTCATAAAATGGGTTCCTGAGAATAACTATTTGAAGACCTGTCCTGCCAGTTTTTTTTTTTTTCCTCCAGAGCACAGAGTGTCTCATGTTTGCTCTCCACCCTGAACTTCTTTCAGGAGATGATTGAAGGTCAGCAGCTGCAGAAGCAGCTGGTTTAATCCTTGTAGAGGTAGATGAAGTTTTGAAAGAGTGAGTCGCTCAGTCATGCCCGACTCTTTGCAACCCGGTGGACCATAGCCCGCCAGGCTCCTCTGTCCGTGGGATTGTCCAGGCAGGAATCCTGGAGTGGGTTGCCATGCCCTCCCCCAGGGGATCTTCCAGAACCAAGGGTCGAACCCAGCTGTCCTGCACTGCAGGCGGATTCTTTAGCGTGTGAGTCAGCAGGAAAGCCCCCTTACAGCTCAGCTGTGCCCCAAGGCCCGGCTTCCGTGTTTTTCGCAGCAAAGCCCCCTTACAGCTCAGCTGTGCCCCAAGGCCCGGCTTCCGTGTTTTTCGCAGCATCTGGAATTCTTGGAATATCCCTCCTTGACAGACTTCTCTTTTCCCATAGCGTGTTACTCAGCCCCAGCTCCCAGGCCTCTACAGTGGCATCCTCCCGCCACAGGGACCCTGCTGGCCTTTTTCCTGACATATGAGCTCAGCAATCACGCAGGCTCTCTGAGATGCCCCGGAAGGAAGCCTGGCATGTGCAGAATAAAGCTTGCGAGCTCTGCAAAGCCACGGGGAGATTTGGCTCATGGGGAGACCCTCCTGCAGGGTGTGTGGGTCCCGTGGGCGTCCACCCGAGGCATCTTTGTCACCAGGCACCCCCTCCCCCACCATGGTTGGCTGTCCTGTGTCTCCCCAGAGACAAGGGGAGACCCTGAGTGCCTGCTGCAAGAAGCTGCAAGGGATCGCGCTTTTTGGAATACGAGGAAGACCGTGGGCAGCCCGACCACGGACGGTGGAGACAGGAGCACATGTCATGTTTTAACACTGAAGACTCATCTTAGTCGAAAGCTGTGTGACTTCCTGTGGCTGCCGGAACCAGTGACCACAAGCTGGGGGGCTTAAAACCACAGACATCCATCCTGCCCCAGTCCCAGGGACAAGACGTCTGAGGTCAGGGGGTCCCAGGGCTGAGCTCCGTCCAGAGGCTCCAGGGGAGGGTCCTCCCCGCCTCTTCCGGTTTCCGGGGGCTCTGGGCGTCTGTCCTTGGGCTGGTGGCCGCCTCCTGTCTCCACCTCCATCTCCACGTGGCTTCTCCTCTGCGTCCGTGTCTCTCCTCTTTTGTGTCTTATAAGGACCTCCTCCCTGGGTTTAGGGCCACCCCCACCCAGGAAGACCTCGTCTCAGACCCTTCACTCCACCACAGCTGCGGGGACCCCATTTCATAACAAGCTCCCTTTCCCAGGCTTCAGGACTCGAGTGGATCTTTGGGGCCACCGTTCAGCTCAGCACAGCATCTTACGAGGTCACACAGTTGCCTCCTTGTCGTGAGAACGAAAATAAGTGCCCATGTGTTCGTTCAGCACCACTGACACTCTGGGGCACCGTGGAACAGCCCTAAAAATACGTGCCATCCACAGCAAACTGGTCAGTCTGGAATCGTGGTCTTCAAGGCTGGATAAATCTCCTAGCCTTTTAACACCAGAGAGCGTGGATTCCTCCAAGCTGCTCAAGACTGGGCACACATCACCACTGCCGTCTCTGCACCCAAGACAGTGAATGTTCAGTTCAGTCGCTCAGTCGTGTCTGACTCTTTGCGACCCCATGGACTGCAGCACGCCAGGCTTCCCTGTCCTTCACCAACTCCCGGAGTTTGCTCAAACTCACCTGCATCGTGTCGGTGATGCCATCCAACCATCTCATCCTCTGTCGTCCGCTTCTCCTCCCTTCCTCAATACTCTCGTTTCTCTTCAAAACAGTGAATGAAGGTTCTGGAAAGACCTTCCTAGGCATTTCTTAAGTACATCCACACTGGCTATTATATTCCCCGGAGTGTAAGATTGGAGGCCGTCCTTCTGTGATTTTTTTTTTTAAGATTTTTTTTTTTTTTGTGGATCATTATTTTTTTTTAATGTCTATCCATTTCTTTTATTTTTCTTTTATTTTCAGACTTTGAAGTTTTTATTTAGTAAATTGAAGAAAGTAGGGAAAACCACTAGAACGTTCAGTTCAGTTCAGTTCAGTTGCTCAGTCGTGTCCAACTCTTTGCGACCCCATGAACTACAGCACACCAGGCCTCCCTGTCCATCACCAACTCCCAGAGTTCACTCAGATTCAGGTGTGACCTAAATCAAATTCCTTATGATTATACACTGGAAGTGAGAAATAGATTTAAGGGACTAGATCTGATAGATAGAATGCCTGATGAACTATGGACAGAGGTTCGTGACATTGTACAGGAGACAGGGATCAAGACCATCCCCATGGTAAAGAAACGCAAAAAAGCAAAATGGCTGTCTGGGAAGGCCTTACAAATAGCTGTGAAAAGAAGAGAAGCGAAAAGCAAAGGAGCAAAGGAAAGATATAAGCATCTGAATGCAGAATTCCAAAGAATAGCAAGGAGAGATAAGAAAGCCTTCCTCAGCAATCAATCCAAAGAAATAGAGGAAAACAACAGAATGGGAAAGACTAGAGATCTCTTCAAGAAAATTAGAGACACCAAGGGAACATTTCATGCAAAGCTGGGCTCAATAAAGGACAGAAATGGTCTGGACCTAACAGAAGCAGAAGATACTAAGAAGCGGTGGCAAGAATACACAGAAGAACTGTACAAAAAAGATGTTCACGACCCAGATAATCACGATGGTGTGATCACTCACCTAGAGCCAGACATCCAGGAATGTGAAGTCAAGTGGGCCTTAGAAAGCATCACTACGAACAAAACTAGTGGAGGTGTTGGAACTCCAGTTGAGCTGTTTCAAATCCTGAAAGATGATGCTGTGAAAGTGCTGCACTCAGTATGCCAGCAAATTTGGGAAACTCAGCAGTGGCCACAGGACTGGAAAAGGTCAGTTTTCATTCCACTCCCAAGAAAGGCAATGTCAAAGAATCCTCAAACTACCGCACAATTGCACTCATCTCACATGCTAGTAAAGTAATGCTCAAAATTCTCCAAGCCAGGTTTCAGCAGTACATGAACCATGAACTTCCAGATGTTCAAGCTGGTTTTAGAAAAGGCAGAGGAACCAGAGATTAAACTGCCAACATCTGCTGGATCGTGAAAAAAGCAAGAGAGTTCCAGAAAAACATATATTTCTGCTTTATTGCTATGCCAAAGCCTTTGACTGTGTGGATCACAATAAACTGTGGAACATTCTGAAAGAGATGGGAATACCAGACCACCTAACCTGCCTTTTGAGAAATCTGTATGCCGGTCAGGAAGCAACAGTTAAAACTGGACATGGAACAACAGACTGGTTCCAAATGGGAAAAGGAGTACGTCAAGGCTGTATATTTTCACCCTGCTTATTTAACTTCTATGCAGAGTACATCATGAGAAACGCTGGGCTGGAAGAAGCACAAGCTGGAATCAGGATTGCCGGCAGAAATATCAATAACCTGATATATGCAGATGATACCACCCTTATGGCAGAAAGTGAAGAGGAACTAAAAAGCCTCTTGATGAAAGTGAAAGAGGAGAGTGAAAAAGTTGGCTTAAAGCTCAACATTCAGAAAACGAAGATCATGGCATCTGGTCCCATCACTTCATGGGAAATAGATGGGGAAACAGTGGATGCAGATGGTGACTGCAGCCATGAAATTAAAAGAAGCTTACTCCTTGGAAGGAAAGTTATGACCAACCTAGATAGCATATTCAAAAGCAGAGACATTACTTTGCCAACAAAGGTCCGTCTAGTCAAGGCTATGGTTTTTCCAGTGGTCATGTATGGATGTGAGAGTTGGACTGTGAAGAAGGTTGAGCACCGAAGAATTGATGCTTTTGAACTGTGGTGTTGGAGAAGACTCTTGAGAGTCCCTTGGACTGCAAGGAGATCCAACCAGTCCATTCTAAAGGAGATCAGTCCTGGGTGTTCATTGGAAGCTGCTGCTGCTAAGTCGCTTCCGTCGTGTCCGACTCTGTGCGACCCCATAGACACCAGGCTCCCCTGGCCCTGGGATTCTCCAGGCAAGAACACTGGAGTGGGTTGCCATTTGGAGGACTGATGGTAAAGCTGAAACTCCAATACTTTGACCACCTCATGCAAAGAGCTGACTCATTGGAAAAGACTGATGCTGGGAGGGATTGGGGGCAGGAGGAGAAGGGGACGTCAGAGGATGAGATGGCTGGATGGCATCACCGACTCAATGGACATGAGTTTGGGTGAACTCCGGGAGTTGATGATGGACAGGGAGGCCTGGAGTGCTGCAGTTCATGGGGTCCAGAAGAGTCGGACATGACTGAGCAACTGAACTGAACTGAACTGAACTGAACTGAACTGATAGCCAATAAACAATGTTGCGATAGTTTCAGGTGGACAGCAAAGGGATTCAGCCATACATACACATGTATCCATTCTCCCCCAAACTCCCCTCCCATCCTGGCTGCCATGTGACATTGAGCAGAGTTCCCTGTGCAGTCCAGCAGGGCCTTGCTGGTTCTCCATGTTAAATACAGCAGTGTGTCCATGTCCATCCCAGACTCCTTGACTATCCCTTACCCCACTCTTCCCCCTGGTGACCATAAGGTTATTACAGAGTATTGAGCAGAGTTCCCTGTGCTGGACACCAGGTCCTTGTTGGTTCGCCATGTTAAATACAGCAGTGTGTCCATGTCCATCCCAGACTCCCTACCTATCCCTTCCTCCATCCTTCCCCCTGGTAACAATAAGGTTATTACAGAGTATTGAGCAGAGTTCCCTGTGCTGGACAGCAGGTCCTTGCCGGTTCTCCATGTTAAATACGCCAGTGTGTCCACGTCCATCCCAGACTCCCTGACTATCCCTTCTTCCTATCTTTCTACTCCCTCGTAACGATAAGTTGGTTTTCTAAGTCTGTGAGCCTCTTTCTGTTTTGTAAGTAAGTTGGCATCATTTCCTTTTAGATTCCACATGTGAGGGAAGCCACACGATATTTCTCCTTCTCTGTCTGACTTACTTCCCTCAGTATGACAATCTCTGGGTCCAGCCATGTTGCTGCAGATGGCATTGTTTCATTCTTTTTAACGGTTGCATAATATTCCTTCGTGTATATATACCATGACGTAGATCATTTTTAAAGTGTTTACTGAATTGGTTACAATAGTGCTTCCGTTTTATGGTGTGTTTTTTTTTGTCTGTGAGGCATGTAGGATCGTAGCTTCCTGACCAGGGATCAAACTGGCACCCCAGGGCCCGAACTCACACCCCCTGCCTTGGAAGGTGACATCTTAACTCCTGGACCTCCAGGGGAAGTCTCCCCTTCTATGATTCTTAAAGGGAACTGTTCTGAAGACATGAGTCCAGAGGGCGTGTTTGTACTTAACATGAGAGTGCCTCTCCTCTGGGAGCCAGGACAAAAATGTGGGCCTGTCCGTCTTCTCTTCATCTCATTTCTTATCTCCCCCAGGTTCCTCAAGACCCACAGGTTATTCCCTCCGGTTCCGCAGATCAAAGATAAACTGAATGATAACCATCAAATCGACCACGAGGTATGTCTGGGATGAGCCATGATGGACAGGTGGGGAACGGTGAGCTCAGAAGCTCGTCTGTGCTCAGCCAGAGCTGAGGTCCACAGAGGGGAGGCTTGAATCACGTGTCCTGCTCGTTGGCTTTCTCCGGGGCAGGGTGAGGGTTGGTGGGGGTTTTGTCTGCAAGCTGTGGCCAGGGAAATTAGCCTGGCTGTGGAGAAGGAGGAGGAGAGTAGCGGGAGATGGGGATGGCAGAGGCAGAGACAGACTGAACGGGGTCCAGCCAGATCTCTAGCGCACAGAGAGGATGAAGAACAATAAGGAACAGGAGACCAGAGAGACAGACTGAACGGGGCCCAGCCAGATCTCCAGAGGGCAGCACATAGGATGAAAAAGGACATGGGACAAGACAAACACCACCCCCACCCCCCGATATGCAGCGCTTCCCTGGCGGCTCAGATAGTAAAGAACCCGCCTGCAATGTGGGAGACCCTGGTTCGGTCCCTGGGTTGGGAAGATCTCCTGGAGAAGGGGAATGGCAACCCACTCCAGTATTCTTGGGCTTCCCTTGTGGCTTAGATGGTAAGAAAAAAAAAAAATCCACATGCAATGAGGGAGACCTGGGTTCAATTCCCTGGGTTGGGAAGATCCCCTAGAGGAGGGAATGGCAACCCACTTCAGTATTCTTGCCTGGAGAATCCTCATGGGTAGAGGAGAGCCTGGTGGGTTATATATACTCCATGGGGTCGCCAAGAGTTGGACACAGCTGAGTGACTAACACTTTCACTTTCAAGTGTGGGAAACCCTCCCCTGCACTTGGGTTCACCTGTCGAGCCCATCTTCCCGAGGCAGGGACTGTGTCCGCCTCCTCCACGTTCTGCCGTCACGCCCTGGTGGGTCCTGGGGAGGTCTAGGGTCCCGCGACACTCTCCTTCCAAGCTCTGAGCTCTGTGCGGTCCCAGCGAGTGTGGTACGTGAGTCTCAGATGTCCCTCCCCCCAGCTCATCTGCCGCCGATGAGCTCCCACCCGGAGACCTAGCTCCCATTTCTGTCTAAACCCTCCACCTCCGTGGATCCTCCGGGGGCTTCTGGGGAGTTGACATCCCTGCCTTTCTCCCCCATCAGATGCTATGGGAGAAGTTTACACACGAAACGGGAAAAGGTGACAAGGAAGAGGTCTTAACCGTGGAGACAGTCTCAGAAGCCCCAGCGAAACTGTGAATTCCAGGCGTCTCCATACCCGGGACTTTCTAGGAGCTGTTTACTTTTTAAAAAATAATTTTTAAACATTTCTTAAGTATTTTATTTACTGTTTTCAAATGAAGCTTTTTTAAATTGTTGTGTTTTTATAGCATTCTATCTTTTTGTTCTTTTGACGAGGCTTCCCAGGGAGTCAGTGATAAAGTACTCGCCTGTGAATCTAAGAGACTCAGGTTTGATTCCTGGGTGGGAAAGAATCCCTGGAGAAGGAAATGGCAACTCACTCCAGTATTCTTGCCTGGAGAATCCCATGGAAAGAGGAGCCTGGGATCCTCTATGGGGTCATGAAGAACCGAACAGGAATGAGCGACTAATCAACAATTGTGTTTTTTACTCTCAAAGATAATGTCCTGTTTCTCAAAGGTGCTTTTGTAGCTGGAGGGATGTTTGAAAGCCTTTCAAATCTGAGCAACTTAATGCACCTCTCAGCGCCTCCTGGAACCCCATCCTTCATCACACGCAGGTGTCCAGACTGCCAGTGGCCGCAGGGGCTGGAACGCCGTCTCCCCTGCCTCTGCTTTTACTGGCAGACAGAATACATCCTCCTGTCTTGGGTTTTTTTTTTTTTTTTTCCTGTATCAGCTGCAGTTTAGAAAGAAATGAGTTTCCAGAGGCTACTGTAACAGGACCTCCATGATGGACTTGGCATGGCAGGAATCTATCCGTTAACAGCTCATACGGTGTCCTCTGTAATTCTTTCAACAGTCTCTGTGATGACCTGACCCCCAGGGCGGGTGGTCCACGACCCAGTCTCCATCTCGGGATCCTGGCGTTCATCACCGCTGTTAACTTCCTTGTGTCAGAAGGCAACCCGTTTGTGGGTTCCGGGATTTAGGATATCATTGGGGATGTTATTCTGTCCACCACACGGGGAGGGGACGCAGACATCCGAGGGGATGCAGACGTCCTTGGGGACATTTTTCTGTCCACCACACGGTGTCCCAAAGAGGGGAGATTCGCTGAGCCGGGAGTCGTCCCCACACCTGCAGATTCAAACATCACCCTCTGGGTGTGGAGGCCCCTCTCCCCCCACCCTCCTTCCCCCTCATAACATCTGTGGTGCATTCCTCCCCGTTCCCCTGGCACCTTCCACCAAGACCAGCTGAGTCGTATGCTTTTTGCACAAACCGGCAAAGCCTTTCTTGTTTTAACTCCGGTCTTGTCACGAGCTTTGTGAGCCATTTTAGCCAATTATCCAGCCCCATGGAGGGGGTCTTGGGAAGCCTGACTTTAAGCTGGTCAGTCAGAAGTCTGGGCTGCCTGGGACCCCCCCCCCCTCCCCAGGAGGGGTCTGAAGAGACTGGGATCAGAAGCGTTGGGGAGCCGGTTTTTCATGCTGGAAAATGACCTGGAAGGTGACACAGAGCCAGGTGAAAACGCATCGGGGCTAAAAATAATCTGGATACGACAGCTGTGTCCTTTTAACATGTGGATATTACAGAACTCAGGAAGCATGAGCTATCTGCTGTTTCTGTTTGTACACAAATTGCTTTTACTTTATTTTTTTAGATTCCAAAAGGATGGTTGCCCATGGGGAAAGGAAGGTAGGGTTCATGGGTGGGGGAGCAGGGTAATTTCGATATTTGGGGTTAAAAGTGTGAAATGTAAATTGATTAATGGCTGTAAAGTGTTAGACATAAAATAAGCAACAGAGATTTATGGTATACCTCAGGGAATCAGATAATCCTATTCGATATGATGTCAGACACTGTAATGAAAAGGGTCTGAGAAAAATGTATGTCCCCATAAGGGAATCAGTTTGCTGTACCCTTGAAACCAACACAGTGTTGTAAGTCAGCCACGTGTTCAGCCGTGTCCGAGTCTCTGCGACCCCATGGGCCGTAGCCCAGCAGGCTCCTCTGTCCATGGGACCCTCTGGGAAGAACACTGGAGTGGGCTGTCGTGCCCTCCACCAGGATCTTCCCAAGCATCAAGCCTCTGTCTCCTGCATTGGCGGGCGGATTCTTTATCACTGAGCCATCAGGGAAACTATACTTTAAAATTAAAAAAAAAAAATGTAAAGTCAAGTCACTCTAGAGGTGTCCCAGGTGACTCCCTGGCAAAGCATATGCCTGCCAGTGCAGTAGACATGGGTTCGATCCCTGGGTGGGGAAGATCCCCTGGAGGAGGAAAGGGCAGCCCACTCCAGTATTCTTGCCTGGAGAAGCCCATGGACAGAGGAGCCTGGGGGGGCTACGGTCCACGGGGGTCTCAGAGAGTTGGACACGACGGAGCAGCTAGACAACAGCAAGAAGGTTATTCTAGTGAGAAAAAGAAAACAGTTCTTCACCCGGACCCCCCTGGCACGGAGGATCTGATACCCCCAGCTCCCCTTCCCATCCTGTTCCCCCCAGAAGGGTCCCCTCCTGGCCCCTGCTCGGCACTGAGGCTGCTGGCCCAGCTGTTCCACCTCTGCCGCCCGGGAGGCAGCTCTGTACCCTCCTGGGTGTGCACCACGATGCCTCTGCTGGAAGCAGCGACCGTGGAGTCGAGAGTATCGGGAACTGCTGTCTGCAGTGGAGCCTGGGAGGATGAGGAAGCTGGGACAGCTGGGCTGGTGGGGTTGGTCCGGGCGACCCCAGCCGCCTCCTGGGTCCTCTCCGTGCGGGAAGGCACAAGGCAAGCACGTGCTTCCTGGGGGCCCCTCTCGGGGCCGCTCTGCAGCTGGCTGAGTCGCGTCCTGAAATAGACAGCTGATGCGCTCATTTAGGACTGAGTTACCGGGCATGGATGCATGGAGCAGGGTCCGTTTCAGCATCATGGGATCCCCGGGGCGGCGGGTGGGCGCTGGGAGGGGTGTGTGTGAGTGTTCGTCGCTCAATCACGCCAGACTCTCTGCGGCCCTGTGGACTGTGGCCCACCAGACTCTTCTGTCCCTGGGATTCTCCAGGCAGGACTGCTGCAGTGGGCTGCTGTTTCAGCATCCTTGTCTGAGAAATCTCATGGACAGAGGAGCCTGGTGGGCTATTACAGTCCAGGGGAGGGAGGAAGGCAGAGAACAGTTCCCACCCCGAGGGAGCCAGCTCCCGGGGAAGAAGCTGAGAACATGTCATGTGGAGAAGGAGGAGGAAGTGGGCGGCGTGTGAGTGACGTTGGTCTTTGAATCTGAAATTCCCTCCAACTTACAGCTTCTTCCTTGTTATTCAGTCGCTGAGTCGTGTCCGACTCTTTGCGACCCCATGGACCGCAACACGCCAGGCCTCCCTGTCCATCACCAACTCCAGAGTTCACTCAGACTCCTGTCCATCGAGTCGGTGATGCCATCCAGCCATCTCATCCTCTGTCGTCCCCTTCTCCTCCCGCCCTCAATCTTTCCCAGCATCTGGGTCTTTTCCAGTAAGTTGGCTGTTCCTATCAGGTGGCCAAAGTATTGGAGTTTCAGCTTCAGCATCAGTCCTACTGGTGAATATTCAGGACTGGTCTCCGGCCTGCAGATCACTGAAGGTTCAGCCACACCCTTGCTGGTGGGTCAGCTCCACTCAAAGCAACCGGGAAACTGTAGCAGTCAGAGTTCTCCAGAGAAATAAGACAAACGGGGTGGAGATTTGTGATAGATGGGTGGATAGATGGGACAGAGAGATCGGTAGGGAGACGGGTAGAGAGAGATGGTAGAGAGATAGAGATGATAGATAGATAGGTAGGTAGAGATGATAGATAAGTAGGTAGACAGGTAGATAGGCAAACAGATGATAGGTTCATAGAAAGTGAAAGTGAAGTCGCCCACTTGTGTCCGACTCTTTGCGACCCCAGGGACTGTAGCCTGTCAGGCTCCTCCATCCATGGGATTTTCCAGGCAAGAGTGCTGGAGTGGATTGCCATTTCCTTAGATGATAAATAAATAGGTAGAGAGACAGGTAGGCAGAAATGGCAGACAGATAGGGAAATAGGTAGTAGAGATGGTAGATAAATACGCAGAGATGATGGGCATAAAAGTAGATATAGATGATAGATACAGATGGTAGGTGGAGAGATAGATAAACAGGTACACAGACAGATAATCAGTAGGTAGACGCAGGTGATAGATGGCCCAATGGGTAGAAAGATAGATGGACAGGCAGACAGAGACAATAGATGGGTAAGTAGACAATAGGTAAATAGGTAGATGGCAGATATCGATAGAAAGACAGATACGGGTAATAGGTAGAGAGAGACGCTAATATGTAGATAGAGATTATAGGGAAATAGGGAGACAGGTAAATAGGATAGGGAGATGGGTGCATACAGATAATAGACCGATAGATCGAGCAGTACGTAGGCAGGCAGACTGATAGGTGGATGGAGATGATGGATGAATGGAAAAATAGGTAGGTAAATAGACAGGTAGGCAGAGATGAAAGTGAAGTCGCTCAGTCGTGTCTGAGTCTTTGCAGCCCCGCGGACTGGAGCCCATCAGGCTCCTCTGTCCATGGGATTCTCCAGGCAAGAATACTGGAGTGGGTTGCCATTTTCTTCTCCAGGGGGTCTTTCCCCAACCCAGGGATGGAACCCAGGTCTCCCGCATTGCAGGCAGACGCTTTAACCTCTGAGACAGTAGGGAAGCCAGGCAGAGATGCTAGATGGACAGATAGGCAGATCAGGTGGGCAGAGATGATGGACAGGTCGATAGAGATGATATATAAATAGAAAAATCGGTAGATCAGTAGATAGGTAGGTAGAGATGACAGACAGACAAATAGGTAGACAGATGGATGGGTAGATTGAGATGATAGGTAAGTAGACAGTAGGTAAATAGGTAGATGATACATAGATTGACAGCTATAGATGTATATAGGCAGACACAGATAAACTGATAGGTACATGTATAATTCGTAGATGATAGAGATGAGATGTTGGAGAAGGCAATGGCAGCCCACTCCAGTACCCTTGGCCTGGCAAATCCCATGGACAGAGGAGCCTGATGGGCTGCAGTCCATGGGGTCGCTAGGAGTCAGACATGACTGAGCGACTTCACTTTCACTTTTCACTTTCATGCATTGGAGAAGGAAATGGCAGCCCACTCCGGTGTTCTTGCCTGGAGAATCCCAGGGACAGGGGAGCCTGGTGGGCTGCCGTCTATGGGATCACACAGAGTCGGACACGACTGAAGCAACTTAGCAGCAGCAGCAGCAGCAGCAGCAGCAGAGATGAGATGTAAGCTGTGGATATAGAGAGAGATTTGGGTGTGTGTGTGTGTGGATATATGTATGGATATATATAGATGTATACAGGGAGAGACGGACAGAATCTTATACAGCTGGCCCTCCTCACCTACAAGTGTAGGACCCAGGGCCATGGAGGGCCAACTGTATACGTACGAAGATAGATATACAGATATCTATCTATATATAGAAAGAGATACAGCTACACATATCTATTTGGAGCAAGGCAGACACATATGGTGATAGATAGGCATAAGGAAGGAGAGACATTTATTTCAAGGAATCGGCTCGTGCGATTGTGGGGCTGCTGAGTCTGAAGTCCACAGGTCAGGGGTCCAGGCTGGACACCCAGGCAGGAGTTGACACTGCGGTTCTGGAGACAGAATTTCATCTTCTCTGGGAAACCTCAGTGTCTGCTTTTAAGACTTTAGCTGGAATTCTCTGGTGGTCCCCTGGTTATGACTCACTGCTTCCAGTGCAAGGGGCGATGGTTTGATCCCCAGTCAGGGAACTAAGATCCCACATGCTGTGCTGTGTGGCTAAATTTAAAAGAAAAAAAAAGTCTTCACCTGATTAGATGAGGCCCACCACCACATGGAGCTTCTTCTCTTTGCTTCAAGACCCCCCATAAAAGACCTTCACCTGATTAGATGAGGCCCACCGCTGCATGGAGTGTTTTTTGTGTATTTTTTTTTTTTTGCTTCAAATTCCCCTCCCCACACATTAAAAAAAAAAAAAAAGCTTCACCTGATTAGACAAGGCCCACCACCAGTGGAGCCTCTTCTCTTTGCTTCAAGCCAGCTGGTTGTGAACTTGAGTCACACCTACAAAGCCTGTTCCCAGCCAGCCCCTGGGGGAAGCGTGTGAATGAATCGGGCTGTCACCTGGACAGATGGACGCCTGAACTGACCACCCCAGGAATATGTACAGCACACCCCAACTGATAGCAGTGTCTCACTCTCAGCGTATCCACGGTAACACCTGCACAGCCGGCCCGCTGCAGGCTGTTCATAGTAGGGGACTCCCGGGAAAATAGGGGAGGGCGGAGGAGAGGTCCACGGGCGCTCTGTGCCTCCTGCGAGGTGTCTCTGAAAAGCCAAACATGTGAAAGAATAAAATAAAATCCATTAGTAATAATCCAGCTGGCAATGCAGGAGACACAGGAGAGGAGAGGGAAGATCTCCCAGAGGAGCGCATGGCAACCCACTCCAGCGTGCTTACCTAGAGAATCCCAGGGACAGAGGAGCCTCGCCGGCTGCAGTCCGCAGGGCGGCGGAGCGTCAGGCACGGCTGAGCGAATGAGCACACGGCGATCGCAGGAAATTAATATCAAAGCCAGGAAGGAGAAGATAAACAGCCGATATCTACCGAGCGTTATCAGGGTCTTCTGCAGCAAAACCCGCAGAGTTCTGCAGCAGAGTCTGTCCTGGCCGACTCTGTCTGTTAAGGTGATGAAACCCAGAAGTTAAGCCAGAAAAGTGAGACTTGAGGAAATGTCATTTGTGGGCGGAACCGCAGAACAAACCGCGTCGCCGACTTGCAGTTTCTGGCTGTGTCTCTCTCTCTCTCTCTCAGCCGGGCCCCCAGCGGCAGCGGCTGACTGGCTGGGGCCTCAGGGTCCCCGGGAGCCCCATCTCTCTGTCTCTCTGTCTGTCTGAGGCACGGGGGGGACGGCCTCTGGAGTGGGCGGTGCCTGCTGGCTCCGGGGGCCATCCTAGGCATCCCCGGTCCTTCCGTGGGTGTTTGTGCCAGGTCAGAGGTGGAAAAGGCACAGTGACTCGCAGATTCACGGCCTCCGTGCCTCCCCCGCCTCCTCCCCTGAGTCAGCTCCCACAGGTAATCCCGCAGGGCTAGGGCAGGTCACACCCTTCAGTTCAGTTCAGTTCAGTTGCTCAGTCGTGTCCGACTCTTGCGACCCCATGACTCGCAGCACGCCAGGCCTCCCTGTCCATCACCAGCTCCCGGAGTTTACTCAGACTCACGTCCGTCGAGTCGGTGATGCCATCCAGCCATCTCATCCTCGGTCGTCCCCTTCTCCTCCTGCCCCCAATCCCTCCCAGCATCACAGTCTTTTCCAATGAGTCAACTCTTCGCATGAGGTGGCCAAAGTACTGGAGTTTCAGCTTTAGCATCAGTCCTTCCAAAGAAATCCCAGGCCTGATCTCCTTTAGGATGGACTGGTTGGATCTCCTTGCAGTCCAAGGGACTCTCAAGAGTCTTCTCCAACACCACAGTTCAAAAGCATCAATTCTTCAGCGCTCAGCCTTCTTCACAGTCCAACTCTCACATCCATACATGACCACAGGAAAAACCATAGCCTCGACTAGACAGAGCTTAGTTGGCAAAGTAATGTCTCTGCTTTTCAATATGCTATCTAGGTTTGTCATAACTTTCCTTCCAAAGAGTAAGTGACTTTTAATTTCATGGTGCACCCTTATGTGCCTGCAATTCCTGCCACCCCGGAGCCTCAGGGCCAGAGCAGACTTCATCTACTTCTGCCTCATCGACTACGCCTTTGACGGTGTAGCTCCCAACAAAGAGAATTCTTAAAGGATGGGAATACTAGACCACCTGACCTCCCTCCTGAGAAATCTGTATTCAGGTCAGGAAGCAACAGTTAGAACTGGACATGGAACAACAGACTGGTTCCAAATAGGAAAAGGAGTACGTCAAGGCTGTATATTGTCACCCTGCTTATTTAACTTCTATGCAGAGGACATCATGAGAAACGCTGGGCTGGAAGAAGCACAAGCTGGAATCAGGATTGCCGGGAGAAATATCAATCTCCTCCGATATGCAGATGACACCACCCTTATGGCAGAAAGTGAAGAAGAACTAAAGAGTCTCTTGATAACAGTGAAAGAGGAGAGTGAAAAGGCTGCCTTAAAACTCAGCATTCAGAAAACGAAGATCCTGGCATCCGGTCCCATACCTTCAGGGGAAATCGATGGGGAAACGGTGGACACAGTCTGGCAGACTTCAGTCCATGGGGTTGCAGAGAGTCGGACACGACCGAGTGAGTAACACTTCATAGGAAACGGGCGTGAGTCATTCCTCAGGGAGAGACGGACTGAAAGTCAGCTCAGTTCGTCCCTCCCTCTGCCCCCAGGCCCCTGGGGGACACAGACCCGGACAAGAGCCAGTCACAGCCTCTGGCAGAGCGTCCAAGCTGAAAGGGAACCAGTTCCCACTGGATGCAGACGAAGGTCTAAGGAGATGCCAGTTTCCCGAACACGGTGACGCCGAGCCAACACCCCAGTGACCCCCGCCACCCCGCCACCCCGGACCAGAAGACGCAGGAAAGCCACGTGGAGTCACTCAGGCGTGTCCGGCTCTTCGCAGCCCCATGGACTTCAGGCTCCTCTGTCCATGGGACTCTCCAGGCAAGAAGACTGCCATGCCCTCCTCCAGGCCATCTAGCTCCCTGCTGCTAAAAGAGGAACCTTGGGAGCTCGATTAAACAAAAAAAAAAACAACAACAAAAAAAAACTGAGGGGCAGGCTTGAGAGGGAACACAGACTGTGTTATGACACTTCCTGTTCCCTGAGATGATGATAACGGCGGGCCGGTCACTCAATGATGACGAAGGCTCTGCTGATAAGAGATTATTTCTGCAATTGCTGACCTTGGGGAGGCTCCATTTAAAGAGAGAAGGAGAGAGAGAGAGAGCGTGCTCGTGGGGAGGACCAGACTCGGGCTCTTTGTCATACCTGCCCCCCAGATCCTACATCTGGAAGGGCACTGGGGGCCTCCCCCACCCAGGGAACCTGCTACCAAGGCGTCCAGCACTGCCCACCCGCCACGTACCCTGGGCGGGTAGGACAGCGGCTTCAAGGAGCCCCAGATTCGGACAGTTGGGCGAGAACGATCCAGAAAGTTGACAGACTGGTAAGTGGATGGTTCCCCCATCTTTAGGGGGGTTCGCTCTGGCCGGTAGGATCCTCTGACCACGTGGGTTTGGGATGGAACGGGAGATCGGAGTCAGGGAGAGATGGCCTCACCCTGGGGGAGGCTGGAGGAAGAAGCTACCAGGGTGAAAGTCACGCCACCCGAGCTTCGGGAAGGGAAGGGTGGACACTAGGCCTCCTGCATTTCCGACTGACGTGGCGGGCAGTCACGGGCTGGTGGGGTCCGATTCTTCTGTACGCCGTGTTATCGGCGTGCGTGCTTAGTCACTCAGGCATGTCCGACTCTTCGCAGCCCCATGGACTTTAACCCCGCCAGGCTCCTCTGTCCATGGGACTCTCCAAGGCAAGAAGACTGCAGTGGGTTGCCATGCCCTCCTCCAGGGAATCTTCTGGACCCAGGGATCGAACCTGGATCTCCTGCCTTGGCGGGTGGATTCTTTGCCACTAGCGTCACCTGGGAAGCCCGCGCTGTCTACCTGTAAAATATTTCCTTTGGGGGTGTCTTTAAGCTATGAAGTCCTCAACGGTTTTGTTCTCACGGGACAGCACGCACGGGACTGATTTCCACTCCCATCCCCTTCGGTCTCGCTGGGGACACAGACCCTTGGTGGGGACACGGCTCCCTCTGACCCGGCTCCTGGTGATGCCCAGGGAAGGTATGGGGGGCGTCTCTCCCCCAGGAAGCACAGAATTGAGATCACCTTCACTCCATCCTCATGAAAGTTAACAGAAGTGGCGGGGGAATGTCACCCTGTGCTCAGAAGCAAGCAGAGTTTTTTTCTTTAACCTCCTGACCGCGTGGCTTGTCCACTCTCAGATCGAACCCAGATTCTCCGCAGTGAGGGTACAGAGTCGTCATCGCTGGACCACCGTCAGATTCCGCCAGGAAGGCTTTCCATGCCTTGCGCTGCAAAGCATCTGGGAGCCATCGGTAGCCAGTGGGGACGTTGAGGTTCCTTGGGTGGAGAAGCAAATGGCAAGCCACTCTGGTATTCTCACCTGGAAAATTCTCTGAACAGAGGAGCCTGGCGGGGCTACAGTCCATGGAATTGCAGAGAGTCGGACATGACTGAGCAACTAAACAGAAGAGGTGAGGGTCTGCAACTTTGCTGGTGGTCAAGTGTCTAAGATTCCGCATTCCCGATGCAGGGGGGCGTGGGTTCTATTCCTGGTCAGGGGACTAGACCCCACATGTGGCAACTAACACCCAGCTCAGCCAAATAAGGAAGGAAAGAAAGAAGGAAGGAAGGAAAGAAATGAGTGTTTGCAGCAAAAATGGCCCGAAAGGCAGCTGAGTTCATGGATGTGTTCGGGGAACAGGTGGCGGGTGAGCTGATGATGGTCAGAGACGTTTCAGGGGACTTCCGCACACACGGAGATGAATTTGTCTCCAAAGGAGGTAGGCAGCCGTCCCCCAGAAGAAGCCGAAATGCCGAGGGTCCTTGCGCCCCTTGCGGTTGGTGGCCTCCTGGCTGCTATCAGCTCCTCCCGCAAAGCTGTGTGATTGTCGGGCAGCTCGCCTGCAGCTTCCCTCCTGATCACCTCTGTGCAACCAGCAAGGGCCTGCCTATCTCTTTGTGTTCATAGAGTCATGAAGACATCAGAGGGTGGAAAAAAAAAAGAGTCTACTCAAATGCACAAAACCCAGCCCTGTAATCACCAAGCATAAAAAGAACTTACATCAGAATATTCTAGGACTTCTTACAGACTTTTTTTTTTTTTTTTTTTTGCTGCCCTGGTGAAAGGAGCAGTTTTCTCAAAGGGGAACTAAGTGTTTAGGAGTCAGCTGATCTTCCTAAGGCATGCTTTTATCCCCTAGGTTGTTGCTGGGAGTGTTCCTACCTGCAGGGGCCTTTGTGAGCAAAAGAAAATGGAAGAAACAGGGTGCCTGACTCAGGGACAGACAGTTGCCTCATGCCCCAAAGTGGATGCTGTGGACCCAGCATCCTCATCATACATCCCTTCTTTTAATTGGGGGTGTCACCTCCCCAGACCCTCACTGACCACTTAGGAGAAAATCAGCTTAAAATAATATTGATTAGCCACTCCCAAGTATACCTCTCAGGAGCAGTAATGTGGACCAGTGGTAGTGGGCTGAGGGGAGGAAAAACAGGTTGGGTAGAGCCCAGAAAATGTTTCTTTAATCCCAGTTTGCTGAGACTTGTCATCATGAATATGTATTAAATTGTTTGATGCTTTCGATAGAGTTTCAAACAGAATTTAAAAGGGATTTTCATGTTGATGTATGGCAGAAGCTAGCACAAAATTTTGCAAAGCAATTATCTTCCAGTAAAAAATTTTCAGAAAAATGGAATCTGATCATTCCAGCTAACCCAGACGTGTACCAGGAGGTTGGTAACCTCACACTGTGCTCTGATGGAATATTGCTGACCACATAGGGACATATGAACAAACCAAAAACCCTTTAGAGGGGTGGAAGAGTGAGGCCAGCAGTGAACAGAAGAAGGGATATGTAATGAGAAGGCAGGTCCCTGGCAGCCACTTTGGGATATGAGGCAACATTGTCTGGCCCCGAGCCAAGTGCCTTGGGCCTACCATTTTTCTCTACTCACAAAGGCTCTGGCAGCTAGGTTCTGATTCCCAGCGACTGCCTGGAGGTTGTGCTAAGAAGGAAGTCCTCCTGCCTCGACTGGAATCCGTTTTCTGAACTGCTGTCTCCTGTTTGGAGGTTTAGGCCCAGCTTCAGACCTGCAGCATGGTGGTCCTGTTGGATTTCTTAAGTCTCCTGGTACTCCTGAACTCAGCACGCTCCACGGTCCTGGGTAAGTGCCAGCTAGTCTTCCAACGCTGGGGAGTCCGTGATATGGTGAGGGCTGCCGCCCTCCTAACCCCTGAAAGGACAAAGTCTCTCATGACCCGAGTACCTTCCCACGGCTGCTAGGTGAAGGGGATCTTCTTACAAATCATTCTAGAGGTGGACACCTTTCTCATTCAGCAGAATCAGGGACTCAAGGGTGAGGGCGAGGCCTACAGCTCCAGCCCCAGGTCCTAAACTCAGCTGGAATCTCAGATTTGCTGCCTATATTAGGGTTGTCGGTGTTCAGTAGCTCAGCCGTGTCCAACTCTATGACGCCATGGACTGCAACACACCAGGCTTCCCTGTCTTTCAATATTTCCCAGAGTTTGCTCAACTCATGTGCATTGAGTCAGTGATGCCATCCAGCCCTCTCATCCTCTGTCGTCCCCTTCTCCTCCCGCCTTCAGTCTTTCCCAGCATCAGGGTCTTTTCCAATGACTCAGCTCTTCCCATCGGATGGCCAAAGGATTGGAGTTTCAGCTTCAGCATCAGTCCTTCCAATGCACACCCAGGACTGATCCTTTAGGATGGACTGGTTGGATCTCCTTGCACTCCAAGGGACTCTCAAGAGTCTTCTCCAACAGCACAGTTCAAAAGCATCAATTCTTCAGCACTCAGCTTTCTTCACAGTCCAACTCTCACATCCATACATGACCACTGGAAAAAACACAGCCTTGACTAGACAGAGCTTTGTTGGCAATGTGATGTCTCTGCTTTTAAAGATGCTGTCTAGTTTTGTCATAGCTTTTCTTTCAAGGAGCAAACATCTTTTTATTTCACTCCTGCAGTCACCGTCCGCTGTGATTTTGGTGCCTAAGAAAATAAAGTCTGTTACTGTTTCCATTTTTTTCCGCATCTACTTGCCGTGAAGTGATGGGACCTGATCCCATGATCCTAGTTTTTTAAATGTTGAGTTTCAAGCCAGCTTTCCATCACTGAAAACGAAATCCCCTGAAAATCCCTGGGAAGCCTCTCTGTGAAGCAGGCAGAGAAAGAAAACAATCTTCTTGTGAAATAAGCCCAGAACCAGAACGGAGTGTGCATTGCAGGCAGCTCGCTAAAGAGGTCACACAGACGGAAAGATACCTCACCTCATGACAGAAGCAAGTCCAACACATTACCTGATGTGAGACGCTCCAGTACTTTGGCCATCTGATGCAAAGAGCCGACTCACTGGGGAAAAAAAACACAAAACTCTGAAACTGGGAAAGATTGAGGACAGCAGGAGAAGGGGACGACAGAGGATGAGATGGTTGGATGGCATCACCGACTCGATGCACATGAGTTTGAGAAAGCTCCAGGAGTTGGTGATGGACAGGGAGGCCTGGCGCGCTGCAGTGCGTGGGGTCACAAAGAGCTGGACACGACTGAGCGACTCAAGAACAACCCTTTACCTTCAGTGGGTTTGCCATTTGGAGCTAGGTTCTGGTTATAGCTGGGTTCTCTCCTACTAGGAAACTGGGGAGGTGGGCGCACCTTTCTCCCAGGGTCACATCTGGCCAGAGGTTTTATTTAGACAGTTAAAAGATTTATATGCATTCGAAAAGGTCAAGCAGAGAAAAGACGAGAGAAGGTGAGGTGGATGGTGAGAATGTCTTCGTTCAGGGCAGGCTTGTCCTGACAGGTGGTATCTGTCCAGCACCGCCTGCTTCACTCCAGTCCCCAGCTCAAAGGGGACTCTCCGGGACAGCACGCCACCCCCCCAGACACACACACAACTCACCCGCCCGTCCTCCATCCTGAATGCCCAGAAAGGGGAAGCTGCTCAGTTAAACCAACACACCATGCCCTGCCTTTGCAACTGTGCTGACAACATGGACGGTCCGGCTCCTACGCATTCTCTCCAAGAACTACCAGCTGCTTCTTCAAATTATTGCGATAGGTAGCATCACTATAGCACCACTTCTCAAGCGGCACTGAAAGAACCCGCCTGCCAGTGCAGGAGACGTTAGACGCTTGGGTTCCATCCCTGGGTGGGGAAGAAACCCCCTGGAGGAGGGCATGGCAACCCACTCCGGTATTCCCGCCTGGGGAATCCCAGGGACAGAGGAGCCTCTCGGGCTACAGTCCAAGGGCTCGCAGAGTCGGAGACGACTGATCTCATGGGGATAATGGGGCGCTTCACCAAACTTTGGATTTGTGTCCGTCTGATCATTCACGCTGCCCACTATCTTTCACGCGCTCCTGAGTGTCCCTGCATAAGAAAGAAAGTGAAGTCGCTCAGTCGTGTCCGACTCTTTGCGACCCCATGGACTGCAGCCTGCACCAGGCTCCTCTGTCCATGGGATTTTCCAGGCAAGAGTACTGGAGTGGGGTGCCATTTCCTTCTCCAGGGAACCTTCCCGACGCAGGGATCGAACCCAGGTCTCCCGCGTTGTAGACAGACGCTTTACCTCTGAGCCGCCAGGGCAGTCCCTACACTGTTTATGTTACAACAACTCGCTTAGGCATTTCCCCGGCGCTTCGGGGGTTTAGGCCTCCTCCTCCCAGTGTAGAGGGTGTGGGTTCAATCCCTGGTTGGGGAGCTGAGACCCCCCCCACGTGCCCCGTGGCCAAAGAGGCAAACGTCAAACACAAGCCGTGTGGTAACAGCTTCGATAAAAGACAGGGAGAGAAGTGGTCCACGTCAGAATAAAATAGCTAATCCCAGAGAAAGGCAAGTACTGTGTGGCGTTCCTTAAATGTGGCATCTAAAAAATACGAGTAACTAGTGAACGTAACAGAGAAGCCTCCTCTCCGGTGTAGCAGACGGATTAGTGGTTCCCGCTGTGGAGACGGAAGTGGGGGGAGGGCAGGATCAGTTCAGTTCAGTCGCTCAGTCGTGTCCACGACTCTGCGACCCCATGAATTGCAGCACGCCAGGCCTCCATGTCCATCACCAACTCCCGGAGTTCACTCAGACTCACGTCCATCGAGTCCGTGATGCCATCCAGCCATCTCATCCTCGGTCGTCCCCTTCTCCTCCTGCCCCGATCCTTCCCAGCATCAGAGTCTTTTCCAATGAGTCAGCTCTTCCCATGAGGTGGCCAAAGTACTGGAGTTTCAGCTTTAACATCATTCCTTCCAGGGGCAAGGATTTCTAAGAGCCAGGAGATCAAACTATTAGGCATAAAATAAGACATGAGGATGGACTGTAAAACGCAGGGAGTATGCCCCACGTCTTACAGTAACTGTAAATGAATCAGAGCGTTTAAAAGTGGTGAATCGCCTCATTGTACTTACATAGTAACATATTGAAAGGTTGTTGTTGAACCACGAAAAGACACAGGGATTCTTGCCCTCTGGAGAAGAATTCAATCCGAGGCCGGAGACGAGGCTTGATCGCTCAGAGCTTCTCTGTAATAAAGTTTTAGTACAGTGTGAAAGAGATAGAGAAAGCTTCTGACAGAGGCATCAGAAGGGGGCAGAAAGAGTACCCCCCCTGCTGGTCTTTAGCTGGATATGATATAGTTAACTGCTGCTGCTGCTGCTAAGTCGCTTCAGTCGTGTCCGACTCTATGCGACCCCATAGACAGCAGCCCACCAGGCTCCCTTGTCCCTGGGATTCTCCATACTAGCAGTCTGCTAATTAAAGGAAGGAAATGTCTCAACACTCAGAGAGTGGCATCAGGCCCCTCACCCACAAGATGCATTGTGAGATAATCTTGGCCCCAGGTGAGCCATCACGGATCTTGGCCCCAGGTGAGCCATCCCGGGCCGTAAAATGACTGACGTGAATCTTGAAGAAAGGTAGATTCCCATTCAAATGTATAGTTTCATTAACGTAGATTAAGAGAACAGTATCTGAGTCTAACATACTGGTTTGTCAAGTCAGTTCTGAGCCATTAGGCGGAACGGACCTGAAGACAGAGCCTGGGATAAATGGATAGTAGATGAACATATGCCGTAAGACAAACATTTCCATAAGGAAGATGCACTGGTTAGCTCAAGGTTTGAGAAAAGGCAAGTTCAGGTGGAACCAGGTATTATTCTGGCAACACAGTATTTTAGGATAAACCTCTTTTTAAGTTTGCATAGAGAAGGGGGAAAAAAATATCACTAGCTTGTCTCCTCCTGCCGCTTAAGAGAGAGAGAAAAAATGTCTGACACTTGCAGCCTCTTTCCTCCATTCGGAAACCCCTGGCCTTCCTGCCTGTTACCCTCTCAATATTATATACATATATTCTATATATTGTATTCTCATATATTGTGTATAATTTACAGTTGTATTTACTTATATATAAATATATGTATTATATATTTGTGTTATAATTATAGTGATTATATAATACATTTAACATACTAATATACAATCTATGTTATATAATATATTTAGTATATAATATTGGAGAAGGAAATGGCAACCCGCTCTAGTATTCTTGCCTGGAGAATCCCATGGACACAGGAGCTTGGTGGGCTACAGTCCACGGGTCGAAAGAGTCAGACACGACTGAGCGACTTCACTTTGCTTATATATCAATATATGTATTATATATTTGTGTTATATTTATTGTATAATATGTTCAACATAATAATATACAATATGTTATATAATATAGGAAATAGAATAATATATAATACATAAATATAAAGAGATATATATTTATATATTATGATATAAACATAATCCTATACATTTATTTATACATTATAATATATTCATATAATATATTTGTATGTTGGTGGTGATTTAGTCGCTAAGTGATGTCCGATTCTTTGCGACCCCATGGACTGTAGCCTGCCCAGGCTCCTCTGTGCCCGGGACTCTCCAGGCAAGGATACTGGGGTGGGTTGCCATGCCCTCCTCCAGGGATCTGACCCAGGGACAGAATCTGCGTCTCCCGCACAGCAGGCGGACTCTTTACCGTCTGAACTACTATCAGGGAAGCCCTGATTCTCCCTAACTGTCTTTTTTGTTCTGGTTTTAATTATGGCAGGAGCGAAGGAATCCCCTATTGTAAACCTGAGTCTAGATTCAAGGAAAAAACTACTGAGCTGGAGTTCCCGGAGAATCGTGACTCAGCAAACATGTTCCATAGTGACACCTCTTGACCCCGACACCAGCCAAGAGCCGCAGGTGGGTGCTCACGGCCCAGCTCTTGAAGCTCCCTGTAAGATGCCTGACTCTTGAACGGTTTTGCCTGGGAGGGAAACACGTTTCCTGCACCTTCGTAGGTTCAGTGATGGGGGTCTGCAGATGAAATGAACAAAAGCCAGATTACCAGGAGAAAAAGCTTCCCAGTTTATTCACTTGTTCACTTTTTTTTTTTTTTGACCACACGGCATATGGCACCTTATTTCTCCTACCAGGAATCAAACACACAGCCCCCCTGCACTTAACCATGGAGTCTTAACCATGGATCACCAGGGAAATCCCAACATTTCTAATTTTGACATAAACGAGGCTTCACAGAAAAGACATGAAGTGATCGGACTAGGGAGTTTGTGTGGCTTTTTAACAAAAGGTAATGAATTACAGAAACGTGAGGAGACAAAGAAACTGGGATTTGGGTTTCTGGGGGCTGAAAAATTGTGGGGAAATGATTAAGAAAGATGTAAGGAAACTAATGGAAGAGGAAGGTTGTTTTACGTTCCTTAAGTTTAACTTCGTTAAGTTCCTTGCGGTTAGGACTCTCGGCTTTCACTGCTGGTGAAGGGTCTGAAGTCTCACAAGCTGCAATGGTGCAGCGCAAGAAAGAACAAAGGTATTTTATGAGGTCACCTTGAAGCTGCTTCCCCGTCTAAGTTGGTAAAGATCAGCCTCCTCAGTCCGATATGGATATGGTAGGATGTGTAGGCCAGCTTCACAAGGGGGAGTCTATGCCTGCTTTTATGCAGATAGCAACTGGTTCTGCATTTGTTGATTCTTAACTGCCTTTGGCTCTGAATAATCTTTATGCCAATGTGGCATGTTTTGGGGAGCCCCCAAAGCATTAACTTGAAAAGATGCATGCACCCCAGTCTTGGCAACAGCACCGAGAGCGAGGACCCAGAATCAACCTAGGTGTCCACTGACCGATGAATGGATAAAGCTGTGGGACGTATACGCAGTGCAATGTTACTCAGCCGTGAAAGAGAACAAAGAGCCGCCGTTTGCCGCTACGTGGGTGGACCTGGAGGGTATGAGGCAGAGTGAAATACGTCAGGCAAAGACGAAAGTTAGGTGATATCATTTGTGCGTGAAATCTGAAACAGACCTCGGGCTGGTGAAAATAGCAAAAGACGAGACGCACAGCTGCAGAGACCGAAGTAGTGCCGACCCGTGGGCAGAGGGAGGTGGGAGGGGAAGAGAAGAGGACTAAGAGGAACAAGCCGCTGCGATTCCATAAGCCCCCGGGATACATGCGACAACACGGGCATCGGAACCAACACTGCTGTGACGGAAAACGGAGCGTGTGCGTGCGCGCCGAGTCGCTTCAGCCTGAGTCCAGTCTTGGCGACCCCGCGGAGTGCAGCCCCGCCAGGCTCCTCTGCCCATGAGATTCTCCAGGCAAGAAGCCTGCAGTAGGCTGCCCTTTCGTCCTCCAGGGGACCTTCCCAACCCAGGGATGGAACCCACGCCTCTTGCACTGGCAAGCGGACTCTTTACCGCACAGCGCCACCTGGGAACCCCCGAAATGTGATTTTATAACCTTTAAAAATTGCGAACCACACTGTCGTATGGCTGAAACTAATCTCACACTGTCCGTTCACTGTACGGCAGTAAAAAGGGCGGGGTCCTCGTGAGGGCGCCCCACCCTACCCCGAGTGGCTGGAACTGCCGCGGGATTGAATCCGATCGCAGGGAGCCCACACCACAGGCTGCACGCTTATTCTCACTTCTGCACCCTCGCAGGTCAGAAACAACGACACCTACTTCTGCACGTTTCCCAACGCCGTCCTGCACAGGGGCGCCACGCTGACCGTGAACGCCACCTCTGAGGGCCAGGAGTTCTCGCACGAGCTAGCCTTTAACAACTCAGGTGACGTCTCCCTGGCCGCTGGGCACGTTTCCAACGGTGCCCGGCGTCCGCGGGGCCCGCGGGGCGCTGGTGATGACTCGGCCGGTGGTGAGGATCTGGCTGTCTTGTCTTCCCAGGCAAGGAGGGCTCC
This sequence comes from Oryx dammah, assembly GCF_014754425.2. NCBI lineage: Eukaryota > Metazoa > Chordata > Mammalia > Artiodactyla > Bovidae > Oryx > Oryx dammah. The sequence continues at coordinate 130,929,171 of NW_024070207.1, read as the reverse complement.
GGAGCCCAGAACCTCTCGTGCGTCATCTACAACATCGGACTCATGAACTGCAGCTGGACGCGGGGCCCGGCCGCCCCTGCCGACGTGCGGTATCAGCTGTACACGTGGACCTCTCTGTAAGCCTGGCTAGGGTCCTGATGCTGAATGCTGGGGGAGCCACGGGCTTGTCCCATGGAGCACGCACTCACAGGGGTCCTGATGCTGAATGCAGGGTGAGCCACGGGCTTGTCCCAAGGAGCAGGGACTCACAAGGTCCTGATGCTGAATGCTATGTGAGCTGAGGGCCCCCCCAAGGAGCAGGGACTCAGAGGGTCCTGATGCTGAATGCTGGGAGAGCTGAGGGCTGCCCCATGGAGCAGGGACTCCCTGGGATCCTGATGCTGAATGCTACATGAGCCAAGGGCCCCCAATGGCGCAGGGACTCACAGGGTCCTGATGCTGAATGCTGGGAGAGCCGTGGGCTTGTTCCAAGGTTCAGGGACTCCCTGGGATCCTGATGCTGAATGCTGGGTGAGCTGAGGGCCCCCCCATGGAGCAGGGAGTCACAGGGTCCTGATGCTGAATGCTGGGAGAGCTGAGGGCTGGGCCATAGTCTGAGGCCTCACTGGAGCTTTGCTATGCTTCGTCACTCGGTCATGTCTGACTCTTTTCAACCCCTCGGTCTGTAGCCCGCCCAGGCTCCTCTGTCCATGGGATTCTCCAGGCAGGAATCCTGGAGTGGGTTGCCATGCCCTCCTCCTGGGGATCGGATGCTAAATGCGGAGCCCGTCCCAGAGTCCAGAGATGTTTCTTCTGAGACTGGAGGACGTCGATCTACAATGTCCAAACATCCAGAGAGAAAACCTCCCATCTCCCTTTCTTCTCCATGCTGCTCATTGCTCCATGTTGTGAATCCCCCTGGGGTCCCAGAATGTCAGGAAATTAGCAATTCTGTATTATTTTTTAACAACTGAAGTATAGTTGAAACTGAAGTACAATAGTTTCAAGTAGACAGCATGCCCACACACACAGACAGGGCATGTGTATATATGTGTGAGCTTCCCAGGTGGCGCCGCTGGTAAAGAACCCTCCAGCCAATGCAGGAGACGAAAGAGATGCGGGTTTGACCCCTGGGTTGGGGAGATCCCCCTGGAGGAGGGCATGGCAACCCACTCCAGTGTTCTTGCCTGGAGAATTGCATGGACAGAAGCGCCTGGCGGGCTACAGTCCATGGGGGCTCAGAGAGTCGGACACGGCTGAGCCACTGAACAAGAACAACCCCAGGGGGATGCACACTGCTTGGCTGCTCCCTGACGTCTTTTTCGGGCGTCACAGGCATGGAAACGTGTCCGAGTGTGACCACTACATCCTCGACTCGGCCGGGACGCGTGTGGGCTGCCATTTCGACGAGCTCGGCGAAGGCCACACCACGGACGATTACTTCTTCCTGGTGAACGGAACCAGCAGCTACACGGACATCCAGTTTTTGGACTCTCCTAGCCTGAACGGCCCTAGCCTGGGTAAGAGGGGTAATCGCTCCCCTTGTATTCCTCTGCTCCTCTGCCAGCCGTCTCCTTCATGGAGTTTGCATTTGTCCCCGGGCTCTGGAGGCTGTGCCAGACTGGCCTCAGCAGGGTCTAGATTAGGGGTGAAAGACCCTGATGCAGGGAAAGATTGAAGGCGAGAGGAGAAGGGGACGACAGAGGAGGAGATGGTTGGATGGCATCACCGACTCGATGGACATGAGAGTGAGCAAGCTCCGGGAGATGGTGATGGACAGGGAGGCCTGGCGCGCTGCAGTCCATGGGGTCAGAGTCGGACACGACTGAGCGACTTAACAACAAGCAGAGACACAGAGACGGAGACAGGGGGTCGTAGCTCTCCCTTGCGGTGGGATGTGTCTGCTTGCGTCGCACGTGAACAGGTTGGACTGATGGACGCAGCCTTGGAAAGGAATTCCTCTCCGGTTACAGGACCTACTGTCCTTCCGGAGAACTCTCCAACGTCACAGAGTCTGGTTCCAGACAGACCCTCCGCTGGGTTGGCCGGTGTGTTTTCCTTACGTTGGACCCGTGGGTGACTTCAGGCGAGTGTGTGTTTCATCTCTCAGTCGTGTCCAACGCTTTGCGGTGTGCAAACTGCATGGAGGTGTGGAAGTGTCTCAAAAAAAAATTAAATACAGAACTAACCTATGACCCAGCAGTTCCACTCCCGGTTATATATCTTAAAACAGTAAAACACCAAAAACACAAAACTGAAAATACGAGTTCAGAAAGATAACATGAACGCCAAGTGTTCACTGGAGTGGGTTGCCATGCCCTCCTCCACGGGATCTTCCCAACCCAGGGATGGAACCCGAGTGTCCTGCATTGGCAGGTGGGTTTTTTACCACTGAGCCCCCCTGGGAAGCCCCAGTGACTCCAAGACTTGACACCGAGTCTGGCTGCTTGGGTGGTCCATGTACATGGCGGTTGAGTGTGCTTCCTGCTCGGAGGGTGTCCCGGAAAAAAGGCGAGGGATGTGCCCAGAGAACATTCTCCTAATGGCAACCCCCTCCGCCGTTCTTGCCTGGAGAATCTCCATGGACAAAGGAGCCTGGCGGGGCTGTAGTCCACGGGCTCACAAAGGGTCGGACCCCACTGAAGCGACTTAGCTCGCATTGCAGCATCTCTGCCTGGGGCTCCATCGAGTCTGCAAGGGAGAGGCAGAGGGCGGGGGGGAACCCGGGCAGGAGCGGACAAGCCCAGAATGCACGCTCAGCCGACCTGAGGTTTTGCTTCCTCAAGTTGCAGGGTTTGTCCGGGTTCTATGCAACAACACGGGGATGGGACCAGGTTAGCGGGGGGCTGCCTCTCACCCGCTCGACTCCTGCGGGTTGCGGGTTTGTAACCCTGTTTCGTGTTTGGGTCTCTTCTCAGAAAAGTATAACCCGCCGGCGAACCTCACCGTCAAGGACAACGTATCACATTACGTGATTCGCTGGGATGCCCCCGCCATGAGATACAGCCTGTCCAATAGCGTCTTGCGTTACGCGCTGGACATCCAGAAGATGGTGAGGACCTGACCCTCCGTGGAAAAACTCGGAGTGCGTCTCCTCTGTTTCTCTCGCTTTGGGGTCCACCCCCCACACACACACACACTCGGATGCCTCTCTTTGCCTCACGAGTCTCTTCTCTGCTTACTGCCTCTTTGTCCTAAAAGTGCCGCTCATTCCTCTTAAAATTTTTAAATTTCTTTTATTTTTGGCTGCGCTGAGTCTTTTGCTGCACGTGGACCTTCTTCTCTAGTTGCAGACAGTGGAGGCTGCTCGCTAGGGTCAATAGTTTCAAAGCACGGGCTTACTTGCTGCACGACACGCGGGCTCTTCCTGGACCAGCGATCGAACCCATGTCTCCTGCATCGGCAGGCCGAGCGTTAACTACGGACCCCCACCCCCACCGCAGGGAAGTCCGTGCGCATTAATTTTTTGCTGATGTTCACTTACAAACTGTTGTTTTTTTTTTTTTTTCCTGTCGTCAATGTTCTTGGTGGTCGTACCTAGGAAACCGGTTTGCGTCGCCCGAGGTCATAAAGATGGTGCTTGTGTTTGAGTCTCAGGGTTTCGTGGTTCTAGCGGTTCCGTTTAGAGCTTTCATCCACCTCTGCTGTCTGCCTCTCTCCACCCCGTGGAAGGCAAGTTCCCGCACAGCAGGGGCTCCGACAAAAAGAAAATAAATCAACATTCATTCATTCCCGCACAGAACTCACATACCGAAAGGTAGCATCTTTCCTTCCCAAGTGGAGAGGAAAGGCAAGAACATGCGAGAAAAGCTTCTCTGGGGGAAAAAAAAAAAAAAATTTGTTGCTTCTTTTTCTTTTTGGCTATACATCTCTTGTGGTCTTTGTTCCCGACCAGGGATAGAACCCTTGCCCTCAGTGGTGAAAACACAGAGTCCTAACCGCCAGAACTCCAGGGTTGCTGTTGTTCAGCCGATGGTAGGGTCAGGAAAACCCCCCTAGAGAACTGCGTGGCCCAGAGGAGCCTGGCGGGCTGCAGTCCACAGGGTCACAAAGAGTCAGGCAGGACAGAGGGATGAACACAACAGGAACTTTGGTAAAGAATCCACCTGCCAGTGCGGGGAGTACAGGAGACGTGTGTTCGATCCCTGGGTGGGGAAACGGCAACCCACTCCAATATTCTTGCCTGGAGAATCCCATGGACAGAGGAGCCTGGCGGGGCTACAGTCCATGGGGTCCCACAGAGTCAGACATACGAGCAACTCAGCACTCACTCCCAGAAAATTTTTGCTTTCAGCTTGATAAGACAAACTGCAAGAAGCCTCTTTAAATCCCTGCATCTGTGGAAAAACACGATTATCTCCAGCTTAAACTAATTGTCACAGTGCTCCTGGGATTCCCAGGGGGTTCTTGCATTTGCAGACAAAGCCGAAAGTCCAGGCACTTAGCATCTCTCCTTTGCTCTCTCTTTACAGGGCAGCTTTTCTGAGAGAGAACCCGTAAGTATGCCTTCCTTTCTCTGCTGCAGCCGTGGGTGGGTCACAGATGCTCAGACTCCCTCCCTCGGCGGGCAGAGCTCTCAGCTCAGCCTCGGATCCCTCTATGCCCCCATTTAGGGGTCACCAGGCTCTGGTGACCGATGGAGAATGTGCGGTCTCCCAGACGCCTCTGACTCAGCTCAGGCAGCCTGGTGTCACCCTCCTCATGGACGGAACAACATCACGGTCCCGAATGGGCCTCCTTGCACCTCTTGACCCCACACTGTAGTGAGCTGAAAGGGTCCCCGTAGAAGTCAGGTCCACCGAGAACCGCACAGCAGGACTTTATTCAGAAACGGGGTCTCTGCAGAGGTGACGGAGTGAAGGGCCTGAGATGAGGTCCTCCTGGGTGGGGGTGGCCCTAAACCCAGGGACAGGGTCCTTATAAGACACGGAAGAGGAGAGACACGGACGCAGCGGAGAAGCCGCGTGGAGACGGAGGCGGAGACTGGATGGAGGCGGCCACCAGCCCAGGGACGGACGCCCGGAGCCCTGGGAAGCTGGAAGAAGCGGGGAAGACCCTCCCCTGGAGACTCTGAACGGAGCTCAGCCCCAGATCCTTGGGGCCACCGGGCACACCCAAGCCCCACCCCGCTTTCCTCCCTGACCACCCAGCCTCTCCAGACTTGCAGGTCCCAAGAGAGCCCCCGGCGGCATCCAGGGACTGCCATGCTCTGACCCCCAGCGGTAGGAAAAGGACTGTCCACTGTCTGAGTGTGGGTGAGGCGTCCATGGGCTCAGAGCCTGGCTGCGCCCTGCACGTTCCTGCCCTATCCTGAGTCGTGTGTGTAGAATCCTTTCGCTTTTTTTTCTTTCAATAATTTTTTTTAAGCATTTTTATTTTATTTATTTATCTTGGCTGTACCACGAGGCATGCGGGATCTTAGTTCCCAGGCCAGGGATCGAACCTGCATCTCCAGCAGTGGAAATGTAGAGTCGTAACGACGGGACCCCCAGGGAAGTCCCCGCTCTGTGTAGACTCAGAATAACCACAAGTCCACGTCCCAAGGGCATGGGGTCTCTGCAGGAGGCAAGGACGGCAGACGGACAGCTGAGAGTCCTGATTCTTGTTCAGTTGCTCAGTCGTGTCCAACTCTTTCAGACCCCATGGACTGCAGCCCACCAGGCACCTCTGTCCTCTGTTATCTCCCAGAGTTGGCTCAGGTTCATGTCCATCGAGTCACTGATGCCATCCAACCATCTCATCCTCAGCCATCCCCTTCTCCCACCTTTAATCTTTCCCAGCATCAGGGTCTTTTCCAATGAGTCAGCTCCTTACATCAGGTGGCCAAAGTACTGGGGCTTCAGCTTCAGCATCTGTCCTTCCAATGAACATTCAGGACTGATCTCCTTTAGAATGGACTGGTTGGATCTCCTTGCAGTCCAAGGGACTCTCAAGAGTCTTCTGCAACACCACAGTTCAAAAGCATCAATTCTTGGGCGCTCAGCTTTCTTCACAGTCCAACTCTCACATCCATACATGACCACAGGAAAAACCGTAGCCTTGACTAGACGGGCCTTTTGTTGGCAAAGTGCTATCTCCGCTTTTTAATTCGCTATCTAGGTTTGTCAGAGCTTTTCTTCCAAGGAGCAAACATCTTTTAATTTCATGGCTGCAGTCACCGTCTGCAGTGATTTTGGAGCCCAAGAAAGTCAAGTTTGCCGCAGTTTCCATTTTCTACACACCTGTTTGCCATGAAGTGATGGGAGCCCCGGGATGCGAGACGGCAAAGCCCTTTCGGGCCCCCACAGTGGGCTGGAAGGGAGGGACCAGAGGCGGTGGGCCCGCTGTGCCCCCCGCTGTCAGGGGCACCCCCCTCCGCCTTCTCCGTGTTTCCAGTCTGGTATCTGTGGCCGTCACAGCGTCCTCTTCTCTTTCAAAGGTTTTCCTAAGCAGACAATATAAAAATGAGTACAGACTGCCCAGCTCTGATGTGAGGGGAGAGCACTCCGTCCGCATGAGGGTGCAACACGTGCGGTTTCAAATCTGGAGTGAGTGGAGCTCCAGGAGCCGTTTCGGTGAGTCTCCCAGAAACACCCGTAGACGCTGACATGTGCCTGCCGGGGGACAGGAATGAGCTTTCCTTTCAATCTTGCTGTCCGATCCTCCTTTTTTTTTTTTTTTTAACAGTTTCTCTTTTATTTCAAACCAGTTCACCTTCATTTTTGTTGTTCAGTTGCTCATACACACTTCTTTCTCTCACCCTTGACATTTCACAATTATGCATTCATTCCTTTGGCTATGCAGTGCAGAACTGAAAGTTAATATCCACTGACAAGGAAGGCATTGTGCAGTATTCGTTGTGCCTTCGTGGAAAAGTAATTGGTGGATCATCTTTTCAGAGTGGCAAGGGGGGAGGTGGGGAGATGTGTTGTTTAGCTGCTCAGCTCTGCCTGACTCTTTGCGACCCCGCGCACTGCGGCACACCAGGCCTCCCTGTCCTTCACCATCTCCCAGAGCTTGCTCAAACTCATGTCCATCGAGTCGGTGATGCCATCCAACCATTTCATCCTCTGCTGCCCCCTTCTCCTCCCGCCTTCAATTTTTCCCAGCATCAGGGTCTTTTCCAGTGAGTCAGTTCTTCGCATCAGGTGGCCAAAGGGTTGGAGCTTCAGCTTCAGCATCCGTCCTTCCAGTTTACATTCAGAGTTGATTTCCTCTAGGATGCACTGCTTGGGGACAGTGACATACGGTGGGGTATGGTGGGTGCGGGATCCCAGAAGAACAGATTCTTTGGTGCCATCCTTCTCAAATCCCTGGGGTCCCTCTGTCTGGAAGTTCCCCCCTCCTCTCCAGCCCTGCTTCTGTCCCCACGTCTCCCGCCCTGTCGTCCGACACCAGGGATGGGCAGCCAGGGCCTGTGTGGGCCAACCGGAGCGCCCAGTCACTCCTGACCCTCTGCTTGTCTGCCCACCAGGTGTCCCAGAGAAGAATTTCTTGGTGGCCTCGATCGGGCTGGCGGTGGGGGCCGCAGTTTTGTTTGGCATGGCCCTGATGTTCCTCTGTAAAAGGTAAGACACACACAAACCCCCAAATAAACTCGAAAGCAGCAGGTCAGAACCCACGCACAAAAGGGCCCATGCGTGTCACTGCAGACCCAGGGAGTGGCCAGAATCCCAGACTCGGAATGCAGCGTGGAGGTTGCTCTGGGTGCAGGCATTGGGAACACAGAGTGGCTGTTATTAAGGGGCCCGTGTTTCGACATTGGTCTGTCGTGGGGCCGAGTCACGGCACAATTTAATTTTCCTGTGTTCCTACGGGTTGCATGGTTAATGCCAAATGCACTCTTCATTTTGTGCCTGAGGAGTGAACTTTAAAAAGAGGCCTTCAAGAGAGAGGTGAGGCCAGGGGTCTCTGCAGATAACACAAGCCTGTGCGGAAGATGGGTCCCGAGCACGTGGCTGGGCAAAGCGAGCGCCCCAGTTAGGGGGCAGTCCCTGGCATCCCAATCCAAAAATGCCTCCCCGGGGACCCTGCAGGCTCAACCGGGAAGGTGGTGGAAGCCGGCTACGACCACAGCCGCCACACGGGGGCGGCAGCGAGCTGCTCGCCCATTTCCAAGCCCCAGTTTCTCAAAGGCGGGAGAAGGGGGGCGACAGAGGATGAGAGCGTTGGATGGCATCACCGACTCCATGAACATGAGTCTGAGCAAACTCCGGGAGGTGGTGATGGACAGGGAGGCCTGGCGCGCTGCAGTCGATCGGGTCGCGAAGAGTCGGACACGACTGAGCGACTGGACTGAAGTGAGGAACACAGGGCCGGACTCTGGTCCCAGGGGAGGCCCGGGCTATGTGCCATCAACTGCAGCTGCAGACGCAGACTGCAGCTGCCCCCTTTCCTGGCTGCCTCCTCACACCTGCGCAGGTGTAGTGAAAGCCAGGGGATTCCCACCCTGCAGTGTCCGGAGAAAGGCTGCCCATAGGAGACCCCAGGCAGGCGGCTGCTGCGGGCGCGCGGAGGGCGCTTCAGGGCGCTTTCGAATCCACGCTGGATGTGTCTGGAACGTTTCATTCACAAGGACCAGCATCAGTGATGGGGTGTCTAGGGGCTCTCATATAGAAGGCATTCTGTGAGGGCACACGGGGGCTTCCCAGGAGGCCCTAGTGTAAAGAACCCACCTGCCACCGTAAGAGACCCAGGTTCGATCCCTGGGCGAGGAAGATCCCTGGAGAAGGGCGTGGCAACCCACTCCAGTGTTCTTGCCTGTAGAGTCCCATGGACAGAGCAGCCTGCTGGGCTACAGTCCACGGGGTTGCAAAGAGTCGGATATGACAGGGCCTTAGAGCTTGCACACACACGCACACACGCGCACACGCACGCACACACACGCACGCACGCACGCACGCACACGAGGACAGGGGGCGTCCTGGCAGTGTTGTATGGCATCCAGGAGGCTTTGGGGCCTGGAGGGGGGACACTTCAGCGTGCTCAGAGGGGCTCGAGTCCCTGGAGGGTCTTGAGGTCACACGCTGGCCGAGTTCGCGCAGGCAGGCTGGAGCCGGTCCCGAGGCCGCCCGCCTCTGGGTTTCCGCTCTGGCTGCGGCGTGGGGCCTGGGGTCCAGGGCTCCTCGCTCGCGGGCGGCAGGGTCTCCTGTCTCAGCTGTCTGTCCTCGCGGCCCGCCCCGCAGTCGGGGCTGAGGCGGGCAGGTCCGTCAGGCGGCGAGCGGTCCCCAGGACGCCCGGCCTCCCTGCCCAGACCCATGCGGGCGCCCCTAGCACCGACGCGCCAGCTCGGGACGGTGGCCAGGGCCAGCCGCGTGGGCTCTGGGTCCTCACCGCGCCCCGCGCGAGGAGGCAGAGCTCTTCGGGCAGCGCTGTCCGCCCCGGCCCGCGTTCCCCCGAGGCCGGCCGCGCCACACGCAGAGCCGGCCTCGCCACGGGGCCGGGGGCACTCGGACAGGACAAGGCCCCTCGCAGCTCTGAGGCTGGGCCGCAAGCGTCTCTCGTCTCTTCCCTCCAGGCTCTCCCTGAAGAAGAGGCTCTTTCCGCCCATCCCGCGGGTGAAGCAGGAACTAGCCGGCTCATTCCTGGCCAACCTGGAGGTGAGCGAGGCCGCCTCCCGGGCGCCGCCTGGGCTGGGAGACTGGCGCTCGGAGACGCGGGGGACGCGAGTGTGCTCGGTGTTGAGACTGGCTTGGGGCAGTCAGTGGCCCCAAGAGGGCAGGGCAGGGGAGGGGAGGGGAGTGTGGAGGGCAGGGC
>NW_024070207.1:130917915-130919357 GCF_014754425.2 Oryx dammah | reverse complement strand
TCATGAGGAGGAGGGGACACGGATGTCCAGCCGCCCGCACCCACAGCTGCTTCTGCAGCGAAGTAGGGAAAGCAACACAGGGCGACTTAGCTCCACGTGGGAAACTGCGGAGCTTGGGTTTTGTCCCTTTCTGGGGTCGCCGTGGAAACCGCGGTGCGCTCACCTCGGGATCTTCCAGGAGTGGGATTTGTAAAGACCGCATTTCCGATCCAAGCACCCGTGTGCGCTCCTGGGTGGATGCTGCGTTTTGGCAGGAGGGCGCCCGTGTGACCCACAAGCTCCCGCCCATCCCCGACCCCGTGGTGGCTGGAGGCAGGCACCCTCCCGGGAGCAGCTCTGCACCCCTGACTTCATCTCCCCAGCCGCCACACGTGCCTCCATGCCCGTGAGAAAGCAGACATGCCCCTAAAGCACGACCTGTGTTCTGAGCCCAAAGCCATTTCCCCAGGAAGCCCCCTCCCCTGCTTCCAGTGCCCCTGGGTTTCTTCGGTGGAGCCCGTTGACTCCAAAACAGAGCTTTGCGTTTCTTGATCTGTGCGTGACCGTGGTTCACTGTGCTTAGCGCTGTTTAGATAAAGAGATAAAACCACAGATTGTCAACGATCTGAACCTTCCAGAGGTCCCACACTGACCTCACCCCCTGCCCTGCACATGCATGCATGCCTGCTTCAGTCGTGTCCAACTCTGTGCGACCCTGTGAAACACAGCCCGCCAGGCTCCTCTGTCCATGGGATTCTCCAGGCAAGGATACTGGAGTGGGTTGCCATGCCCTCCTCCAGGGGATCTTCCCCACCCAGGGATCGAGTCCAAGTCTCCTGCTTTGAAAGGCGGGTTCTTTACCACTAGCACCACCTGGGAAGCCTCCTGCCCTGCACAGGCGAATCCCAGGTCCTTCAAAAGTGTGGTCCTGCATGTGAGACTCAGTGGCTTGACATCAAGGGTCCTTATTTCCTGGAGGGTGGAGTTGTGAACTTCCCACCCCCAGCCCTGACTCTCAGCCTTAGGCCAGCCAGGATCACCCACTACCTAATCTGGGGAGTGGGGCTCCCCATGTTTTCAGTCAGCTGCCCACCTGGCTCCCCAGGCCACTGATCCTTCTGGTCACCTCCGCACTTGGGGTCTAGACACACCAACTTGGTGGGGCTGTGGCATCCACCAGAGGTCACGCCAAGACAGCGGAGGGTCTGTTCAAAATCGGGAACTGTCTCTCTGTGATTCCCCGGGAGATGGCAAGGACCCATCCCTCCACCTGGATTGCAGGCATCTCAGAGATGATTGTACCCGTGATGTGTTCATTCTTTATTACAAAAAAAAAAAAAAGTATTATTGAGATTTCACTCACATGTCGTAGCATACACCCATTAAAGGAACAGTTTGGGGCATTTGGCAAGGTCCCAACGTTGTGCAGCCATCAGCTCTGTCTAGATCCAGAACGTGCTCAT